>NW_026585644.1:10785024-10824338 GCF_907164565.1 Psammomys obesus
GAAAGAAAGAAAGAAAGAAAGAAAGAAAGAAAGAAAGAAAGAAAGAAGATTAAAAGGTGGAAAGGTTGGTGGGCTGGAGAGATGCCTCAGTGGTTAAGAGCACTGTGTGTTCTTCCAAAGGACTTGGGTTCAGTTCCCAGCACCACATGGCAGCTCACAACTGTCTGTAACCCCAATTCCAGGGAATCTGACACCTTCACACTAATGCACATAAAATAAAATTAAATACATTTTTTAAAAAAAGGTAAAAAGGTTCCCCAAGTTCTTATTTGGAAGACCTATTACAATACAATTACAATTATTATATTGATAAAGGCAACCTACAGTGCAAAATCCAAACAACCAATAATGTTCTTTATAGAATTAGAAAACAAAATCCTTATACAAAAGCACAAAAGACAAAAAAAACAGCAGTTCAACCAGAACATAAGAAACAAAGCCAAAAAAAGAAAAAAGAAAAAAATTCTTAGGTACTTGTAATTGAAGTAAGTTAACTAAAACATGCAAATGATCTGATAAACATTCCTCAAAAGAAGTAGAAATAAACACATGGGGGAATGCTCACATTTTGGCCACAAGGGAAATATAATCACAATGCCAGTGATGTATCTGCAATGGCTAATCACCATCAAAGCTTGACAAGAGTTAGAATCACCTAGTGGACTGAGACCCACTAGTGGGGGTATCTATGAGACAGTTTCCAAAGAGGATTAACAGTCATGAAGAGGAACAGAACCAAAGCTAGGGCCCCGAGAGAATAAGAAATCAAGTTAGGCACGAGTAGTCCTTTCTCTGCTTCTTGACTTAAAGGGATTAAAAATGTGTGTGCTCCATACCTCCTTGCTAACTAAAGCAGGAGCCAAACAAATTCTTTCCTCCCTCAAGCTGTTTCAGTCAAGTATTTTGTTATAGCAACAAGAAAATGACTCAATTCTCCACCTAAATCGTTAATAACAACCACAAAAAACACTTGCTGGAGAGATGTGAGAGAAAAGAACTCATATGAGCTCTTGTTGTGACTGTAAATTAACAGACATTATAAAGAAGGGTAGTGCTACATGACCATAACAACCTGGGAGAAATAAGAGCAACACGGAAAAGAAGTGCCTCTATACTCCTGTTCACGTGGCACTGTTCACAACAGCTAAGACACAAAAGCAGCAAAAAGATGAATGGATAACTACAGTTTACACACATAGTGCAAGACTGTGGAATAAACATATCCATGCAGAAGAAAGAATTCCTGTGCTTTGCAGCAATGAAGAGAGCTGGAGTACATGGTGTTAAGTGGCATAAGTTAGGCATGGAAAGGACAAATGCAGGTTTTCTTCCATATGTGGAAACTAAAATTCATTTTTAAAAGTAACCTAGGAGTAGAATAATGATGATTAAGGAGTGGAAAGGGTACTAGGTCAGGGTAGGGGTGCACAGAAAAAAAATTATATGAAGAAATGAAGAAAAAAAATACGTACATACCATTAACTTTTGTCCTGGTTCAGGACAGAAAATAACAAAATCTGCTTCAATGTTAAGATGAATGTGACCTTGATCATCAAAAATATCTCCCAGTTCACCCACAACTCTGATGTTATCATATGCAATAGGAACACCTAAAAGGCTGTTAAAGGAAGAAAAAAAAAAAAAGGATATTGTTAATCCTATTTAAAGACAGTCATACTGATCTGCTGAATCTCCCTGATATACCAGTCTTTCCCAAGCATAGTGGCATCACCTAGTCTTATAGACTAACAATAGCAGATTTTAGCAATTACAGGTTACCAAAAAATTCCAATGTGACTATCAATATGGGTATTCAAAACTATGTACTAGAAATAAACTGGCTCTTCCTTATATGATGCCTATTTCAATCAGTCAGACTAGGAGAAATAATGGGACTAGGAAAGGAAATACTTAGGTGCTTGTATGAATATAGGCAATTTTGACATTATCTACCATTACTGAATCTCTATGCATAATAGTATATAATAAGGGAATCGTTACTGTTTAATCTACTTTGATCACTGGAACCAATGACTTAATAGAGAAAAATACCAAACTGAAAGCAGAAAAAAAGTATATACAACCATATCATTTGGAAACTGACTGACACTTAGACAGACACATTTCAAGTCAAGATTAGCAGGCAATGATTACTTCAAAAGGCCAGTTAACTAAGAAAGATGCATGAGCTTTACTATTTCTCCCACACCAAATACTTCAAGAAAACTGCCCTGACCCCCCATACACACACAAATCACTATTTTACCACATGTAAAACTTATTACTATTTGTAACCTAATTTTATTGAATCCATCTGTATATATGTTTTGATTCAACACACAACTCTAAGACTATGGACAGCAGAAAAATGTTTTATTGGCCTCAATTAAATTTCTAGTACAATCTCTAAAGAGAAAGAACTTTCAATAGATTTCATTGAAACAGCCACAACCCATAGGAAAGGAATTGCAATGGCTACCAAATTAGGAAAACCATAAATTCAGATGTCCTAGAATACTCTTGAATTTTTAGCTGCTACGTGGCTTTCCGAACCAGAAGTCATAACATCCCTAAGACAATGTTAGGGACATTGAAAAGAGGACAAAAGGGAAGCCCAGAAGTAACCACCACAACTGGCAAGAAAAAGTGTCTGTTGCTTCTGCCAAAAACCTTCTCTCTATAATACACAGCAGTGACCTCCACGGGGGAAGCACTGCTGTCCCATGGAAGACACTTGAGAACATGTGGCGTTGTTTGCGTTTATCACAGAAACTGCAAAAGCCGGGAAAGAAAGTCTGCTTTGTGCAGACTAGCTTTGCACATGTGCAAGCAGCCTCTCTGCATATTCTTAAACCAGAGGCAAACTTGTTCCAAATCACTAGGGACAGAATATATATAGTAACATAAAGTCATCTGTCAATTTTATGTGCTCCTAACATAACAAAAATCTGCTGGATATGAAATAATATATAAATCCAAGAAAAACTGTTTTGTGTCACCTTACCAAAAGTAACTATTTCATAAAAGCATTGGTAATTGTAGATACAACATACATGATCTGAGCTCTAAGTGCAAAATGCCTGTTTAATCAATCTGCATTTGACTGCAACACTTATTCAATGATTCTTATGTACAAGTGCAGAAGCATCTAACTTCTTCAATCCTCCCAAACAGTTTTGCTTGAATGTCATGTATTGAAACACTTTATAGGTTGGAACACCATGTAAAATGTTCAGTTATGTAGATAGGTCATGTTAATTTTTAAATTTCATTTCAGCATTTCATTTTCATAACAGTAAAGAGAACACTGCAAACTATTGCTCCTAAGGAGAATACCAGGTCCAACAGGGTTCAACATCGCTAAGGACTGTTATGACCACTGAGTGGCAGGCTAAAAGAATGTGTAAACCCATAAAACCTTTAGGGAAACTACTTAGAGACTTAGAGGAACTTACCAAAATCATATTCAAAGAAAGACATTCTAACACTAAAAATGTTTTTCAATTTAATATATACATGTATATAACTATATTTACTTTATATCAATATATATACACATATATACACATATATCAATATAAATCAAGTATACACACATATATACTTGATATATATTGATACATTAAATCAAGTATATATATACATATATGTATATCTAAGTGTGTGTGTGTGTGTGTGTGTGTGTATAAAATCAGTAGTTATCAGGTTCACAAGGTAACTTCACCTAGGATATGTAGGAGGCAACTAAATCAAGTTTAAGGGATATTCATCTGACATCTTTAAATATCCCAAGGGTGGCAAATGGAAAAGAATATGTCTTGTTTTGTTTTATTTCCCCCACAAATTGCTTCTTAAATGTTCAACTTAGATGTTACAATGTGATCTTAGAAAACTACTTACTTTCTCTAACAGAACAGTCCAAAGTTGAAAGTAAAAAAACAAAGACAAAAAACTGCCACAGAGAAAGAAATGTAATAGTCTATTAAATGCTGCTGAGACAACTCAAGCATTAACATGGGAATCTCAATCCTATTTCTTTTTCATTATTAAAGAAACAGAAGACAGAGCTACTGATGCTACAGAACTGCCCACAAGTCTAAAAACATAAACTATATAGGATAAATAGTTAATTAATATTATAATACAATTTTCAGTATTTTCAGTATTTTGTCATTTGCTTTATTAATACTCTTAACTAACACTCAAATAACACTGGAAGCTAATCTGAACTGAAAAAAAAATTGGCTTTTAGCATAGTAACAAGGAGAGGAGGTGTCCAGATAAATTAAAGAGTTCTGTTCTACATGGCTGCATTATCCAATTCTGTTACAGAAATTATTGGTTTCTCATCTGGAATAATGACTCCTATTATACATCTCTAGATAATTTTCCCCTAACGGATGAAAAACTGATTAGAATACTTAGCATAACAGCCTATGTTTTCATGTTTAATGATCACCTGTATATTCTTGAATCTTTCAAACCCTCTAATCATTTTCTTATAAGAATTGTTAATTAATCTCTTTGTCTACTGCCTCATTCTATTTAAAATATCGTCTAATTCAAAATTGTTTCTCAAATTGCAGATGTAGCCATGTCTTAGGGACTATATACGTACTATTCCTCTCAAGAGAGTTTCAAGTCTCCACTGGAGACTAATAAGTGGATAAAGCAACAACTGTGCTTTAAGAATCAAAAACTTGGAACTAAAGAGACAGCTCAGTGGAAGAGCACTTGCTGCTCCTGCAAAGGGTCCTGATTCCATTCCTAGCATCCACTTGGTGGTTCACAATCATACATAATCCCAGTTTCGGAGGACCTGATGCCTTCTTCTGGGGGCACCAGGCATGCGCAGGATGCACATATACACACACAGGCAATATGTAAATAAATAAATCTAAAAAAACAAAACAACTTAAAGAAAAGGGAAAATGACAGATAAAGGCAGAATGGGAGGATACAATGGCCAACTTCTAGGTCACCTCTCAGTCTCTGACATTCTACTCAGGAATCCAGTGGCATTCACTGTGTTTCCCCTGAAATAAGCTTCACTGCAGTTGTACAGTATTTACAGTTCTCTGGTCCCAGCATTCTAGCTTACCTCACTACCCATCTGTTTATGTCGCTCACTGGCAGGAATGCTCCCATCTAAATACCACCCTATTGTGTTGTCCTCAAATGTAACAAGATCTAATTTCACTTTTCTCACTCTAGCTTACTTTAGGTCTAGTCAAATTTTAACAGTTCACCGGATTTGCCTTACGTCTATATCCCCACACGATCGCAACATGGCATGAAAGCAGGACCTCACTTTTCTCTCTCTCTCTCTGCCAACTCCCTAAGTCATAATAAGACATACAGGTGTGTAATGGTGCTTAAAGGAAGTTGTATTGTTCTAGGCAGGCTTGATAGTTAATGGGGTTGACTGTGCCAAAATCCTCTAGAGTGCTAACAGCTTTGAAGAATCTGCCCGTGAAACATAGGAAATCCCTGCTATTTCTGAAGTTTCATAGAATTACTGAAGGGCAAGGATGTTTCTGGGAGCCCATAAGCCTCAGTCTTAGAACCTCAGCCCCTTTCGCGTCAAAATAGTTGAGTAATAAAGGCATATCACTTCCCTTTGAAATTCTGAGACTTTTTTCAAGTATCTTAATATAAATGCACTAAAGTGTGTGTGTTTGTGTCTAAAGAAGTGAACAGACTTTCTGTTCCTACAAACAAAACAATGCTCATCACTCATCCCCAATTAGGCGCCAGAGAAGAAAACCCAAGCAATCCACCCAAAACAAACAAACCCGCCTATGTTTTGCAATGAAATGACTTATCCATGTTTATATGCTGTCTCCACGGAAGGAGACTCTAGTACTGACAGCAAAATTTCACTATTAAGTGAGAACACACCCGGAAGTGGCTGAATGAAACTTTTAATACCCACACAAAACTCAGCCAAGTGGGTTTCTAGACACCTGGCACCACTAGTCTCCACGCGGGAAATACTTTTTGCATTGCTGCACCGCCAGAACTGGGCCACTTCATTCAGGGCAGCGGCGCCGACAACCGCAGAGGCTGGGGTGAGGTTCAGGCCACCCGTGCGACCTTACTTCCGCGGCGCCATGGGGTTACGTAGCCAGGGCTCGTTCCCGAGCTGAGAAGGGGCGGCGGGCACCGTCGGAGCTGCCGGCTCGCACCAGGAGACGGAGAGCCCTTACCTCTCGGAGTAGCGCAGGAGCTCGGCGTCCAGCTGCTCGCGGATGCCCGTGCGCTTCCTGCTCAAGTAGCGCGGCGACAGGGCGATGTGCCTGCGGTGCGGCGCGGCCACCAGGCAGGAGTAGCGGCTGCTCACCAGCGCACACGCCGCGGCATAGCTCGGCAGCTCCAGGCACGGCAGAACCGCGGCCTGACTCGCCACGGGCCTCTCGGAGGCCGCCTTGGGCCGCGGTGAGTCCGCACAGCCCGCAGCCATGAGGCTGGCCTGGGTGCTTCGGGGCGCACACGGGTGACGCAAGCATCCCCGCCGCGCCTCCGACGCGCGGCTGATGTCATCAACCCGCGACCGGTGGCGAGCTAGGGCTTTTTCTCACCTAAGGCTGCATTAAGGAAGTATGACCAGCAGAGGGCTGCTGCTCTTTCCCAAGTGCAGCTGAAACGCCAAGGCTGTGGTACTTTTATTGAGTGTGCATCAAATCCAGGGAACTCCTGATTTATGTAGGCATATATAGATCATTCATCACTGCGCAGTATGCTCAGTTATGGGGCGAAGCTTCATTTTATTGATCTGAGCACTCAAACCTAAAAAGGCAGAGGACCAATATAGCTTGATTTTTTTTTTTCAAAGCACCTTAGTTGATTTCAGTGCTAGGCCAAGGTCTAATAAATCGATGTTTTCCTTTTGTTCGGGTTTTTGGTTTTGTTTTTAGACGGTGTATTTACATGGAGCCGTGGCTGGCTTGAAACTCACTATATAGACCAAGCTGGTTTGGTCCTAATTCTTAGATACCTGCCTGCCTCTGCATCAGGAGAGCTGGGATAAAAAGGCATGTGCCACTTAGGTATTTTCTTGATTGGATTTAGCATGATTGTTAATAGGAGTGCCTGTTCCAGTCGCAATGTGGCCTGATAAATTTTTATGAGCTGAAGCTGTTCGGTAAGGAATCAGAAACACTAATGGAGTGTTTTTTCTAGGATGAACACAGGCCTACATAGCAGGCCACAAATCTCAAAGGCAACGTCTGAACTGATGCCACCATATCTCTCCAATCTGGCTTCCCTCTTCCTCCTGCTGAATCACTGTGAGGGGGTCATGCCATGCTTTTCAAATCGCTAAGCACACCTATCAACCTTGAGCCTTCTTTTGTATACCCAAACCAATCAAATCAGCAGGGAGGGCTTGTATTTCCCAAGAGGAAAGTTTCACTTGGGTGATGTTCTCATGGCCCAAACTCTTCCTCTGGCTCTTACAACCCACACCTTCTTCAGTAATGACCCCTAAGCCTTAAGGGCAGGAATTGTATTATAGATGTATCCGTTGGGACTAGAATCCACAACTCTACATTTTGATTGGTAGTTTTCTGAAATGGTCTTTATCTGTTGCAAAGAGAATTGTCTTTGATGAGGGGTGAGGACTACCATTATCTGTGTATCTAAAGACGATATTTAGAATGTGGCTATGGGTACTTGCTAGGTTTCCATTACTAGGCATGATCTCCCTCCTGTTGATGGGTCTTAAGTCCAATTAAAGAGCTGCTGATTGCCAAAAAGTAATGTGTGGCACTACTGGACCCATGGGGTTATTATGTCATTCTGACCATTGAGGTGGTTCATGGGCATCATAGCTGTGTAACGACTGGTGGTTTCCCTCCCTGAAAGCTTGTATGCTGACTCGTGTACAGTGAAAGCTAGTCTTCATAGAGGAGACTTCTGGATCAATTCTGCCTCAGACCCTTTAGGCTCTGAGTCTGATGTGCATGGTATCATCATTAACAGAAACTTACCCTCTAGGGTCCAACCAAGGACAGTAGCAATACCATATAATGTTTAGAAGTCTCTTAGGCAACCCTAACCAACAACTTGCTTTGTTGCTTGATTCCTGCTCCCAGTCAGGGTTGGTCACTGTGTGGAGGTGGAGGAAGCCCAGGCCTCTTCCAGGATGCTTTCTGCAGTCTTAGCAGAATGCACACGGGAAACAGACAATAGTTCCCCCAAAGTGAGCATTCTCTCTGCTCTATGCCTGCTCTAAGCAGTCCTGGGGAAGGGACAAAGTCCTCATGGGCTGAGCCTGAAGGAAAAGAGAAAGTTCTACTCCTTTCTCTTTCATAATAATTTATGTATCTTTTTTCAATCAGTAATCTGTAAAATCACCATTCTCTGAAAAAAAAATTTTAAAGTAAAGAACAGTCCCTGGGCTGGGCAGTGGGGACTGCTGGCAGAAAATGCAGCCTGGACAGAACAGATTCTCTTCTGTCCAACACTAACCAAAGAGACTTTAAGCAATTTCACTAGGTAGTTTGTAGAAAGACTAATGACAGCTGATTTTTTTTTAATTCCCTTGCCTCCTAAGGGGTGCAGGGGCTGTCTCTGACATGGACTCTGTTGACTGCTCTTTGATCACTTCCCTCTGGTGGAGTGGTCTTGCCAGGCCACAGAGGAAGAGGATCCAGGCACTCCTGATGAGACTTTATAGGCTGGGTCAGATGGTAGGGGAGGAGGGCTTCTTGCTTCTGAGGACTAGGAGAGGAGGATAGTGGGGAAGAGAAATGGAAGGTAGGATCAGGAAAAGACCAGGGAGGGGCCTACAATCAGGATATAAAGTGAATAAATTACAAAAAAAATTCCTTGTCACTCAGTTGGCCCCATATATTAGAAAAAAAGTTTAAAGGGTAGAAGAATTTAAAGATATAAGTAGGTCCCAGGTGCTGCAGGTAGCTTTAGGAGTGTTTAACACCAGAGAACTGATTCAGGCAAGACCTTTTACAGAAACTGAAAGCCTCTGTCACCTTCTCTGATGATGAGACTTGGTTAGATGTACAGATAGCCAGAAAAATGTCAGTGTCTCACCCTCTGTCAGAATAAATCACCACGACCTCCTCCCAGGACTAGTACAGCACCAAGCTTCTGTAATTGTTCAACTAACCGGTTCAGCTACCTCTGTTCAGATTAAACAATACCCAATAACCCAGGAACAATAGGGGAAACTGCAGTCCATATTGCCTGGCTTGAAGAGACAGGAATCCTGGAGCTCTGCCAGTCACCCTGGAATACACCTCTCCTGCCTGTGAAGAAAGCTGGGACCTCTGATTCCCATGAGTCTGATTCTTCCAGAGAAACATCTGTGGCACATACTATCCAGAACTTTCCCCCATATTGTCACATAATATTCAGGACTACTGTTGATAACAGTGTAAGATAGCCGGGACTCACGTCTGTGCATGCTCCACATATGCATGGACCTCGTATTCTAAATTGCTTCCCTTGGGGGTATTTCACGTACAGGCTTGTGATGGCGTATGAGATGCGGGACTTCTTCTAACGTTGGGTCAAGATAACCAGTTCTTTGTGCGTGTGTAGCGATAGCCATGACTGCTTCCAATATGGGCACATAGATGCAACATTCTTTCAATACAGACCCATGGTATGTGTGCAGGACTACTTCCTGTGTGGGTACATGAGACTCAGAATTACTTACAGGCAGATGCACAAGAACTAGGACTTCTTCCCAAGTGATACAGATTCCAGGACTTCATTCCATGCAAGTAGTACACATGCATGCCTGCTCACCATGCAAACACAGGACATACAAACAGCTTCATGTGCTGGCACGTGGGATGGAGGAATTCATTCTGAGCAGATACATGATACCCAGGACTGCTGCCCTTGCACTGGGTCCAGTGCCGGTACATGACATCAAGGACAGTCATATGACATCTAGAACTGGTTCCTATGCAGTTATATGATATATACGAATTTTTCCATGTGGGTACAAGACTTTGTTCCATGATATGCAGGATGCCAACCCACGTGGGAACCTGACAAACAGGACTGTTTCATAGTGGGGTACATGAGATCATGGCCTGCTTGCCATGAGGGTACTTGCAATAAGAATTCTTGTTATGTAAGAATCCTTCACATGTGGAAAAATAACGTCCAGAACGTCTTCCCACTTGGGGACAGTATTTCCAGGAGAGTTGCCCATGTGGCTGCATGATCCACCGGGCTGTTTTCCAGGCTGCTATACAACGTCCAGCGTTGCTCTCCATAACGGTACATGATACACACGTCTTTCCATGCAGACACATGATATTTAGCGCTCCATACACGTGAGCACAGGATATACAGGCCTTCACACCGCACTGGTACATGATTTCCAGATCATTCCCTAAGACGGCTTTCCATGCGGGTCCATGATACACATCACCTCTTCTCATTCAGGGACAACATACCCGGGACTGCTTCTCCTGTGGAGACTTAAAATCCAGGACCATTCCCTGTGTGGTAGCTGACATGCAGGACTACACACGCAAGCACACGACATCATGTGCTTTTTAACAGGTTCATGCAGGTTCATGATGTCCGGGACTGTTTCCCAGGTAGATAAATGGTATCCAGGGCACCCATGTGGGTACATCATATAGAGGTCTTGCTCCCCCACACATAGCACACATTTAAGAGGGCTTCCCATGCAGGCGTGTGATAGTCATCATTTCTTCCTTTAGCGTGTACACGGCACCAAGTACTGCTTACCACGTTGGTACCAATGCCCTGGACTGTCTGCCATACAGGCGTGTGATATCTGTGACTTTGTCCATTGCAGGTCCGTAATATGCAAAGCTGCTTCCTGTACGGGTACGATATACTCAGGCCTGCTTATCACGTGGAAATGTTCTATCCACAGCTACTCCCAACACAGAAAAATGAAATACACTTTATCTTCCTTCGAAGTTACACGATAGCCAGGATCTCTGCCTCTGCGCGGATGACAGTTATCTTGCAATGGCCATTCGGTACATCAGGGATCTGGCATCACAAGGGTACGGGATATCCAGGATGTGTTCCATGTGGGCACGCGATATACAGGGCTTCTTCCCATGTGGGTGCAGGACACTCAGGGCTTCTTCCCAGGCATGCATATGATAGCCAGGACTTCACTCTGAGGTACATGGGTTTAACAAAGTTTTTGCTCGTTTAAGAAAAAAAAAAAAAAAAGCACTGGCATTTTGCACTGTGATTTTAACAAGCCCGCTTTACCTAAAAATGTACAAACAGCTGTTCCGATTCAAGCAACTTCAGAGTTGCAGGAGAAAAACTGACCATGCCATTGTAAGCGGGATTTGGATTACCCCATAATAGAAGTGCCAAGGTTTTTGCAAATACCCCACTGGGTAGTGATTTTTCACTTCTGCACATCTTTTTCTAAAGACGTCACCATGTGCTTTTAAAACTTAGATTTTTGTACTTGGTTCTGTTATCACTTTCTTGCTCTTAGCCCTAAGCCTAGCCCTGACCCCTGGGCAGTGGGACCCCTAGGCAGTGTGTGCTCTGCTTTCTTAGAAAACAATCACCGTTTCTCTGTCTGTATCACTTTGCATTGGTATAACAAAGTTCTTGCTCTTGGAAAAGTGCTGCTGCTTTCACTATGTTTTTTAACCAACTTGCTTTACTTCAGAACGTACACACAGCTGTTCTGCTGCAAGCAACTTTAAGGTCGTGCAAGCAAAACTGACCACTTCCTTGTAAATGGAATTTAGTTTTCGCTGCAGTAGAAATACAGCGTTATTTGCCAAAATGCCACTAGGTGGTGCTTTAGTTACTTGTGTGTTTTCTAAATGTAACGTTGAGTGGTGGTAAAGTTTTCTGCTCCGCTCTATTTTTCTTTCTTGTTCTTAACCGGAACTCTAACTCTAAACTAACTCTAAATCTAATACTAACTAATATGTCCTTTTGAAGTGCTACATTAATAAATTCATGTGCTCCGCTTTCTTGCCAAACAATCACCACTTGTCTCTCAGTACTGCTCCGGGAGGTGCACGGACACACACAGAAGTGCTAGTACTTGTAAAAGTGTTGCCATTTTAACTGTGTTTGTAACAACTTGCTTTAACTAGAAACAAACACAGCAGATCTGGTGAAAGCAACTTCAGGGTTGTGTGAGTAAAAAGCCATTACGATGTAAACAGGATTCACTTTTCACTGCAGTAAAGTACAATGGTTTTTACAAACAAGCCATTATGTAGCTGTTCCCCCCACACACACCCCAACTTGAGCATGTGTTTAAAGATGACATTGTGTGCTGTTAAACTTACAGATTGTTGTTCTGAGCTCTCCCATTATTGTCTTGTTCTTAACTCTAACCCTATCCCCAAACCCTGACTGAATCCCTCACCCCAACTACTAACCACTAACCCTAACCCTGAGTAACCTTAATCCTGACACTGACTGATCCTAACCCACCATGATTACATTGAAAAGAAATAAGCACTCATATTGGAAAGTATAAAGTAAGTGTAACTGGGATTGGTGGTACACAGTTGCAACAAAAGCAACTCAAGAAGCTGAGGCAGGGGATTACCATGCTAGGCTATCCTGCACTACCACAATAAACCTCAAACAACAGTCTAAATATCCAAACTTGAGGCTTGTGAACGCTGAGAATCTTTTTTCTTCTTCAAGAATTCTACCTGCCCTTCCCATCTCCTGGAAGATTGTATGTGTCTTAATTGCTGTTCTATTGTTTGTGCAGAGACACCATTCAACACAACTTTTTTTTTTTTGAAAAACAGATCTTTATTTCATGACTGGTTTAGAACAATTGTGACAATTATTTACTATTTGAATGAAGCATTTATTTCTGGTGGTTTTAAGTCCATGAATCCCTAGGTCTAGTTTGATGTCTGAACTCTGACTTTCTAAAATAAAAATCTTTTCTGCAGGTGGCCTACTTTGTGAATGAATAATCCCTGAGGAATGAAGAAGATTAAATATTTTGGAAGTTCTTGGATGAACTTTGATAAATGGATAAAGTATTTATAATTTATTAAAAAAAACAAAAGCAAAGAAAGTGAGCTAAATCGCCTTTGTTGTGTTTCTTTTTCTGTTCCTCACATACCCACATAATTTGCTCAGTTTCCTTTTTCTCTTAAAGAGCACAGTAGCAGCTCTTGTGCCGTGAGTTTTTTTGTTCATTAGTGTGCCATCACGGGATTTTGAATAGTTACTGTTAGGAAAAAGCAGATTCTCCCCTCGACCAGTAAAATCACCAAACTTACATGTACAGAAATAGGAATGAACATCTTTTACTTGTTCAAAATGATGTCACAGCCATATCATCTCAGGCGAGACTTACTGGCCAGGTATGGCGGTCCACTCCTGTGATCCCAGCACGCAGGAGGCAGGGTCAACACAACTCTTATAAGAGAAAACATTCACTGGGGACTTGCTTTTAGTTTCAAAGGTTTAATGCATTACAAAGAAACATGTCAGCACACAAGCAAGCACTGGAGCAGTAGCTGAGAGCTACATCAAGATGCACAGGAAGAGAGAGTGAAAGCAAGTGGGGGGGGCAGGCAGGCAGAGACAAAGACAAATAGAGAGACCTAATCCTTCTAATCCTTCCAAACAATTTTACTCCCTGGCCTGAGCATTAAAATATATGAGTTTATAGGAGCTCACATAAATGATTCTTATTCAAATCACTACAGTATATGTTAATAGACTTACGTTTTAGTCTTGTTATTAATCTTAAGAAAATATAATGGCTTTTAGCTAAGTAAAGGTAATATTTTCTGCTATGTGCCTCCACTCAAAATGCTTTGAGGGATTGGGGATGTGGCTCAGTTGGTAGATTCCTTGCTGCTTGCACAAAGCCCTGGGTTTGAGCCTGAACAGTATAAACTGAGTGTGTGGAGAAACCTGCGATCCCAGAAGATGGGAGATGAAGGCAGGAAGACCAGAAGTTCAAGGTCATCCTCAGCTACACATCCTTGTGTCAAGGTCAGCCTGGAGTACATGAAACTTTGTCCAAAAAAAAAAAAAGAAAGAAAAGAAAAGAAAAGAAAAGAAAGCCTTTATAGTCTCAACATTGGTTTTCCCCGAGGGAAAAAGCAGACCCAGGATGGCATGCAGATGGTCAAAACGGCTGTGTAGCCTTCCAAAGGTCATTGCCATCCTATGGTGCAATAGAGGATCCCCCCACACAGACACAGTGTATAAGCCGGCAATGTTCTGAATTTAAACATCAGTTCTGCAGTACTTCTGGAAGATGTCCTGCAGTCAGCTTTCAAGTACCTTCCTGCCACAGCAGCCTTAAAGGAAGTCAGAATTTATAAGCCAGATGAGCAAGATTCTGAGAGTCTGCTTAATTTGAGGACAAACTGGTCTAACAATGGAGAATAGCATGTGTTTGAGAAAATGGTTGTTTGACAAAGATGACAGTTGGATAAAAGTTGTCTGAGAAATTTCTGAATTAATAAAACTGGACAAATGAAAACTTGGTAGAATCGTTTATTCTCGTGAGTTACGAAGCCACTAAAATGCTGACCATATTTTCTCCATCCTCTTGTTCCTAAGGAGACAAAGAAGAGTAAACTCAGCTGGGAGAAGCAGAGTGATTGCTTTACAAATCTGCAGACAGTGAGAGAGAGAGCAGAAGTCAGCCACACCTGCCCTCCACTGCGCTAATCAAGGGGCGCTGTTGGAGAAAACAGCCAATGCGTTGGAGAAATACTTACAGAGGCAGTTGGTCACTGAGGTTCCTGTATACAGTTTGGGAATTCAATGCGTTTATATAAGAAATGCACTGTGAGGCGGGAATGGTGGAAGGTATCTACAATGTCAGCACTTTGGGGGCTGAGGGAGGAGGATCACTGAGAGCTGAAGACTTGCCCGGGCAGCATAGTGAGATCCTGTCTGTCTCAACCCCCTGATCCCCAAGAAATATGTTTCACGAGGTGGTGGTTAAGCTCTGGTTGTTCTTAATACTCTGTTTTTGCACCCTTCCATGAAAAGTATTTCCTAGTTGTATTTGTGTGTGCATTCCCCTGAAGGTGTGCTTATGTGTGCACGTGTGGAACAAACATGTGTGTGGATGCTCGTTTGCGTGCCTGTGGCGGTCAGAGGTCAACCTCGGGGATTGTTCCTCAAGATGGCCAACGTGTTTTGGAGACGGGGCTATGGGCAAGTCCCAGCGTTCCTTCTGTCTGTGCCTCCCACAGGCAGGCATTACAAGTGTGTGTCATCATGTCAGACTTTTTACATGGGTCCTAGGGAGCAAACTCCATGCTTTCATGTCAATGCCAAGTACTTTGTCACTAAGCAACAACCCAGTTTCTAGTTCCATTTCTTGTGACGATAGCAAACCTTTTTCTCTGGCTGAAACATTTTAGATACCAGCTACCGCTTTAGTCATTTGCCTGCGGTCACATTTAGGAAGCTGGTGAGCTGAAAATCCTTTGTGTGTGTGTCTAGGTGTGGTTTGGAGTACGTGCAAGCGGAGGCCAGAGGTTGATGCTAGGTGTCTTCCTCAGTTGCTTTCCACCTTACTTTTTAGACAAGGTCTCAGTGAACCTGGAGCTCACTGATTAAGCTAGACTAGCTGGCCAGTGAGCTCCAGAGACACACCTGCTTTTCCCAGTGCCAGGGTTGCAGGCATGTGCCGCCGTGCCCAGCTTTTACATGGGAGCCCAGAATTTGAAGTTGGGTCCTTATAGTTGTGCAACAAGCCCTTTGCCACATGAGCCATCTCCCTGATCTGAGACCAAAAAAAAAAGAAAAGAAAAAGAAAATCTTAAAGGTCCCCCCTCCCGTTTTACCATTTCCTTGGTCTTGAGAGTAATGGGTACTCTGTGCGTGGTATTCGAGATCATACAAGGCAAGTAGGTACTCCCATCGACATCCCCAGCCCGAGCGATGACCCCTGAGTTAATAAATCCTCGTTGAGGAAAGCTTTTACATGAATTGAGTTTAACTGAGACATTAGCTGGAAGATTTCTACACCTATAAAATTTTATCCCAGTTTTGTTTTGTTTCGTTTTTGTTTTTTTCTGACACGGCAATTTTTTAGCACACTCGATGCTGTAATATCTCAATCTAAAATTGCCGGGCTGGGGCCTGGAGAGATGGCTCAGCTCTTAGGAGGCTGCTCTTCCAGAGGACCTGGATTCAATGCTCACAACAGGCTGTAACCCCACGCCAATGGGTTACAGCGCCCTCTTCTGTCCTCTGTGGCCACTGCATGCACGTGGTACACAACACTCAGGAGAACACGCATACACATAAAACAAAAATAAAATCTCAAAAAATTCATTGTCAAGCATGCACAGAGCCTACATTGTTGATATTTACTTTATAGAATGCAATTTTGAGAAACTGTTTTAAGATACACTCTATTCTATTTTCTGAAAGAGAGTGAGAGATTGACTTGTTAGACAGGGTCTTTCTACATAACCCTGCCTGTGCTGGAATGCACAATGTAGATTAAGCTGTCCTTGAACTCACAGATATCTGCCTGCTTCTGTCTACTGAGTGCTGGGCTTAAAAGCATGATGTGGTTTTCTAATGAGAAAAGAATGAACTGCCTCAGACACTCCCTCTCTACGTCTACCATTGTCCCTCTTCTTCCTAGGGCAAGCTTCCCTGCCTTCACTTCCTGAGAGCTGAAAGTTAAAGGGGGTGAAATATTTCTCTCAACAGGGCCATGGGAGTGCGGAGAGACGGCTTGCCGCACAACTGCGAGGACCTGAGTTCGAAGCCCCGGAACCCAGGCAAAGCTAACACTGTGAGGCAAACTTGGTGCTTCTACAGCAAGATTCGGGGTGGAGACAGAGACTCCTGGAACCTCATGAGCTGGCTAGCCTGGGGTACGCACTGTAGTGGCAAACAACAAAGAGACAATATGGGAGGTGAAAACTGACACTGTAGCTTCCATGTGTGCCATCACACACACACACACACACACACACACACACACAAGGGTAGTGGTTCTCTACACATAATGGTATTAATATCATACCATATTACTAAAATATCTTTAAAAACTTACACTTCATCCCTGAATTTCTCCAGAGTTATCATATGTCCATCATCTTTCAAAACTTCATCTGCAGTACACAGACCCAGGTTCTTTAACGCTGCAAAAGTGAAAAGGAAAAGAAACGCAACTTTACAAACCAGAATTGTTTTCAGGTAGAGAAAGTGACTGGTCTCCTCCTCCGGTGCGTGGGTCACACTGACCTTCTTTATATTGCATGAACGAGACACAGCCTCTGCCGGAGGAGTCCATCATCTCAAACATGGACAGGATGTTAGTGTTGTTCATAAAGTACGGGTATATCAGGTCTGTCCTCTTTGCGAGTCTCAGCCGTTCCAAAAGAATGATTAAATACTCTCTCGGGTCTTCTGCAAATAGGTAGTTGAAACTCATTCTTACGTGAAATGAAGCTGTGTCACAGGTAGAAATAGTCCCTTAAGAGTCACTGAATGCCTGTGCTCAAGGTCCTGCGCCAGGCACCCGGATGCAGTCATTGCTTCAATGCAACTTACAGTGCAAGAGAGATCACTTAGGAAACCGGGCCTAGCAATGCTCTGCCTCGGGTGACTGGTGGCCCTGACCAGTCTGGACCTGGGCATTTCCTAAAATCTCCCCAGATGACCTAACTTGCAGACAGAGGTGGAAATCAGAAAGACAGGGATGCTGTGATGCAGGCAAGGCGGTGACCAGCTAAAATAGAGGTAACAGAAACATAGTCCTAGACAAAAGCAGTCTTCTGATGAGGTGGCTGAATGTTTATTTCTAACACAGAAGTGGTGCTCTGTGCCAACAGGCTCTTCTACTGAAATGATTTAAAAATGAAAAATTCAATCCACTTTCCAAAAAAAAAAAAAAAAGGAAAAATGAGACAGTCATGGCAGAAGACGCTATCACTGTGTCTTATTCTTTGAATATTAGGTTTTATGCTTACCTTTTCTAAAAATCATTTGTAAGTTATTGGTGACAAGTCATTTTAAGGCTTTTGGGACAGAGGAGCTGACTCAGCATTTAGTAATACTTGTTCTTGCAAAGAATCCATATTCTGTTCCCAGCACCTACCTCAAGTAGCTCACAATAGCCTCTAACTCCAGTTCCAGAAGACCTAATGCCCTCGTATGGCCTCTTTAGGCACATGCACACATATGACATACTTAAGACAGATGCACACATAAATAAAAGTAAAAACAAACCTAAAGAAAAGGGTAATGGACCAATCAACTTCAACTGCTAGAATTTGTGACCAATCTTATTTCACTATACTGTCTTCTACATACCTATGTATGAATATACATATATGTGTGTGTGTGTGTATATTACATATATATGTGTCTCTGCGTGTATGTATGTATGTATATATTATTTGATTTTTCAAGACAGGGTTTCTCTGTGTAGCCCTGGCTGTCCTGGAACTCATGCTGTAGACCAGGCTGGCTTCGAACTCAAGAGATCTGCCTGCCTCTGCCTCCCAAGTGCTGGGATTAAAAGTGTGTGCCATCTTTAATGGCAATGCCTGGATTCTCTACACATATGTTTTCATTAACAAATACTTGAAGTGTGGATCTCTAAGTTACTTTTCTGTTGCTATGCTAAAATACTCTGCCAAAAGCAGCCTAAGGGAGGAGGGGTTTATTTTGCCTCACAGTTCCAAATTAAAATCTAACAAGTCAGGGAAGGCCCTGGAGCAGGAAGCAGAGAGGTGGTCGCTTCTGCTGAGCTCACTTTCCCTTTGTATGTCCAAGATCCTAATCCTGCACACGTTTCCCCAGCCCAATTAGCCTAATCAAGATAATCCCTACAGACATGCCCCAGACGATTCTAGGCCTCATTGACCATGAATCGAAAGAAACAAAGGAAATGTAATCAAAGCATAGTATATATGTATGTTAGCTATAGACCTTTTTCTAAAAACAGCACTGACTGTGAACTCTGGCTGTACTAAATGTGTGTGTTAGGTTTCATGGTAAAGAGATTTAGGTCGGTGGTTAAGAGCACTTGTTCTTGAAGAGACTCTGGTTGAGGTCCCAGTATGATTAAACACGGGTAGCTCCAGGTCAGGGGGTCTGACACTTCCTTCTGACCTCCTCAGGTACCAGGCACGCCCATGACGCACAGCCATATATGCAGGGAAAACACCCACACACGTTTAAATAAACACTTTTTTTTAAATAAAATATTTCGGAAGGTTTTTCTCATCTCCTAGGTGGCCATACTGGTTTCTGCTTATTTCCGAGTTGGAACAGTACTTCCTTTTCTCTCCACTGAGGTAAACAGGCATTTTGGAATTTTGGAGAGTCGTTACGAAGGCCCACAGGCTCAAATCGCCCTGGGAGGATGCAATCCTGTTTTCATCCCAACATAACGTCTTCCCGTACACCAACAAAAATTATGAAATAACCCAAATTTTAAAGGCGCCTAATGTGTAATCATGCCAGGAAAAACTGGCTCACCCTGGCAGCTCACGCTAGCAACTGCTTAGCTTCCTTAATAAATCAGAGCGTCCTTGGAATTGAAGATCCGTTGCTTGCCCGGCCAAGGCCGATTCAGCTGTAATTCATTTAATATCCTCCTGTACCGTCTTGTCGCCATTAGATCCATTCTATTGTCTCCATTTTCCAGTGGACGAGATTGACTTTCAGTCTTGCCCTACGCACTCCTAAGGGGTGGACCTAAAGTAGGCAGTCCCCAGCCTCTGCCACCGCAGGCTCAGAGGCCGTTTATCGTATTTGACTCAGGGTGGAAGGTCGGGGCGGCGGTGGGGGTCACAGAGTCCACGGACTACAGCAGGGCTCTGAAAGCAGGGAGGGGAGGGGAGCGAAGCGGCGGCCGGGCGCCCTTTACTTAGGGAGAGGTAGAGAAAGTCGATGGAAGGAAGACCCTTACTTGGTCTGACAAAGACGAGGAAGCTGGTAAGCTGGCTCAACAACTCCATGATCTGATGTTTTTCTAAATACTCCTTGGCTTGAAGCTCCCGGCTACCCCGAGCCTTCTTGTTGCTTGGCTGAGCCATTGCTAGGCGACCAGGCAGCGTCTGGGCGGTTTGACTCCGCCCCTTCGCGGTGAGTCACGTGACACACCTCACGCCTTCTTCCACGTCCCTACCCGGTTCCTCCTCTCTCTTTCTCTCTCTCCCTCCCTCCCACCCCGGGGCAACGCCCTTCCAGGATCCTCCTTGGGGCAGGCGCGTGGGTGTGGCGGGCAGCCTGGGAGGACACGCACGCTTGTGGTGCCGTGTTCACCCTTTCACCGACTGAGGCCGGGCCTGTCTGTCCGGGTCCCCCTTCCTGTACCTGTTTGTCCGAGGAGGAGAAGGAGGCTTTAAGTGATAGGAACACGGGGATTCACCAACAGCAAAAGAACGGTTGCACCTGAGAGGCGTAAATAACGCTTTCCCGGTGAGCGGCCTGCAGCGATGCTCCGGCAGGTCTCAGGTTATGGATCCTGAGCTTGGGATGTTTTCTGCTGAACTATATACATCATCAGGGTCCCTTAAACTTTCTCCGCTTTCAACACTTCTGTGTGAGCCTGGTGTATAGGTATATAAGATAGATACATAAATTCTGAATGTACTGTTAGAAAGAAATTAATCTTAAAACAGTTTTTTGAAGGCACGCGTGTATACCCAGCACTTGTGGGTGGAGGATTAGGGGCTCAGTGTCGTCCTTGGCTACATAGGGAGGTCAAAGCCAGCCTGGGATACATAATCCTTGCCTTAGAAAACCAAAACAAACTACGTCAAAACAAAACATTTTTCTTTTCGTTAACAATGAAAGCGAATTTGCGTAGGTACTTGCTTGTTTTGATGTAGGGAATTAAATGTCAGCTGAATACTTGATACTGCAAGATGCAGAGCATCTTCTACGTTTTTTCAGAGTTGGCTGGTATTTTGATTTTATAATTGTCAAAGCTGAGAATGCTACTTCACAGAGGTATGTAATACAAAATGGCTGGGGGATGTTTAAGGCCATTCCAGTAATTCCTGGAAACTCTCTCTTTTCCACAAGACAGAAATTCATTTTTCTGATTTTACTTTTTTATTCTTTTTATGAAATTCAAGGCGGCAAAATCAAACATTTGGGACTGGGACCTAGCTCAACAGAATAGACCCTGACTAGCATATGAAGACAGGAGGCTAGCTCCCCAGCACTGGTAAACACCACCACTCCGAAATAACTAAACGAACAAAACCAGAAGGTCCTATTTAAAAGGGCTGGGCTTTTAGCTCAGTCTCTGAGCCCTGGTCCAGATTTTACCCCAGCAAAACCAAACAAAACATAAACTCATAATTTATAGCATCATGTAGAAGTGAACCCCTGAAACCCCAGCCCTGGAAGACCAGAGGCAGATCAGTAAAATAAATAAGTGAACGAAGAAATTAATTAACACTTTGAATACAGGCTAATACAAAGATATGGTATGCTTTTGAGTGACAGTAGGAAAACATTAAAAGTCTTCGTTCTCATTTTATTTCAGCACAAGAAGAAAATGTGTGTATACAGTAAAAACACTGCAATTCGTTACATACTATCTCCTCAAATCTGAGCTTGGGTGGCATTTGCTGGCCCTTTATGATACGACACACTGGCAGTCCGGAGTGTGCCTGTTGTGTGTTCAGAACCAAGGTTGCAGGGAAGCCCATGACACTGCACTGCCAGAAACACCTTGGATTCATTTTGTGTTTGATTTTGAAGTTTTCAGCTGCTGCAGGCTTAGAAATTTTAATGCAGCCAAATGCTTTGAGATCTCTGAGCTCAGGATCCACAGAGGAGGAGGAACTGTGACCTGGACTCCCTGAAGACTGCTAGCAGGAGACAGAGAACACCTTACAGTCACTTTTTAAAAAGTCATTTATGTCCTGTGTGTTTCATTATTACCTATTCACCCAACTCCAGCTTCCCTGCAGCACCCACATCCTGGACACCTCTGGCTTCCAGGCTCCTGGACTAGCCTGGCGCTGGACCGGTTCCCTTGAGGCACACAAGCGGCCAGCCTTCCTCCCTCCCCACACCCTTACCCGCACAGACCCTCACCTCCCACCCCACCCACTTCCACCTGAGGAGCTCCAATAGCCAGCCCCACCCCAGACTTCCCTGGCCTCTAACAGCAGTTCCGAGTCCCAAAGAGGGAGAGTTGCCAGTCCCCACCCTACAAGGAAAAAAAAAAAAAATCCCACCAATCCCTGAGTTTGCCCCAGATCAGGAGGCACCTCGGGGATCTCTAATCCCAGGCCACCCTGGAAAGCTCCGCCTCCCTCCAAGAAACCACATATATAAACCCCCGTGTTCTGCTCAGTTCTCTGCTGCTTCTCCACCAAGTAGAGGCAGCCACCCTCCTGGGTGTTCCCCTCCCAGAAGTCTGTTGTGCAGTATGACTTTGCGGTATTCTTTGGCTGCCTCGCTGTCAGGATACCTTTCCCTTGAGTTGGGGAAACCTCCCCTACTCCCCGACCTGCCAGAGCAGAGTTGTAATAATTCCATACTTTCCCCTCAGAGCTGTAACTCTCACATTGGCGACTCCCATAGGCTCTCCCAGCGGGTGCTTGCACTCCCCTGGGGGTCTGAGCTGCACTGGGACCCTATCCCTCATCTCCAGTCTACCTGCAACAGACTCACCTCTGGCTCACTGATCATTCAGCCCCTCATCCACCGGTGGCAATTAGTTAAGTTTCCCCTTCAGTTGGTGTGAATGCTTCACATTCAAGGAAGTGACAGCTGAGTGTCCAGCACCCCTCTGGTACTCTTGGTGGCTGAGGTATCCACAGCCACCGTCTTTAAAGCTATCAGCTGACCCTTTCACCTGACCGCATCTCCTGACCCTTTGTGCTGCAATCCAGCAGTTTCCTGAGGCCCAACAAGGCCATAGCATGACACATATGTAACTGATGGGCAGCTTGGTCTTCATGTGGGTTCCCTAACAAGGGGAGCATGGCTCGTATCTGACATGGACTCAAGTTGCCTGCTTTTGGATCACGTTCCCCTCGCTGGGCTTCCTTCTCTGGCCTCAGTAGAAGAGGATGTACTAAGTCCTGATGCAATTCAGTGGGCTGGAGTGGGTCCTTTTTTCTGAAAAGGGGTGGGGCATGGGGGAGGGACTGGGAGGAGAGGAGTGAGAGGCATATGATGGGGGTGTAAAATGAAAAAAAATGACTAAATTCATATTAAAAAGATGAGAGGATTGATGTAACAAACCACCAAGCAGCTGCTCACAGGATGCCCTGTGCACGGCCTCAAATGCCCTATCACTCTGGCATCTCTGTCAGTAGAAATGACAACATCAAATGATCAAGTCCAGACTCTGAGGATTGAGTTAACAGATGTGAAAGAGACATATCATGAAAATGTTACACTTACTAAAAGCATAAGCAGTGAGCCTTTCAGTTGTTATAAAAACAAAATAGAATTTCAAAAGTCGAAAGAAAATAAAACTTTTACAGTTAAGAGAAATGTATAAATATTCATGTTGTTACTAAGTGTTTCTGCTCTTAAGCAGTACAACAAATGCCTTGCGGGATAAAGATACAAACCAGGGCCTCCCTTGCTGCACACCTTTGGCTTCTAACGCTCGTGCGAGAACCGAAAAGCAGCCTGCAGTTGGTTGGCGAGGAAAGGCGGCGGATGGCACAAGAAGAGTCCTGCCAAGATGCCGATCAGTGCGCTGGTTAAAGTCTTGCACGTGGCTGAGGGCCACATAGTAACATGTGAGACCAGCCCTGGTGAGGTGTGCCGAGGGAAGCTCATTGAAGCAGAGGACAACATGAACTGCCAGCTGTCCAGCTCTGCGCTCACGTACAGAGATGGCCCAGCTGGAACAGGTGTACATACGTGGCACCAATCGCTGATACTGCCTGGCATGTTGAAAAATGCATCCATGTTAAAGAGCATGAAAAATAAAGAGCAAGGCTCAGGGGCCGGCTGAGAAAAAGCTGCTATCTGGAAGGTCCAAGTGGCTGCAAGAGGAAGAGGATGTGGAATGGGGCATGGAAACATCTTCCAGAAGCGGAGATAATTTTCTCTGTTAAAGGAAGCTTTGTTCTTTTTGCTCTTAGGTTATGGCAGGGTTTTTTTTTTGGTGGGGGGATTACATGTGTGTATGTCCTAGGCTTTCTTTTGATATTTCTCTTTGTATCAGAGAGACTTAAGCTAAATAAAATACGGTTGTTTTGTGGTTCGAAAAAAAATGAACCAGGAAAACAAAAAGAAGCTGGTTCTGGAGTTGGGGTATGGCTCCCCTCCTCCAGCTCCATGCATGCTGTTTAAAGGTTTCTTCCAAAATCTCTGTCCTGTATCAGGAGAGCCACCTGACTATGTGACAGAGAAAGGAGGACAAAACCAAATAAAGGGACAAAATATTCCCAATGGGGACTATTGCTACACACCTCATGCTCTTTTAGTTTTTATTGCTACTCACCTCATGCTCTTTTAGTTTTGGGTTGATGCTCTAAAACTTTTGCTAAGGTTTAAATCTTACCTCAAGATTTGCAAAAGTATCATGTAAACTTTCTGTATCTCAAGATTTGTAAGCACACTGGGTATGATTAAAACTTTGTAAAATCTGTAACAAAAGCTTAGCTTAAAACTCATAAAACCAGGCTTGATAGTTAAAAATCTATACATAGGTAATCCTTTTTTTAAAGATTTATTTATTTATTATGTATGCAGTATTCTGTCCTCCTGTACACCTGCACACCAGAAGAGGGCACCAGATCGCATTATAGATGATTGTGAACCACCATGTGCGTGCTGAGAATTGAACTCAGGACCCCTGGAAGAGCAGACAGTGCTCTTAACCTCTGAGCCATCTCTCCAGCCCTACATAGGTAATCTTTAAGGAAATGTGAGGCATGCTGCCATCTTAGCTGTTGTCCCCGTAGGGATGGAGGCAGCCACGTGGCTAACAGCCATCTTTGCTAGTGTTGGAAAGAATGGACTTTGCCATGTGCCCTCTCTCCCACATGACATAATCCAAACAAGGAAGAAACAATTTCTCCTAGCTGTTAGGTCCCAACCAGATGATTCCTCTACCGTTTCAGTCATGCTTACGATCCTTGCTGGCCTCAGCCCACAGTCCCCTCTCTTTATGTCTGGCTTCTTTGCTCTCCCCCTCTCCCTCCTCAGTGGTAAGGCTGCCCAAATCAATCCTCTTGGGAGCCCACTTTCACCTTCAGCCTCCTGCTGCTCGCTCTGGCTCTGCCACAGGACCCCCTCTACCTCCCCCTACCTGGCCATGGTTCTCTCTTTGCAGGAGGCTGCCAAGATGGACGGCTTGGTCAGAGAACACACGCCCTTCTCATTAAGTGAACTCAGACAGAATAGAGATTGGGGTCCAACACTGCCAAGTCTTCCACCTTTATTAAAGAATGCCAGTATGCTACCCAATCTCACAACCTCGCCTTCCACAAGATTTATATGATTTTCACCAACACCTCCTGGGGGAGTGCAGGTGAGCCCGGGACCAGGCGACAGCACATGCAGACGAAATCCACCAAACTAACATCCCACCCAGGTCAGTCCCCTGAATGGAATTATGACACCCAAGGGGGCATCCTTCCTAAGGACCAATTTATAATCCTGGCTTGTCTACACAAGGCTGCCCTTAAAGTGGTAAACCATGAAAAAATCCTACACGTCATCCAGGACAAAAACTGAAAACCATCTCAATTCCTATCCCGCCTTCTATAATATACCAATCTGGATCCCAAGACTCCAGATGTTTCCATCTGGAAAATAGCTTATGACCTACTGCTTCTTCCAGAGTTTTTCTAACATTAGGGCCAAATTTAAACATCTAGAGAAAGGACCCCAGCCTCTTTTCTGCTTGAGAGAGCTCAGTTAATGAGAAGGGGATGTGTGCTCTGACTCACAGGTAGACATCTTAGCCGTGGCCTTCAGGTGTGCCATGGGAGAGATGAAAAAGCCTAAAACCAAAAATATCTGATACTGGCCAGGGCCTCACAGCCAGTCAAAGCAGCTGCCAGGGCTCCAAAAGCCTGAGAACGCCAAGTCCCTGTTTCAAATGTAGTCAGTAGGGTCACTGTTCAAACCCTCACACCATCCAGACTATATCCAAGGTGCCCTAAGGAAGGAAACTGGAGTGTTGACTTCCCCCCTGTCCCTCTTACTGTGAGAACATCAGGCACAAATCACACTCCGGTGAACCACCTAGGTCTGGGTATGGACTACTGAGGGGACGCAGGCTCCCATGGCCCAACCACTGTCATCCCCGGTAGGAAGCCTTCGTTAGACATCACTGTATAGGGCTATCTATCTCTTTCCTTGTAGACACTAGGAACAACTAGTTCGAAGTTATAGGGACCCAACCCTCATTCTTGTACCCCTACTGTCAGGGTATGGGGACAGTCCTACCAACCTCACCAAACCTTACCACTTAGATGTATTTTTTAGGTATTCCCCTTACTCCTTCCTAATGGTACCAACATGGCCCATCCCCTTGCAGGGCAAGGACCTCCTAGCCAATGTGGGCGCTTATATTTCTTTTGTTTCTCCCATCCCCTTGATTCCAGGCTTGCTGGCCAGACTCCCCATCCTTCTCCAAACCACACAATCCGGCACACCTTTTTCTCTTACCAACCTTTTCAGGTGTATCCTCAAGTACGGGATGCCCAACCCCCTCCCCCCATAGCCAAACACCATCCTCCTCTCATTATCCAATTATAAAAACCCCACCAAATATATCACTCAGGCTCAACATTCACTCACACAGTCTCAGGCAACTTATCCTTCTTATCTCTGACTTCTTAGGAAAGATTCTCCCTTACCCCACTTCTCCCCCTTGTAATTCCCCTATACCACAATTTAAAGACCCAGTGAAGCCTATCACTTGGTTCAGGATCTCTGGCTTATCAACTCAGAAGTGATTTCCTCTTACCTCATAATACCCAACTCCTATACTCTACCCTCTACTGTTCTCTCAGAGATATCCCATTTCTCTGTCCTAGACTTCAAGGATGCATTGTTTTTTATTACTCTAGACTCACAAACACAAAATATCTTTGCCTTTACCTGGATCGACCCAGAAAAAAAAAAAAAAAACTCACAAACTTTCTTTCTTTTTTGGTTTTAAGGTTTTTGAGACAGAGATTCTCTGTGTATCCTTGGCTGTCCTGGACTCACTTTATAGATGAGGCTGGTCTTGAACTCACAGAGATCCACCTGCCCCTGCCTCCCTGAGTGCTGGAATTACAGGCATGCTCCATCATACCTGGCAACACTCAGCTTTCTTCTCAACTCACTTACACAGTCCTATTTCAGTGTTTCTGGGACATCCCACATCTATTTGGCCAACCTTTGGTGGTCTCTGACTTATTCTCGTTGTCTCTTCCTTCTTTCTTCTTCTCCTTTGTCGTCTGTCCCTGAAAATTACAGACACCTCTACCTTATTAAACTTTCTGTCCAGTTAGAGATATAGGATCTCAACCCTGTAAGGTCCAGCTGTCCACCCCTCAGGTTACTTATCTGGGATTAGCTATTACTCCAATTCCCATGGCCATTACCCTAGATAGAAAACAATATAGTCATATAGTCACTCACACTCCACACCACCAAACATAAAATTCTATCCTTCCTAGGGATGGCTGTTTTCTTATGCTCCTGGATTCCTCCTTTCTTTCTTCTTCCCCACCCCTTATATGAGGTGGCCCTTGGCCCCTCACAGGATTCCATTCTTGTACCTATTACCAAACCATTTTTAAGCTTCAACAGGCCGTCCTCCTGGCCCCCACCTACCTCATTCAGACTTAACTTAGACACTCTCCTTGCAAATTATTAATTGCTGTAAGCCAAATATTACTACCACCTCTTCTCTCTCTCTCTCTCTGTTACTGAAAAAGAGTACTGAAAAGGTGGGGTTCTGGGTCACCAACTGGGACCTTCCTTTGTGCCCAACTGCCTACTTATCAAAAAAATTAGACCATACTATGGAAGGATGGGCATGAACCTAGTGCACTCTGGCCACAGCTGAACATCTTATACTTGAATCAAAGACGTTAACCTTCGGGCCACCTAATACTGTCTTCTCTCCTCACCTTCCAACATACAAGGGTCTCCAAATGCTACCCCCACCCCTGGTTCTCTCTCTTCGGGTAGCCTTGGTAGAGAACACCACACTTACCTTCCAACCATTCCCACCTCTTAACATTTCCAGTCTCCTCCCCCAACCAGTCCTGGAGTTTTCTCCATTCCACTCCCGCACTGAGAGCCTAAGAGAGCTATCACCTC
Source organism: Psammomys obesus (assembly GCF_907164565.1). NCBI lineage: Eukaryota > Metazoa > Chordata > Mammalia > Rodentia > Muridae > Psammomys > Psammomys obesus. The sequence continues at coordinate 10,813,273 of NW_026585644.1, forward strand.
ATCCTACACATATTGACAGGGGAGCACCACCTCACGCCACCTACATTTGGTACTCCCGCTCTTCGCATATGCGAAAAGCAGGACATGCTATTGTTTTGGACCGTAGTACTTGAAGTGCAGGCCCGTCCAACAAACAACAAACCAACAGGCTGAATTAATAACGCTTACTCGTGCCTTTCAACTAGCAAAGGGGCAATCCCTAAAGCTTTACACAGACTCCAAGTAGACTTTTCACAGACTCCAAGTAGACTTTTCACATTTTCTTGTCACACGCGGCTATTTGTAAGGAGCCCAGGCTGCTAACCACAAAAGAAGGTTCCATAACTACGTCAGACCAAATGATGGCCCTGCCAGAGGCCTCTTCCCACGGCCATAGGAATTATCCACTGCAGACTGCACCAAGCAAACAATTTTGTCATCTCCAGGAAAAACGGCTGAGCTAAGAGGCAACGAGAGCTGCTGCTCTTGGAAGCCTGGATCTCTCCCACACGCCACAAGGCACTCCCATTGTGCAACCTGCATTTTTCAGCACCATACCCAAATACAATGACTTTTATTTTGTCTGCACCAGATCATTCACCCCGTAGCCAGGCTCTCTCCCACTTTATTAAAACTTATTTGCAGCCTACCCCTGAGGATCAAGAGATGACCACTGCTTTTTGTAAAATTTGCCAAACTTCTCATCCCACCTCTGGGCACCAGGGTCTCTCTTTTCCCACTCGTCAAGCCCTGGTAGCCCTCCCTGGGCCAGCCTTGAAGCTCAGCTTCACCCACATGCCCACAGTGGGACATCTCAGACACTGTTGGTCCTGGTAGACACATTCCCAGGCTGGGCAGGGGCTTTTGCCACCACTAACAAAAGATCCCAGACCATCTCCGATCTCCTTTCCAGAGAGGTCATCCCTGATGCCGAGTTCTGATCTCCCTTCAAACAGATAATGGCCCTGAATTTACCTTTCAAATCTCTCAAACTTGAGCTAAAGCCTTAACTTCCCATGGTGTTTCCACATCCCCTACCACCTCCAGTTCTCAGGCAGTCGAATGCTGAGTGAGCCAACTGAATCAATGAACCAATTGCTCTCTCAAAAGTATTCTTATCAGACTCTCCCAAGAACTTCATACTGATTGGATAGATCCTGCCATTGGCTCTCCTGAGATTCAGAAGCCTCCTAAGGAAACCCCTATTGATCTTCCCTTTCCGGCTCATGGATGGATGGCCCACTCTGCCTCCTGCCCTCACGTCCCAGCTTTCCCCCTGATCACCTTCTTACCTCCTTGTTAGGCTCCCTTCACACTCTCCTTTGGAGCTTCATCCACCACATTTGCCTCAGCCTCATCCTGACCCGATCCCTTCTTTGATCAACATTGGAGACTTGATCCTCCCCCCTCCTACTGGTCAACCCCCCTTCCTCTTTCTCCTAAATGGATATATCCCTTAAGGATAATACCCCAACCTCTGCTAAGCTCATGGCCTCACGCAATGGATTCATTCTTCTCATCTCAAACCCTTTCTTTTATCATCATCCTAAAATAATTATTTTTCTGTTTCTACCCCAATAGGCCCTTGCTCTCTTAAGTTTCAGGAGATATCGAGATCTATCAGCCTGCCTCTAGTGTCAGAAGAATGAGCCCTCATACATCTGCTGAGACTGGAGCCCAGCCCTATTGGGTTAGGCCCTACCTCCTTTTCTACTCCCTCTTGCTGGAGCCTATTGGTTGCAAACTCTATTTATGGAGATTTGAGGTTCAGGAAATCTATACTCAACAGTTCAACTAGATCACTCATGTGGTGGTGGTGTCTGGAGACTCCTCGACAGCAGGTTGACACTTATTCCTATAACACCTAAATCTATTTATTTTATTTTTTTAAGATTCATTTATGATTTATGCAGTATTCTGTCTGCATGTATGCCTGCAGGCCACAAGAGGGTACCAGATCTCATTATAGATGCCTATGAGCCATTATGTGGTTGCTGGGAATTGAACTCAGGACCTTTGGAAGAGCAGCCAGTGTCCTTACCCTCTGAGCCATCTCTCAAGCCCCCTAAATTGATTTCTAAAACACCTGTCCCCTATGCTTGCCTTTTCTACGGTCAAACTAGAGATTCCTGTTGGCCGGAGACATATTGGTCCCGTAAGGGACATGATGCATAAACATGCAGCTAACTTTTATGCAGAACGGCAATTTTTACATTCGGAGTAATGACCTGTGGCTCCCCACATGGGAGATGGAGGTCACTGGTAAACTCTACCGTAGCATTTACCACAGCTGCGCATCAGACATGGTCAAAATACCTCTGTATGTTGATATACATCCCACTCTCTCAACCCCTAGGTGTAGACGCGGTGGAAGTGGTCCAAAGCTCTGCAAAGGTCCTCACATCCCTAGAATCACCTGTTTTAGATGATACTGAGTCCACCTCCCTGTCACACCATCTCTCGCTCCAGACCTTAGCTTACTTCTGTGTATCAGATATTGAATAGTGGTCTATCTGACCGCTTTGGAGGATGTTGGTTGAGTGTTCCTCCTGAGTCAAACTCAACTACCATTCATTGTCTCGTCCATTGTCTTAGCAGACACTCTCCTTGCCAATTAGTAATTGCTGTAAGCCAAATATTACTCCCACCCCTCTCTCCCATCTCTCTCTTCCGTATTACAGACTGCTTTAACTCCTCAGGGACAGGCTTTGTGGGTGCACTGGATTCCGCAGACTACAATTTCACCCTTAGTCCTACCACCCAGCCCCTGTGTCCACACACTCACATCACCTCAGTTATTTGTGGCATTAAGCATACCACCACATACTCACTGAGTAGTCTGGGACTCGTGCCCTGGGCTTTTATTCCCCCCAAAACTAGGGGTGGTACCTGGAAAAGAACCCTTGCCAGTTCACATCCCAGTGTTTACAGCAGCGTGAAGATGGATCGGCTAGTAAACTCCTTGCCTTGCAGGTGGGAGGATCCCAATTCAGTTCCCAGAATTCGTATTAAAAAAAAAAAGAAAGAAAGAAAAAAAAATCCCTGCCTGCATAGTGTTGCTGATTTGTAATCCTAGGGCCGAGGGAGACAGGCAGATCCATGCGGCTCATTGACCAGCCAGCCTAGCTTGCTCAGTGAGTTCCGTGCCACTGAGCAATCTTGTGTCAAAAAACAAGATGAAAACGGCTGGGGGAATGCTCGCCAGTTCAGAGAGCTCAGCTCTTGCAGAGGAACTGAGTTTGGTTCTAGCACCCACACCGGGTGGATTACAACCAGCTGTAACTCCGATTGCAGGGCATCTGACTCTCTCTTCTGGCCTCCACAGGCTGCTTTGTGCTGTGCTGCACATGAATGCGTGGACATGCACATACACATAAATAAAAAATTGAAATAATCCTAAAAAATATTTGGAAAGACAGGAAGAGCCCTGAATGGAGGAAGAAATAGGTATGAGCCCCCAGGGGCAGCAGTAATGGCTCACTGTGACAGCTGAGGACATTTTGCCTTCTTGTGAAGTGGCCTAGCCCTGGAGTAAATAGCTCCGATCATTGTCCTCTAGAACCAATGCCATTGCGGTGTGGGACAGCTGACACCTTCCCCAGTTGTTACTTTTGTTCCAACAAGTCTCAGGGCTTTCTCCACAATGATCAATGTGGAGAATGCGCCACCCTCAGGGTCCTGCTCCTCAAACCCGACTGGAAACACGCTCAAGGGAAGGGTCCAGATGCCACCTAGTGGGCAGAGCTGTCACTGCCTTGTCTCCAGGCAGAAGCGGGCTTCCTTGCCACTTGCAGAGCCCGGGTCACTTCCTCTTGTGTTGTCTCCAGGCCTCACTCCTTCCTATCGTTTCTAATCCCATTAGTGCTTTGAGAGGGCGACTCTGGGTAGAAGGCAGGCAGGGCTGCCGCTTGGGGTTCTTAGCAGAGTACTGCGGAAGCTGGCTCAGGAGCGCTGTTTAGCACTGTAATCCTAGCGCTTGGGAGAAAGAAACAGGAGGCAGCAGCCAACCTTGACCAGTGACTGGGACTCAAGGAACAAAACAACGCGCTGATGCTCACACCCTGCACAGAGCTTGTGAGGCAAATCTCTCAGGATGAGGCCTGAACACGGGGGGGTGGGGGTGGGGGTGCTTTGCTGTTGCTGGTGCTTCAACAGCTTTCCTGAGGCATAGTTAGCAGTCAGTGTACTATGTACATTTTTAAAGTGTGACCTTTGATAGATTCTGATGTATGTGAGTAGGTGATGCGATCACCACAGCACAATAATGAACAGGTTGATCACCGCCCCGGCCCATCTCATAGCAACCACTGACCTCCTTACTGCTTGTACCTGGAAAGTTGCTTTCACTTGGGAAAACATCCTATAAATGGAACCATGTAGTGTGTGGGTGGCTGGCTCTTTTTACTCGATGCCTGCAGATAAATGTCTGAGACTCTTACATGTCATCCCTAGTTCAGTCTCTTTGTTGCTGTGTAGGACGCCATCATGCAGATGTGCCAGGATTTGTTTTTCCATCCATCTGTTGACAGACTTTTGGGTTGTCTCACTTTGGGGGTGTGACAAATAAAGCTGCTATGGATTTTCACTTAACAATCTTTCGGTGGATATATCACTTAATATTTTGAGGAGTAAATACTTATGAATGGAACAAGAGGCAGCCTGGACTACATGGTGAGACCCTCATCTCCAAAAGCATAGGGAGGTGGAGAGATGGCTCAGTATCTAAGAATGCGTACTGCTTTGGATGAAGATCCAAGTTTGATTCCCAACACCCACATTAAGTGGCTATAACTGCCACCTCCAGGAGGATCTGATACGTCTGGATGCCTCAGCAGTTTGTCTCTCTGTCTCTCTCGATTTTTTAAAGAGATAGAAAAAAGAGAGAGGTAAGAGATGGAGGGAGAGGAGAGACAGAGTGACAGAAACAGAGATGAGAACTAAACTGTTTTCCAAAATGAAGGGACCAATTGGCATCTGAGGCACTGGGGAGCTGGGAACAGGAGGATCCGGGTGTATGGTTATTCTTGGCTATATGGTGAATTCAAGGCCAGCCTGGGCTACACTGAAACCCTCTCTCACAAATAGGTTAGAATCAAAAAAAAAAAGAGAGAGAGATTTGTCTTCTCGGTCTGAAGGTATTGAATGCTTTCTCACAGGGGGTTTGAGTGAATAGCCGGATGGACTCCCACAGTGGTGAGCTGCAGGTGGGGGAAGTGAAAGGCAAGGATGTATTGGTCAGGCAAAAGCCTGAGCACACACAGCTCCTGCTTGCTCTGCAGCTACTGTGAGTCTCCACCCACAGCACACGCTGAGCCGTCTGGGAGACTTCTGTCAACATCTCTGCCCTCTTCCCTCCAGAAGTCTAGTAAAATTGCCTTGAGGTCTTACAGAGGTGCCCTGGGCAGCTTAGTTTGTTAACCGTTCTCGAAATGGTTCTAGAGCTGAGTGACCCTCCAATCTGATTCTTTCAAGAACATCTCAGTGCTGAACTGCAGAAAATCCCAGGCAAGCTGGAGCATTGCTGGCTCTAGCTGCACCCCACTCCCCTGAAGGGCATGGCGTCAGGTTGGCTTGTCAGCCCGACTGACTGGCAACTTAAGCACCACAGCTCAGGGTTACTGCTGTGTGTGGAGGGGCGGGGTTATACGGCAAGAAAAGTGGGACACAGAACCGGTCAGAACGGACTGTGGGTTCACTTCTGTTTTCTGTTTCAACCAGGAGCAAACTAGAGATGCCTCAGCTTGGAGTTTTGGTTATCAAAAAGTGGGGCAGGCAGGGCTGAAGAGAAGGTCCAGTGATTCAGAATACTCATTGCTCTCACAGAGGATTTTAGTTTGACTCCCAGGACCATGGTGGGCTCACACCCTTTTTAATCCAGTTCCAGGAAATCCAGCGTCCTCTTCTGGCCTCTGCCAGCAACTGGCACACACAAAGTGCACTTGAATGCAGACAAAACATTCATGTCCACAAAATAAAGATAAACCCATCTTTTTAAAAGTAAGAAAAGATCTTTGGGATGTATCTCAGTGGTAGAGCACTTGCCTGGACACCAAAGCCCTGTAAGAGAAAAAGAAAACGAGAAGTGGAAAATCTCACGGGCAGCCTCAGATCCTCCTCTCTCTGCCTCCTGATTTCAGGGGTTAGGGGCATGTGATACCAAAGCTAGCGTGCTATCAGTCAGTACTAGTCTGCTACTATCACCGCCACCAACACTGCCATCTCAGGGGAATCCCTGTCCTTTTACCCATTTCTTGATGCCAAAGAAATGCAGGTGTGGTGTGGTATGGAGCCAGCTCTGGGGGTAGCTGGAAGTCTTCGGCCTCCTGGGAGATGGCAGAGGGCACACTGGAAGGGGGTGCTTTCTCATGGCTGGGCCCCTGACATTAGACTTCTGCTGCATCCAGGGGTCATGAGCTCTTGAGGGCTATTTTGTAACTCAGTTCTCCCAGATGCTAGTTTTCAATGGGAGACGAGGTTAGCTCCAGTGAAACATTGTGATCTGAGTCTAGAATGGGATTACCTTCGCAAGGAACACACACACACACACACACACACACACAGACATACAGACACGCACATGCACACACACTCATGGGGGGAGGAGGCAGTCTCCTCTAGGCCAGGCTATCCTCCAATTCATTCAGTAGTTGAGACTGACCTGAAATTTCTGAGCTTCCTCTCTCTACTTCCCAGGATTACAGGCATGCTCTGCTGTACTCAGTTTACTATGTAGTAAGGCTGGAACCCGGGGTTTCATTTGTGCTAGCCTAAGATATAGCCTGGATAGCCTCGAACTCATGATCTCTCTGGCTTGTCTTCTTCAACACTTACCTGTGTGTGAGAGACACCAACCCAACTCCATGATGAAGGGCTCCTTTCTCATCCAGTGCCCTCTTAATTGTCTCTGTCTATCCTGCCGCAGAACATATATGTTGCTTTAGCCAGAGAAGACAGTGTGCGACCCAAGGGTGCACTGAAAAGAGCAAATGCTTTCCTCCTTGCTCCCCAATGCCTATGGTTCCACATTTATTTACACACTACTGAAGCCTTTACTTTTTAATTGAAATGTTTATTGGACACTAGATGTGTGACATTATCTAGCAACTGAGCAGCACTGAACAGGATGGCCCAGGTCTTGCCCTTTTTAGAATTGTAAGGTGATTCCTAAAGTCTAATCTGCAGTTCAAGTTACAATGGACTACACATGGATTTTTGAATGGATTTCTATTGTGTGTGTCAGTGGAACACACGATAATCCCACCAACTTCACAACGCCACTAAAAAGCTCTCCAAGAAAGATCAGGTGTAAACCTCTGACACGTGTGTGTGTGTGTGTGTGTGTGTGTGTGTGTATGTGTGTTCGTGTGATCGCAATCCCTAATGCATTCACATGTGAGAGCTCTCTGCCTTTGAAATCATTACATTTATTTGTAAGTGTGTGCATGCCACAGCACACAAGCGAAGGTCGGAGGACAACTTCCACTGGGAGGTCCCAGGTCCTGAATTCAGGTCCTGAATCCATGTCATTGGGTTTAGTGGCACATGTCTTCATTCTGATGCATCATCAGAATAAAAATATCTCAAAAATATTTCCTTCCTTTCTTCCTTTCTTTCTGTTTTTGTGAAATGCTGGTAGTTAAACCAAGAAGGACTTTGTGCATGCTAGGCAGACATTTGACCACTGAGCCCTATTCAGCCCTTCCAAGTTGAGTCAGGTGTTATACCCTGGAAATCTCAGGGTAAGGTCAACTAGTGCCCCGCCCCTCTACACTGGAGACGGAAGCCCTGTCCTTTTATGTGCCACACAGATGTTCTATTACTGAACCATATGAGCAGTTCTGATGCCTGTATATGTCATTATGATGCAGCATATGAATATTATGCTTATCCAAATCAGAATAAACCCAAAGCGATGCATGTCAGTTGTAGCAAACTGATGTTCACTTATTTATTTGGGAACTTGAAGACAGGGTCTCAAGTAGCTCAGGCTGGCATCAGGTTTACTGTACAGCCAAGGATAATCTTGAACTCCTGATCTGTCTGCTTCTACTTCCTAAGTGTTGGGATACTCCAGATGTGCATGCAGCACAGTTTTACAGATGAATTTCTGACGAGAACAGACAATCCTGTCTGGTCCCACCCTTTACCACCAACCCAAGGTAACTCTCTCTGCTGGGCCTGGTATTAAAACTCTCGGAGTCCCACTTCGCTTTCCCCAAAAACTAACCTTGTAGTGTGCTGAGGGTCCTGGGCAGGGAGAGCAGGTAACTGATTGACAGCATGTGGGAGATGAAGTACGGGGGGTTGGGGTGAGGGTGGGGGGTGGCTGTGGAGGTTCAACCATCTCATAGGTGACTTTAAACCCTCTGTTCAAATTTCAAAGCAAGTGTTTTCACCCCCTTCTTTGTTGCCCCTACCAACTCAGTGAGACTACAGGAAAAAAGGGCATGTGGCCAGCATTCTCCAGCTCTCTTCTTTCTGTTAAGACAATTATCACCCCAAAGCTGCTGTCCGCCTTTAAATTTAAGAGTACCCAGGAAAATGAAGATATCTTAAGTCTATAACCTGATAAATATTTCACAAGTGAATAGATCCATTTGACAAGCACCCAGGTGAAGTGCTACAGAGCATCTCCCAGCTCTCCAGACATCTCCCCTGTGCACCCCAAAGGTAGCAGCTATTATACAAGTCAGTGTGTTTGTATTCATGGCCTTAATTCACCAAGGTTACTTTGAATGCTATTTCATTAATTAAAATGTTAAACAATGCTCGGCTCAGCATGGGCCTGGCAGGGGCATCTTCCAGGTGCGTGAAGGTGAGCTGGAGCCAGCGGCAGCTCTGTGGGTACATCCTGTTACAGCAGTCCTCTGCTCAATGTCATATCCCTGCGCTATAACAAACTGGCCTTGGAGTATCGAGTTGGACAGAACCAAGAGCCTTGTAAAATTGGAAAAACACACATCTCATTCTGTCCGTTAGCAAAGGGGCTGGAGATGCAGCTCCGTTAGTGGCAGGATGCTTGCCTAGCATATACAAGTCTCTGGGTTCCATTCCCAGCACCACAAATAAGTGAAGAACCTGAGGCGAGGCCCCATTATTTTCTTTCCCATGAGGCCCTACTTTGTCCTAATTCAAGAATGTGCCAGAATTGTTACCCTCTTTCTCCATCCCCCAGGGCTGCATTTGGATTATTCAAGAACCTAGAAGATATTGGGGAAGAGGGTGGATTTGCTGATAAGACTGCTGGGAAATCAGCTAGGGCAGTGGGATAAGAGAAAAATGAAATCTTATTCAAACTGTCTGAGCTCTTGTAACAATGGCCACAGTTCTTCAGGTTGCAGAGGAAGTAAGCAGCTTTGTGTGTGGTGATAGTGTCTTACAAAAAAAAAAAAAAAAAAAAAAAAAAAAAAAAAAAACACAACTAAAATATTTGAAGGTGAAAGGGGAAACCCAGAGAGTTCCATAATTGTTTAAAACTAAAAGTGCCTTCCCAATGTTAATGACCTTACCTCAGACTGGCCTTTAGAATTGTCTCAATAACCTCAACACCTCCAAGCTGCTGGCAAATGTGCCAGGGTGATTTTCCAAATATTCTCACTTATACAGGATGGATTAGATGTTTGGACATTCATTCCTTTACATCTTCTCTTTGACTTTCCTAATTGAGTGGATATACCAATGTAATGAATAGAAAATAAACATGAAAGTCCACCCATGAGCGCTTCATTCAGAAATATAGATCACAGCAAACCTGCTGCTGCTCTGGACTAACCCCAACCGGAGCAGAATACAAGAAATAATCCATTAAGCAAGTAAGCTATTGCTCAATGGGGAATGCCAGAAAGGAGAAAAGTATTTTAGCAAAACAAATCATGAAAACGTGAGTTGATTAACCAGGTGGTCCATCTAACTTTAAAATGCCTGTAGAAATGAGTGGCTTAGGGAGCGAGAGAACCCTGTAGGTAGAGATGATTTCTCCAGGAAGTGCAATGTAGGGAGAACACTGAATTGAAGGAAAAATATGTGGGGCTACCAGCAGCCAGCTGCAGGCTCACAGTGTCTCACTTAACCTGCATGCCTCGGTTTCCTCTTCTGCTCAATGGAGTGATGCTGAAACAACCTTTTAAGATGGGGTAAGGGACTCAGCACCAAACCTTATGGCCTGAATTTGATCCCCAGAACAGAAAAATAACTTCCACAAGTTATCTTCTGACAGATAGATAGATAGATAGATAGATAGATAGATAGATAGATAGATGTGTGAATGTAATAAATAAGAAAAATATAGAAAGAAGAAGCTATTTGCCCTGGAAAAGTGTGCTCTAGAGTCTTGCCTGGCATGTACAAAGTCTTGAATTCAATCCCCAGCACTGTATAAACATGGTTGTGTTTGGCATGTCATTAATCCCAGCACTGACCCCAGCTACACAGGGAGTCCCAGACCAGCCTGGGACACATGGGTTCCTGTCTCACAAATAAAATTTTAAAAAGAAGCAATCAGCTAGCATGGGTTCATATGGGAGGGAAGGCCAGGATGGCTAGGCCTGCTTTGGAGCAAGGGAAAGTCATTATTCTAATGCAGTCTTGAGTGGCTCCTTTCCGAACTGAAAGCCAAGGGAGCTGCTAACATCAAAGTGCCTTGCTAATGTTTTGTTACTGCAGTGAACCCAGCTGTCTTGCTGTGCTTGTTTTCCTGGTGATAAAAGCCAAGGTCTAAAGAAACCTGATGAGAAAAGATTGATTTCAGCCTACAGTTGAAATACAGCCTGAAGGGAGGGCAGGACAGGAACTCAAGCAGGAACCTGAAGGCAGGAACTGAGGCAGAGGCCATGGAGGAGTGTGATTTACCAGATTACTTCTCCTGGCTTGCTCAATTTGCTTTCTTTTACACCACAAGTCTGCCTTTCCAGCACTACTTAAACGAGCTGAGCCTATCTGCACCAATCATCAACCAAGAAAATGCCTCATAGACCAATGCCTCAAGGTCAATCTGATGACAGCATGTTCTCAATTAAGGTTCCTCTTCTCAGATGATTCCAGCCTGGTAGGCTGAAACACACACACACACACACACACACACACACACA
>NW_026585644.1:10824348-10855327 GCF_907164565.1 Psammomys obesus
TCAAACAGGAATCCTCTCATTTTCCCACCCCAAGTTTTCTTTCCCACCACTCCTGAAGAAGTATCCTTTTTTTGGCAAAGGCCAGTAACCACTCTTGCTTTACAGGATTCCTGCTCTTGCTTTCTCACTCTTTCTGTCTCAGCAAAACATTTAATTACTAACCAAAGACACGGCACTAATTAAGCCAATACTCTGAAATGCTCGTGTATAAAATGTTCGTGATGAAGATAACTGAACACAGTAATGAAAAACAAAACCCAGGAGAAGCAGCTGCGTTAATATTTGTTATTTGCTCATTAAACTGAGCTTATTCATTTTGGTAGCTGATTCCTGTCCAAGGTGATGAGGGAAGTTTGTTTCATTTTATGTGCATGGGTGTGTTACCTGCATGCACATGTGTGTGCCGTGCCCACGGTGGCCAGAAGAGGCGTCAGAACCCCTAGGACTGGAGTTACAGCTGTGAGGTGCCATATGGATGCTAGGAATTGAGCCTGGGTCCTCTGGATGAGTAGCCAGCACTCTTAAGTGCTGAACTATCCCACCAGCCCTGGAGGTTTCGATTTTACTTTCTTAAGTGACAGTGTTCAAGACACACTCTGCCATTGATGTGCCAGCTCTCAATTTTCTCATTATTGTGCTTTCCTTCCAAGGCCACTTCTGATAAGTCAATGTGCCGTCGCTAACGTTGACATCTGTCTGAGGTTTTTTTTGTTTGTTTGTTTTTGTTTTTTGCCTTCAGCTATGCTCAAATATCTTTTCCAGGGTAAAAAAACAAAACCAAAACCAAAACAAAACCCACCCTGCTCAGTCTTTATGGCAATCACATTCACATACCCATTGTGCCTTTTTTCTAAGCACCAGTTCCACCGCTGACTTTTGTGTGCTCCTCTAAGCCTTGCCTGTACAGCTGGCACCACCTCCGCTCCAGCTGCTCAACAGTGGCTATGGTGGAAGGGAAGGGCCGACATACTGGTGCTATTTTCTCTTGCTTCTTCAATCTCATTCTCTCCTGCTGCCCAGTGTCTCACCAGCCTAAGAGTCTACTGACTTCTGCTTCCTTGAAAAAACAAAACAAATACTCTCCTGTTTCTGCCCAATTCCCTTTGTGCCTTCTAACCTCCTGAGGATATCTGTGCTCACAGGAGATACCTTGCTTGATTCTCATGAAGCCTCTAACGTATCCCAGGCTGGCTTTGTCACAGCAAACCTCACCACACCTGCTTCACTAAGGTCGCTGTAGTGGTTGAATGGCAACTTACCGAAGATAGCTCTAAATTCTATTCCCAAGAATCTGTGAGTGTGACCTTATTTGGGAAGAGGAGCTTTGCAATGTAATCAACAAACTATTGCCAGAAATCATTGAAGATGTAGCAGAGGCCTTGAACTCAGTGACAGGTACCTCTATAGGAAGACGGCAGTGGGAGAGATGTGAAGATGAAGACATACTGAAGTGATGTATCTCTAAGACAAAGGGTGCCAAGAGTCAACATGGAAGAGAAAGGAAGGATTCTCTTCTAGAGCCTTTACCTCCACCAGAGATTTCCGGCCTTCAGAACTGAGGGATAACAGAACAGAGTGTACAGGGTGGTGGCAGGGCACTACATTTAGACAGCTCTGGGCTTAGGGCCAGTGAGGCGGCTCAGGGGGAAACGGTGTCTGCTGCTAAGCAGTGGCCTAAGGTCACTCCCCAGAATCCAGGTGGTGCTAGGTGAGAACCAGCTCCTGCAAGTTGTTCTCTGACCTCCAATCTTATCATTTACTGACGAATGCTCCCCTCCAAAATAAATAAGAAATGTAAAGAGATAGAGTTTAATCCCTAGCATTGCACACAAGGCAGCCCCATGCCCAGAAACAAAACAGAACAAAGTCTAAGAACAAATCTGTCTGAGAGAGAATACTCCTGTGTTTTTAAACCAATAGATTGTGGTAGCCCTAGAAGGGTCACATGACCTTCACCTTACAAAATCCTCCTGCTCTTGCCATCAACATTTTTCTTCACTGTGCAACAGTATGTGATTCCATTAAAACACCTCAAGCCAGGTGTGGTGGTGCACGCCCTTAGTCCCAGCACTTGGGAAGCAGAGGCAGGTAGATCTCTGAGTTTGAGGCCAGCCTGGTCTACAGAGCCAGTTCCAGAACAAGCCAGGGCTACACAGAGAAACCCTGTCTGGAAAAAAAAAACCAAAACCATCATCTGTACTGGTGGCACACGTCTTTAACCTCAACACTCAGGAGGCAGAGGCAGGCAGATTTCTGTGAGTTTAAGGCCAGCCTGGTTTACATAGTGAGTTCTAGGACAGCCAGGACTACACAGTAAGACCCTGTCTCAAAAACAAACAAAACTGACAAAAGCATGTCAAATTCTGGCATTCAGCTACCCCATTTCTATTAGCTTTACTTTCTCTGTGTTTCATCTTCAAGTCCTTGCCAGGTTTGGGCTTCTTCTAAGTCTCCAGTGTCTTCTTGCTTGTCTTTATATTCCTTCAAGTAATTCAAGTAATCATAACCATACTTTGGTTCTAAATAACTCGACCTCCCAGGCCAAACAATTAAGACTTGCTGAGAGCCTTGGTTGTGAGGATTTCATGCTCTCTCTCCTCTGAGTGTTTTTGTCTCTGTCTCTTTCTGTCTTCTCTGTCTCTATCCCTCTCTTCTGTGTATGCGCATGTGCGTGTGCCTGTACAGGTATATGAGGCCAGTGGCTGACCCTGGGTGTCTTTCTCAGTTGCTTCTCCGCCTTACTTTTGCTGAATCTGGAGCTCACTGATTGGCTAGAGCTGCTGGCCAGCAACCCCCAGGAGATCTTACTGCCTCTGCCTCCCCAGCACTGGGATCATGGGTGGGCGTGGTCAGCTGAGCATGGCTGTTTTTGCAGGTGCTGGGGATCAGATTCAGGACTTTATGCTTTGGGGCCAATCACTTTCCTGACGCAATCAGCTTCTGGCCATGCTCAAGCCCTCATGATGTAGTAGCTTAGGCCTTATACAATAGTCTTCATATAAGCAAATGCACACGTACAAAACAGAACTTTAAAAAAAGTTTACTTGCATTACTTTAGACTGTATTTATTCCCAATCCACTTTTGTTTCTTTGCTTTTGTTGGTAGCATCTTTACCTTCTGTGAGCCTCTCTTCTGACTTAGGGACAAACTGTTGTTTTCCAGTGGGAAGCATCTCACTGGGTATGGGAACTCTGTTTGGGTTAATCTGAGCAGAAGCTCTGTCAGGATCACGACCATCTTAGTCCTGTGTTCACCTGCTCATGCTCAGTAAACAGAGAATCTACATCTAGATCTGCCCTGCACAAAGTGGCAGGGACTCATGATTTTTTTTTTTTTTCTTGAGCACTGCACAGACATCACTTAGGTCTCAGCATTGGTTTCTAAAAGTATGATGTAAATTCAAAAAGATCATTATTTTGTAATAATTAAAAGTGCATCCAAAACCTGCATCCTAGGCTCATGTATAAACCTTTGTGCTTAGCATACTCTTGCCCTTTCACACCCAGGCAGCACAGACTTCAGCACTTTGGGGATGCAGTGATGCAGGCCTGCAGTCTCAATGATTGAGAAGAGGAGGCAGCAGAACCAGGAGTTCAAGGTCATCCTTGGCTCCACAATTTAAGGTTTAACCCACACCCTGGAAAAAAAAAACTGTCAGCACATCCTTTGGGTTCCTGCCCATACCTACCAACCCCACTATGGCAGCCATGTAAAGTGGTTCTGTGAAGTGCAACCTTTTACATACTTGGCAGCCTTCTGGATAGGCATACCCATGATGGCCTGGGTAATTTCAAGAAGGTGTTGAAACGAATATGAAGATTTGAGCCTCTTACCTTGCATGGAGGTATTCTGCACTAGGCAAACACTGAACCACTTTCAGAGAGTACCTCGGGTTGCTTATGTGAAGGGCATGAGGCACAACTTGTGATAGTCAGGAAATACCAGTCCTGTAGCCAAAACATAGCCCTTTCTGCCTTGGGTTTTTACTTCTGAAGAAATGGTGTCTGTACCCAACATGGTTCCTCTGTTAAAGCGTAGGAGCCCTGCTTTATCTATACAAGTCTTACTACTGTCTAAAATATGCCCACTCATTTCTTCTTATAGTTGCCATCATTATCCTGGGGCCACAGAGCCATTTCCTCTTTCTTGGTCTCTCTATCTCTCTGAGACAGGGTCTCACTACATCGTGCAGGCTGTCCTGGAAATCACTGAGATCCTCCTACCTCTGCCTCCTTAGTGCCACTAGGCCTCGCTTCTCTCTTGGTCTCTTGCCCTGAATGCTGCCTCCAGAGAGCAGATAGCTCACATCCCCAGCCAAAGCCCTTCAGATCACAAGTCTGTGAGCTCTTCAGTGACCTGTCCTTACTTCTGTCTCTCTGCCTATGCTCTACCAATAAAACACCCACTTGATCCAAGTGAGTTTATGAAGCTTTTCTTCTTTCTACCTTTTCTTCAGGAGAACTCTCAACATGAAGAACTCCTCCATGTTAAACCAGCTTTCCCTCCCACACAGCTCAGTCCTCCCCACCATGGCATTTGCTACACCCTGTAATTACACACTAGATTGTTATTATTTGCCTTCTCTCCAAATAAGCTGCTTCTAGAGAGCAGCTGGCCTTCTGTCTATTTCTTGTCAGTGAACAAAGCGCATAGCACTGGGGCAGACGCAGAGGTGGTCCTGTATATATTTGTTCATTGAGTTCACCATCTTCTACTCCATCATCTCCTGCCATGAATGCATATGCTCTTAGAAAGGCTGTTCTGGTAAGAACACCTCCATTCACAAGGAAAAAAAAAACATAATATCATAAAGTTTATAAAAGCCAGAAGACTTTGTTTTTACAAACATATAAATTATTTTATTTACAAAGCCATGTTACAAAAAAAAAAAAAAATACAATCACTCACTGGAGATTATTTCCAGACCTGGTGCTGAATGAACCACGGCAGTATCATTAGATACATATTTGTTCTCTCTTTTAAGAACGGTAATTTTAAGCCATAGAGTTTACTATTTACACCTACTTCAGACGTTTATTTGCTCACAACACCACAGGCATGGAATGGATTCTATCTGATAGTGCTAATTCATAAAGGTGCAGGACAAAGAAGGAGAATGCTTAGTGTTACAAAATATGGATCATACAAAAGAAACCCACTCCACGGTGTGGCCTTTGTTGAGTATGATTGGACATGCTCTCTTCAAAATTCTTCTGGAAAAGCTTCTAAAATTGGTTAGTAGGAAAGGACAAATGAACAGGTGCAAATTCTTGTCTGTGCAACAATAGTTATTTAATTTACCCCATGACTGACCAGCTACATAAAACCCACAGAGTTTGGTTAAAGTGCCATGGGCTGACAGCATAACAAAATATAAGGTGTAAATAGAAAATTTCATTTTTTTCCTTTTCTTTAAACAAGAGTTCACTGAGAATCAGCAATAATAGAATACGCCGTATAAACTATTTTCTACAAAGGTTGATCAGCGTTATTTACAGTTGGTACATTGATACAAAAGAAGGCATACAAGTTATCCAACTCGATTTTTTGATTTTTTAAATTTTATATGGCTGACAGGTCTATGCATTGCGTTATGCTTAACATCCAGAGCCTCTGTGGCCGGCGACGTGTCAGGAGCTCCCCAGGTGTGCAGGGGTGTGAGCAGCCAAGGGTCTGAGACAGAAGGCTGAGTGGGGTGGGGGAACAGAAGACCAGAAGGGTACCACTCTCTTGATGCTTTAGGGGTTAGTCCAACTGAATTCCATGAGAACAAACCCAAAGGAAATCTTTTCTTTGCATTCCATTTATTTTTCTAGCTGCAAGCGTTTAATACATCAACCTGGGGACGACTGTGAAGGAAGAAATACCGTGGGTTTTCCCTTTTTGCTCAGTTTTCTGGAATTGTCCTCACCTTTTGGTCAAAGCAGTCTCTCAAGTAAGCAGCACTGGGTGGAGAGCCTCTTTCTTCCGGCTATGGATGCATGGCACAGCGAGGGCCGTGCTGAAGCCTGCTTGCTTCCTCGGCCTCTGTGAATCAATCCACTGTTTCTCAGAAGCAGCCATTTCACCTCCCAACCCTTGTTTTCCCTCTTTGAGTAGAAGGGTACAGACCAGAGGCTTTTTCTGTTGCTGAGACTTGTTTTGTTTTTAATCCTGCAAGTTTTACAACTCAAAATAAATTATGTATTTATATATATATATATATATATATAAAACCAACAGACATCTAAAACCAAACAAGACAAAAATTGTGCAAAAATAACAAAGATATGTACACACTTTTGAGTCTGAAGAAATGTACAATAAAAGCATAATTCAAAGAACATTTTAAAAATATAAACATTGCTTAAACTTTCCTAAGTTTCATATTGTTTTTGAAACTATTCTGGTCAGTTAGCTCTGTAATATAGTAAAACATAAATTATTACAAAATTAACACTATAAAAATTTACTTTAAGAATATCTTCTAAACTTTTTCAAAGGATCTAACCTTGTTTATAATTTCTTAAACATTTATAAGTCTTAAAATCTGCCTTAACATTAAAAAAAAACAAAACCCAAAAAACAAAAAAGTAACAATTGTCCCTTGAATTTGCAGTCTCCCTCCCCACCCCACCCCAGATGTAAATTAACCAGCATATAAGTGCACTTTTAACAGTGGAGAAAGAAAAACAAAATAATCATAACCAATGTCCTAGTACTTGCTTAATATCAACTCCTGACTTCAAAAACAAAACCTTCATTTTCTATTTAAAAACTCAGGAGTCCCTTAAGAAACACTGTCAGTGCAATTGCATCGACGGAAATCACTCCTTTTGCCTCCCGTCTTTGCAGCTTCCAGTCCTAGGATGAAACTCAACAGTAGTCTGATCTTTGGGTTGGGAGAAAAGGAATGGGAAGGAAAATTTGGGGGAGGGAAGAAGGGAGGGAGGGAAGGAGAAAGAGAGGGAAAGAGGGAGGGGGTGTGCCCAGCTGCAAAACTAGCATTCACGTCTGATTTCAGGTCAAAGCCCAGAACACCTGCTTCATGTGTGAATTCTCTTCCTGACCCTGCACTGGAGCTTGTTGGTGCTGCGGTTTCTTTCAAACTCCAACAGGAACAGCTGTGGTGCTCCAGTGCCTCCTTGCCTGTGTCTCTTCCTCTCTATGCTTGTCCTTACCAGGGCACTGGGCTGTCTGAGTTGGGGCCTCTGAAGATGGACTGCAAGCATATCTAAGGTGTGGGTGTGTGACCGATGTACTTCTTTCCCACAAGGAGTTTGGCACAAAACCCTCCCTGCAGACTTTCTTCTGGAGGATTCTTTCTGGCCCCAGGACCATCACAGGAGCTATGGTCACTGTGCCACCTCATGGAGTGGCTTTCCTGGTCCCTGTGGGCTTTCAGCTGACCCATCTTAAGGATAGTGTGCAGTGCGCCCTGGAAAAGACTTCAGAGTTTATTTATTCCAAACACCCTCCGACCATCCCAATCATGGGGTTCCTTCCCAATCATGGGCTTCCTTCCTTTCCTCTCAGGTAAGGTCCCTCTGCCCCTGTACCTGACCAGGTGTATCCTTTCTGAACTGCACAGCTAGGCCTTGGCACTGAGTGAACCACATCATTAAAGTGCCACTGACCTCACTTTAGCTGTTGGAATTTGGCTCTGGACAAGAAGAGCTACAGAAACTAATTGGAGGTCTTCCCCCATCGCCATGAAGCAACTCGAAGCACAGGCTCCTCCCCAGCAAGTCCCCCCACCAGCATGTGGTCCAGCGCTGCTGGTGGGAGCCAGCAGCTTCTGATGGCCACTGGAACATGACGACTGTCAGGTGACAATGGAAGGGCAGGGCGGGAAAAGACTCGGGAGAGAATGAGCTCTGCACGTGCTAAAAGTTCACGAGCTTCCACGGGCGCCAACCCAGAACCGGAACCCGGAACCAAAACCCGAAACCTGAACCCGGAAGGGGAACCAACAGTTTGTAATCTCTATTCCCAGGGTTGGAGCAAAATGACGGTGTACTAGCAGCATCAGGAGCAAGGGGAGCGACCCCAGACGTGGAAGAATGTATAAGACACAACAAATGAAAAACAGAGAGAAAACACTGTTTTCTGTAAATCTTAAATTCAGGTTCTTTTGCCTTTTTTTTTTTTTAAACAAAAATCCATGTTAAAAAAAAAAAGAAGAAGAAAGGCCAGAGCCACAGGCAGCAAACAGGAATCACTCCCCTCCACAGGCCAGTGCCCTCCCTTCTCCAGACTTAGTCTCCTGGGGAGGATGACAGATAGATTGGACTGGTGTAAAGTGGCTTTACCATCTTGTTAGGGTAGAGTCCTTATCCTGCCCATTCTGCTTGTGTTCTTCTAGGAAAGAAAAGAAAAACTTGTCTCATTCAAGAGGATCCATGAGATTACTGGTGGGGGTGGGGGGAAGACACCTCAGTTTTCTTGTATAACACAGAAAGGAAAAGAACCCATTACTGCTAAGAGCAGTCAGACTTTGCAACTACAAGGATGTCCACGTGTCAGTTCCAATAGCTCCAAGGCTAGAGGGAAACATGGGCACAAGTGCAGCGGGCACTCGTGGGATCTCTCCTGGATAGAGGGCTGGGATACCTGCTTGTTTTCTTTGTATCTTTACTTTTATTAGCAAAACTTTCCTACATAACGTAAATGGCACGGTGAGTTACCAAATAAAGGCATATAGTCCTGGGTTAAACGGGGGGGGGGAGCCTTGGAGATCTGGGGTACAAGTGGCTAATCTTCTGAGTGGCTATCGTCACTTATCAGCTGAGTGCAATCTTGTCCCTCACAAAGTTACTATAAAGCTTCAGTGACAGAGATGTCCGTGAAGGGCCAAGCACAGTGCCTGTAGAGAAACGCTCTCAAGCTGGCAGTAGCTACTGTCATCTTTATATACTTGCCACAACCAGCTGCCGGCATCTGAGTCCCTATCGGGAGCTAGGCGTACACTAAGTTGTTCTAGCAAGGGTACAAGTGTATTCTCCAGGTGTGCACAGTGACCTCTAGAGAGACCCCCTCAACAGAGGCTACTGTTGGATGCAAGGCTCTCTTCAGGGCTAGGAAAGCATCTGCCTGCAGCTGCTTAGTTACACAAAGGGCCAAGGACCCTGGGGGTCCTCCAGCCTCTGGAGATGAGAAAACAGCTCCACCCTCAAACTCTGACCCAAGATTTATGGGAAAATCCCAAAGAGCAAAACACCAACACACTGCTTGCTAGTCACTATTTACAAACCCAGATCACACACTTATGTTTGAGGCAACACATCAACCTGTTTGTGCTTTCTACACCACCTAAGAGACATATCTAACTGCCTCCCCGCCTTCCCCCTACCCCCAGACACGCATGCATGCACCTTTGGATAAAGTCACTGATTTTACACACTTACTGCTCTAACTCAAGTTTATCAAAACCACTGCCAGTCTTTGTGAGTGTTCCCACTGTGCGAACACACTGAATGGGAGCTGCAGTTTCCCCCAGGGTCTTGAAGAGGGCAGTGGCCAACACGCACCACTAACAATGTCCTCTGCTACCTTATTTTACCTTCATGATACCCTTAGGAGGTAGTACAAACAAACCCAAACCCAACAACCCAGAGAAGAAATCTGCAGACACCACAGTCCAGGTAAGAACAATCATTATAGCTAACACATGGATTTTCCTTATGTGCCAGAGAGTGTTTTGCTGTTTTCTCAGAGACTTTACGTGAACAAACTAATTTCTTCTCATGTAGGTCATAGGACCTTAGGGACCATCATGATCCCCATTTTATAGAGGAAGAAGTGGGAGCATAGAGAAGTAAAAAGCTCAAGGCTCCAAAGCTTAGAACTAGAAGCCCCTTGTTTAGAAGCCAGGTGAGCCCTTTTAGCTGGAGGTGAGATTTGAACTAGGGTCTGAGTCCAGTGCACAGCCTTCTGGCCTGATGTTCGCATTATGTGGTTTCTCCCACCCCTAGAAACTTACCTGTCGGCTGTGTCCTGGGTTGGATATGCTTGCAGGACTGGGTTGTGACAAAGCTAGGCTGCTATTTTTCCCAACCTGAAAGACACCATGAACCCCCATTCAGACACAGAGGCAACTTGGAAAAGACCCTCTGTTGTCACATGTTGTCAGGGCAGAAGAGCAGAACAGTCCTATATGCCATAACCCCTTGATTACTCAGAGTGGATGTTTCCAACTTAACTGGCCGGAAAAGGGACAACAGTTTCTGGGGGCTTCTGGTATGCCCCTCTCCCAGAGATAGAACAACAGTGGGAGCTCTTCGTTTTGTTCCTTAGATGTGCAGACCACAGGAGGCAGAGCTTGTCATTCTGTAGCACAAGAACCCATCTTTCTGACCACAGTGCAGGCCCTACAATAAAGTATCAGGACTGTCTGGCTTAAAAAACATTCGGCCCCTTCTTCAGAAAACCAGCTATTGTGCTTGTGCAGGGAAGGAGGGAGAGTAGGGTCCCTGGGATGGTAAGATTGAGGATATATGTAGCCTCTCCCTGTAACTGTCCTTGGTCCCTAGTAGGGTGGGCTCAGAGGGGAGCTGATGGCAGTCCCGTGGCCTCAGGCCATTTGCAAAGGCAGCTATCGCTCCCCGCCTCAAGCTCCTCCACTGTCTTCATTCCTCCTTTGCATATAGGCACAGGCCTTTCAACCACAGTACTGTTCTATGTTCAATTTTATACCTTAATGAGAATTTTGGCCTTTTCCTTTGCAGGTACAAGTAGAAGAACCTGTAAGTCGTCTGCAAGTCACACACAGTTTCATTTTGAATTCGTTTTTTTGAGACAGGATCTCATGTAGGCTCGGCTGGCCTGGAATTCACTAAGTGGCTGAGGATGACCTGAACTCCCGATCCTCCTACTTCCATCTTGCCAGTGCTGGAATTACACACGGGCCACCAGACCTGGCTCTCATCTTGAGCTTTCTTCCCTGCCTTCTCACAGAAGTGACACAGATGCCAAAAGCCTTTTCCTAATGCTTGGAAATGTCCAGTGGTGAGTCTAGCCAAAGCCATTTCTCAGTGGTGACAAGCATTGAGCTAGCACTACCACTTTGGGGGTTGGGTGCTGCCTGGCCTGCAGGCAGCTGTCAAGGCTCTCCTAATGCACATTCTCTGGGGAGGCTTATCTGCTCTTTCTCAATGCTAGTTTTGCTGATTCATCATGCTGACTAAGCATTTCATGCAGTCTATTGCCAATAGGCCAGTGCTCAGTACATAGACACTGCAACTTGACAGAGCCAAGAGCCTAGAGCCCAACTCCTGCGTTTAAGTCCCAGCCCACTATTCACTTGCGGTGTGACTATGGTAATCTTGTGGAACCTTCCTATGCTTGTTTGACTCACGTATAAAATGGCTTAATAATGGGTTAGGTATTGGGTTCCTGCATCTGAAGTGTTTGGGGACAGGAACTATCAGTTACATATTGTCAGCTGTGAGAACTTTGGAGGGAAGTTCTTTTAAATGAGGAAAGCAATAGGACTTTGCTGCCACGGGGAGGTCCACAGGCCAGAGGGGTGGCCCTAACTAGCAACCTGTTAGAAACATGGACTCCCTGGTCTTACTCCAGCCCTTCAATCTGCCTTTCACAAGATCACCAGGTGGACTGTGGGCAAATGTTCCAGTATAAGAAGCTGTGTGTGCCTCTTTCTGAGTCTATAGAGGGTACTGGCTAGCAATCTCGTCTCCAGGTAGAATCTGGAGGGTGATGGCTGTATATGATATTGGAGGACCCATGTCTCACCTTGGCCAAGGCTGTGGCTGTCTGGCCCTTACCCCTGTGTGTGCCTGTGAATCCCCATCAGGGGGTGCTTTTCTAGGGGTTTCGCTAAGTGTTATATATGGTGATACAAAACATTAAAGCAGTGGTTCTCAAGATATGGGTCATGACCCCTTTGGGATAGCAACCCTTTCACAGGGGTTCCATATCAGACATCCTGCATATCAGATATTTATGTTATGATTCATAACAGTGGCAAAATTACAGTTAGGAAGTAGCAACAAAAATAATCTGATGGTTGGGGGTCATCACAGCATGAGGAACTGTATGAAAGGGTCACAGCATTAGGTTGAGAACCACTGTGTTGAAGCATCTTTTAATAACCATCTCCAAAGTCCGCGTGCCTAAATGGCTCTTAGGGTCTCATGTCCGTTCATGGTGGCAAACCGGGGCTACTGTTGTCTCCAATAGAGTGAGCAGCTCTCAAAGCCCACTTGGAGCAGACTTGGGGAACCTGAGCCCCTGCCCTCCAGCTCGGAGCTCCCATGTGGTGGACCCAGGGTAGTTGAGGGCTGTCATCAGCAGCTCCCCCCAGCCTAAGGAGATAGCCTGGATTTGTGAATGGGAATAGAGATCAGAGAAAGCAACAGTGTTCTCAGGCCATCCACACTTCCTGGCTTCCTCATGGTGCCTCCTCTTGTGGGTAATCTGGAACCGAGCACTCTTTTGCTTTAGGAAGGGAGGAGCTATATCATATACTAGGAAGGTGGGGAGGGTGGAGACAGCTCGATGAGGTAAGGACAATCACTGGGCACAGTCAGGCTGCCAACTCTCCAGGTGGGACCTGGGCATCACTTAACCAGCCTGGGTCTCGGGCTTATCTTGTGGGGATGCCAACAGATCAGAACAAACTGCTTAGCAACAGAACTCTTTAATGAAGTAGTCCTCAGGACCTCAAGATGCCAAACAAACAAAATGAGTGGGGGAACTCCGAGCCTCTGTGTGTCTGGGTTTACCCCTACCTGTAAAGTGATGACCATTTTGTATCCCCCGCCCCCGGGCTGGGTTGGTGTGAGGACCAAAGGAAGTGGTTACTGTAAAGCGCTTAGCATTGGGGACTAGCAAAGTGAATGTCTTACCAAGAACGCTCAGAGCACAGGGTGAACATTGCCTATGGGAACCTGGGGAAAGGAGCCATGCTTGTGTTACCTGTGTGGGCCACCTGGCCAAGCAGGGGCGCTGCCCAGCTCCCCCTGCCCCCCAGAGCCGATGAAGGCAGTGCCAGGGGCTCCCTTACCTGCCGAGAGGAGGTGCTGTTAACGGGATCAGGCACCGGTGCAAGAAGGCTGGGTGGGTTCTTTTTGTGAACGCTATTCATACCAGGCATTTTAGTGATCTTACAGGCTTTGCTACTAGGACTTGAGTTCTTACGCTTTTTTCCTTCTGATTTGTCAAAAGAGAGGGGCAGAGAAGACACAGCACTGTGTGAGGCCAGAGAGAGGTCCCCTGCGTGGAGCGCAAGGGAGGGCACGGAGAGGGGACAGGAGGCACTGCTGCCACCCACGGCGCCCACCTGTCTCACTATGTCCATGGGGCCGCTGGGCAGTGAGGTCCGTCCTGAGGGCTCCAGCTTGGCACTGAGTGGGCTTACCCCGTTATTTGAGTTGTGCACAGACAGGCTGTTATAGGGAGGGGCTGCCTGATAGGAGTTCAAAGCGGAACTGGCATTCAAAACGCAGTTCTTTTTGTGGGGCCCTGACAATGGAGACGAGAGGGAAGCCTGCAAGGGTAAGGAGGAGGAAGTGGAGGACTGCGGCTTCCTCTTTTTGTTACTTGGAGATTCGTCGCTACGAGCTGACAGGTCTTTCACTTTTGAGGATTTGCTGGTTTTGGTTTTGGATGGCTTGTGGGATGGGGAAGGAATGACAGCTGGTATCGGGGACACGGCGGATGGGGCCTTGAAGGTTGAGTCCATGATGCTGAGGGTTGCAGCCACATGGGGGAAAGCTGTGGTGTGGGACATGAGGACGCGTGGGTCCGGCGATGCCACAAAAGCTGCGTCTGAGAGCATGGCTGATGTCATTATGTAAGAAGAGGTGAGTCTCGAGCTGATGGGAGCTGAAGGAAGATACACAGCACTGGGGTTGCTGAAAGGCTGCAAAACGGATGCTGGAACAGGGGTGGTGATGTGGGCTGCTGGCGAGGGCATGGGGCTATCTGCCGCAGGAGGGATCTTCCTAAACACGAGAGAAGAGCCAAAGAGAAACAGTGAGACATCGAGTTGGCATCGCCTGGGAGGCCCGGGTGAGCTTTGATCAGCAGGGCTACAGAGGACACCCGGCAGGACCAGACTATGGAGAATGAAGCCTTGACGGATGGTGAGATCTGAAGGATGGCCCTTCCCTACGCTGTCCGCTGTCCGCTAAAGCAACACCAGCATCTATCTTAACCCCTTCAGAGCCTGTTCTCCATGCTTAGCTACTGGAGACTGGCTCATCTGGGTTCACGAAAAAAGGCAAATGCTGTTAAGACTATAAATATCCTGAATAGCGTCCCCCACCTCACACACCTTTGGCAGTGATAAAAGTAGTTTTCAGTGAGGAGAAAAGGCCTTAGACACCTGGACATGTCCCTGTCTGCCTACTGCAATCTCTTTCATTCCTTTTTGTCCCCACACTACTTTTAGCTGGACACATTTTGGAAAAGGCCTTCCTCACACTTGTCAGCCTCCTCTTGTACTTGCTACCCAATGCCTCTGGCTACTCTGGAGAGAGTCATTTCCATTTTACCTCATGGCCGCTGGATCGTGGTGGCCATGGGAAGTCAGAAGTTTGGAAAATGATTTTATATATATATATATATATATATATATATATATATATATATATATATTTCCCACTCTTCCTTGCCCTACTTCAGGGGGATTGGCATGGGGCAGCCCTTCAATAATTCTTCCTGTTCCCGAGCTGGGTAAAGGTAAGCGTCCAGGACCCTAGTGTGCCCAGAGGGGACCAGGAGTTTAGGTGCAGGATATTTAGGTGCAGGATATGGGCAGAAGAGCAGCATGTGAGCAGGGAGGAATAGGAAAGCCACTGTTTTTTTGCTTGGCTTTCTTGGAACTGGTGGGGGATGGTGCCTAAGGGCAAAGTCCTTGGAGCCAATGACAACATCAGGCAGAGAGTCATTCTTAAGGGTTTTACATCCTTTTTTTTTTTTTTTTTTTCTACACAGAGTCTCACCATGTAGCCCCAGTTGGTCTCGAACTTGTGGTCTTCCTGCTTTAGCGTTCTAAGTGTGAGCTTAAAGGTACATGAAAACACCTAGCCATAAAACCATCTCTGCCTTTTGACCTGTGTTGGAAATGGCTCCACTTCCATGTATGGCTTTGGTCCATGCTGCTGCTACTCTTGGGACCAGGAATGCGGGGGTGGGGGGTGGGGTACAACAGCCATGGGATCACAGCCTGCTCCTGATTTTGCAAGAAATAAGTGACCTTAGGAGGCAGAGAATGCTTTCAAATTAGTTATCTTTTGGGGGGAGCTCTCTGCTTGTTCCCCAGCGCATGTTTGCAGGAGCTTTCCTTCTGTGAGGTTAGCACCAGGAGGCCAGCTCGAAGCCCAGGGGAAGACAAGACTCTAACAGCCCCTCCTCCTCTGCAGGCCACCTCTAGCTGATAGGGAAACCCTCTCCTAGCATTCACCTCTGACGATCACTTGTCTGTCACTTGTAGGAGAGCCGGCGGCTTCCACATCTAGGGTGGAATCCAGTGGCAGCCCTCAGTCTGGAAGCACGCTGTCTTTGAAACTGTCTGACCAAGAAGATCAACTGTAAGAGAAGGGTGCTGCCAAACCCACAGCAGCTGTGATGGCGTCTGACATTAAGGCCCCTGTCAGCCCTAAACGAGATGCTGCCCAGATATTTTTCTGGATGAATGGATGAGTGTATGAACAGATGGATGGATGGAGAGGTGGATGGGAAAGCAGGTGACCTCAGCAGCAACACAACTGTATTGTCGGGGACTACGCATGCTGGGCAGGGATTTCCACAGAGGCAGACCATGGAGGCCTGCACACATCCTGAGAACTGTCTGGTCCTACATAACCCTTTCTTGACAGGATGAGGGCATATTCTTGCAGGTAGTAGCAACTCTCTTGCTATCTTTGTTACCCTAGTTTGTACTGCAGGTGCCCTCCCCCCCACCTCCGCTTATGTTCTTACCATCTAAATTCAGAGAAACAGACACAGTGGTGGAGGTTTGACCATGACTTGTAATAAGGGTAATTTACAGGCACCAGATAGTTAGTTTACTTAAGGGGTTGGGGCTTCACTTGAATGGGACACATCTTAATGTCCCAGTAAACATACTTCAGATTGTGCAGACAGTCCTAAATCTTACTTGGCCCCTGCACAGGACTGGAATGGCTGTAACGTCTGGTATACTTTCTAGACCTTTCTTTCCTCTCCTCTCTAACCCTGAGTGGTGGAGAAGTGGGGGGGGGAGGTCTCTGCAAGCCTTGTCCCCCATGCTGCACAGTTTCAATGTTTCTTAGGTGGCCTGTGGCAGCAGGTTTCACCTTCCTGGGGCTGCCTGACTTAGGCTTTGCACACTGGCCTACAGGAAGTCCCATATGAAAGCCCCAGGGTTGTGAATAAATTCCTGACGGCTCCCCTCCTCCCCTGCCAGCTGGCATGGAGATCCAGATGCTGACCTGGCTGAAAGAGAATACTGTGTTGGCGTCTCCTGATGCAGAGTTAAATGCTTGTTAAAGAAAAAAGAGTCTTGGCCGTTCCTTTTCTTCCTAATGTCTTCCACGCCCCCATCGGCTGCCATCCCTCCAGGTTCGGGCCCTTCGGGGCCTGGAGTTTGGGCAGCGAGGCTGAGAGGGCAGCGGGGTGCTACGCTCTCCAGAGTTGACACCCAGGCAGCCCCAATGTTGCTCAGTGACAGCAGATTGGTAAGGCAAGTCCTGAACAGAGGGGAGGGACCTGACGCCCTGTGGCTCGGGCTTCTGTGCCTGAGGAGGAAAGGAATATGGAGCTTGAGCTGACAGAGCACCAGCGAGCAAAATACAGACCAACACATTCCTTCCACGTGCCGGGGATGTACACTTGTATAACACAGGAGACCAGAGAGTTGGGAGAATCACCAGGGCTGGCTGCCATGTTTAGGAGCTAATGCAGACGGGCTAGGTCATCAAATAACACAGAGCTACATTATCCCTAAGCAGGACTTTCTAAGAGTCTGAATGCATATGGACAGAAATTGATAATGCCATGCAGACACGCAGGGCCAGGGCAGTGATCACGTCGGAAGACATGATAAGCTTCTCTTGTGGCCCTTTCCTAGATGACATACCAACATCTGTCCTGAGTGCCCTGTGAGTGCTCAGCAGAAAAAACAATGGGGGCTCAGTTCTATGTGAGCAAAGGGGTTAAGATGACTGGGGAGAAGAACAGGCTGTGGGTTCTGTTTCCTCTGTTTCTCAGGATGCCCTATGTCCTCTCCTGGGTTTCACTGGGCAAGATGAGGGTCTCAACTACTACTGGGACCCAGACTGACATTATCCATCCTGTTATTAGAGTACACACCCAAGCTCCCTTAGGAGTGTGGGTAGGACACTCAGATTAGCTAAGTGGCCAAGATGTAGCTTCATGTGTGTGAGGGTAGAGAGGGTCCAGCCTCCTATTCCAAGAGGATTCTAGGTCTCCCTTTATGTAAATTAAAGTGCATTGGGAAATGTTGGAGAATAAACAACAGATCTTAAGCTGGAATTTAAAGGGGAAGAGAGAGAGAAAGAGAGAGAGAGAGGGGAAGTGAGGGGAGGGCCCTAGGGAGATGAGACAGACCAAAGACAAACTTAACCGACTTCACGACATTGTTCAGAATCTGCCTTATTAGTTTTTAATGAGGGCAGCAACTAACTAGAAATTGGTTTGTAACCATTATGAAAAATTTACTCTTGCTCCTGAACCATTAAGAAACATCACAAACAGAAGTGCATTCTTAATATCTTTAGACAATCTGAGTAGTGATTAAAAAAAAAGTCCTATAATCCTATAGTATAAACACAATTTTACCCAAGATCCTTTTCATTTAGTTTAGAAGATTACCAATACAACCATCTCCCAAGAAGACAAAGCAAAGAGCAGGTTGTTGGTGTTTCTAAAAAGTTATTAATTAGAGCTGACATTTCAGAGTCAATCAGCAATCCTGACCTCAGGCTCATTTTGGTCTATGGCAAGCCAAGTGCTGGGGCTTGTCTACAAGTTTAGGGCTTAGGCAATGGTAGGGCAGCTCTTATGTCATATCACAAAGGAACTGCTCACTTACTTCCACATCTGCGAATTCAAGTGTTTTTCTACCATGGAGTTTAGTGCGAACCGAAAACGATCCCATCTTCTATCAAACACATAGTATCCTCGTCCCATGAGGCGACTCCCAAATGAGCAGAACTATGAGGGGGAGAAAACATTTTAATTTTGATTACAGGTTAATAAGCTACACAGAGAAAAATAACATTTGCATAAAAACACACAGGGGTACCATTTTACTCAAAATAAAAGAAGCAACTGGTACTGAAGCCAAAAATATTTCTATGATGCTGTAGTATGAGTTCTGGATTCCCAGCAGAACCTC
The DNA here is from genome assembly GCF_907164565.1 of Psammomys obesus. NCBI lineage: Eukaryota > Metazoa > Chordata > Mammalia > Rodentia > Muridae > Psammomys > Psammomys obesus. The sequence continues at coordinate 10,842,696 of NW_026585644.1, forward strand.
ACATTTAAGCCAGTGATTGTGCCATTTAGTTTTCTGTGGCCTGAAGGGCCATACTTCTTACTTCTGGGACGGAGCCAGTATTTTAGGGTAGAAAACAAGAGAACAACTAAACTTAGGGAGACACTGCAGCTCCACACCACCCATTATCCCTAGGAACTTGGGGTTCCCTGCCTCCATTCTAGGGATGAAAATGGCTGGTTCTGCCTTTCTGAAGCCATACAGCTGTTTTCTCCAGGTGAAATGCCTTTCTACATCAGTCCCAATCACATCTGCATTCTTTTTTTTTTTTTTTTAAGATGTATTTATTTTTATATTTTGGGTGTTTTGCCTACTTGTATGTCTTTATGAAAATACCAGATCCCTCAAACTGGAGTCACAGACGGTTGTGAGCTGCCATGTTGGTGTCAGGAACTGAGGTCTTCTGGGAGAGCAGCCAGTACCCTTAATCACTGATGTCTCTCTAGCCCCTAGAACACTTTGTGGGTTTTTTTTTGTCTATTCATTTGTTTTTCTAAAGACAGGTCTTACTGTGTAGCTCTGGCTATCCTGGAACTAACTCTGAAGACCAGGCTGTCCTTGAACTCACAGAGATCCATCTGCCTCTAGCACTTCCACACACTTCATTTGCTCTCATAAGATGCCCAGGAATACATCACAGCTCTGAGCTGTTACTTACCCAGGTTCCCTGTGTCTGCTGCTTCCCTCTTTAACAATTATGACCTACCCTTTGATGCCCAGTTTATCATTGCTAATAGCCTCATCTAACTGAACCCCTCACCCCCTACTGAGGACACAGAGTGGATCCAGGGTGTCACCACCAAAGATGGAAGTCTCCATGGAGTCAGGCTGGGTCGGGTCAGATAGGAGGTGGGGACAAAATATCCAATCTGATTAAAACACAGAGTCTCTCCATGGGGATGCATGGTACATGGAGAAAACAGGAAGAAGGAGAAGGAGGAGGAGGAGGAGGAAGAGGAGGAAGAGGAGAAAGAAGCTCTGAGGCTCTATAGAGCCAGCCATTTTGGGTCAGCGATGAGGCCTGGGACAAATCATCCTGTCCGATTAATTTCCAGACTATCGCTACCAGAGAGGAAGGACTTGTAGAGATAAAGGAAAAATAATAGGCTTTGAGGCTCATGGTATCAGGGAGACACGGGGCCACGAGAAATCCAGGGATAAAGCATCCCTTCACCTTAGGATCCAGAGTGTCCCTACCAGGGATAAACAGAACATGGAGAATACAGAAAAAGGAGGCTTCAAGGCTCCATGGAGCCAGGCCATTTGGTTCAGTGATGAGATCTGGACAAAACATCCTGTAGGCTTAACTCCCACAGAACGACCACAATCTACAATAGATTATGCTTCATTTAGACTCATTCTGTACACATAATTACATATGTGATGTCTATCAATGTTTAAAGTGTGGAATGTCATTCTCATCCTCCTCAGTATTAGGATTATAGAGATTAGGAATAAAAAGGTGGGGGGGAGGGGAATTAGGATTTAGGGAGCTGAGGCAGGAGGATTAAGAGTTCAGAGCCAGCCTGGGTTACACAGTGACACCATCTTAAAGAAAAAAAAAAGTGGACTGGGAGAAAACTTTTCACAGAAATAGTCAGGCATTTAATAAACACTGATTCTGACGTAGGGACAACTGGAGGCCAGTGAACGACAGGAGTGCAAGAAGCAGCCTCCCTGAAGGTGACATTTGGTGGGTCTAGAGCTCAGGGAAGTCTGCAAATGACTCCATAACTCAAATGGCACTCTCCCCAGCCCCCCAAGCCTCCAGCAGCTCCCTGGCTGCACGCCCAGACTCAGTGCTGGGTTGGCACCCATCACACACACGCATCCTGGAGCCAGCTCTTGGAACCATTCTCAGGAGGAGCCACAGGATCTTCCCTTTGTTCTTTGGTAGAACCTTGCTACCCACAAAGTCTGATACTGCAAATTACTTACTACAGCAAGTTCTTACTGACCAAGGAGGAAAACATACATGGTAACTCTTCAACACAGAAGCTGGTCTCCACCTCTCTGTGGGAGCTGTTCCTGGTGTAGCCATCACTTCCTCTTTCATCCCACTTGCTAAGGACACATTGAGCAAGGGTTTATTACAAAAAAATAATTTAATGTGTCAGTTGGCCATGAGAAAAAAAAAAAGGACAAAGCAAAGAAACAGACCCACGGTTTTTCCATTTTTGTCAGCAAAACATTAAGAGCCTATAATGCCACTGTGGCTGGAGCTAATGTTCTGTAGCAGCTTCCCTGCGAACAGATGTCTTGATGCTCTCCAGATCCTGGCCTTTTGGGAGAGGCCAGTATCTCTTTCAGACTTGGGAGCTAGAGGCATCTTTGGTTTTGGCTTACCTGCGTGTCTAATACCACTTAGGTGCAAGGACAGATATCTAGGGAAGCTGGCGTGTGCCTTCAGCAGAGCTGCAGGTGTCCACTGTGGCAGGCCCTGCTGCTGCTGCTGTTATCTGCCGTGCCCTGCCTTACTTGGCCCTGTCTTCTCCTTGCTAACACAGCCACATTTCCATCCTGATATCTTGTCTGCAGCAGGTACGGAACAGATGTGCCTCCTCCCAGGCCTTGGAATGAGACACAGCTGAGTCACCGTGCTCCTTTCCTTCTCTGCCACCTGCCAGTGTAGCGACAGACATGTGGCAGAGTCCTACTCCACGCACGGGGACATCTGCTGGGGTTTCATGGGAAGCTCTTATTTTGTAAATGAACAAAGCACAGCATCTTGGGAGACCCCTTTTCTTTGTGCCCCCTTCCTTTCTGTTTATAATGCCACCAGGAGCAGATATGGCGCTGCGGCTGTGGCGGATGTATTAAAACATGAACGGCAAAGATATGTACAGACCAAGTAGAAAGGCTGCGCTACGGCTGGAAAAGCACCTCCCACGAGACCTCTTGCCATGTAAGATAATGAAATGTTCCTCGTGCGCGTATGGAGGAGGTTTTCTACAATTGCAGACAAAATCATGACATCTGGTCCCTCACTATTTCTGCACTGGCAAAGTCTCAGGTTATAGGTGAGCCACAGGTCACCATCATCTCAGGTAAAAGGAAGTGGCACACGCATGCAGGAGGAGAGAGCAGCCTGGTCTTCGAGCAGGGTTGATTTCACTTACAAAGCTCTTGAGATCTAGAGTCAGTCAGAGAAAATCCTGAAGGCTCAGGCTGGCACTGGAATGAACCACCATGGAGTCCATATTCCCAGCCTTGGGCTCTGTAGTTGGCAACGTCAGCCACTTCCTTTCTCAGAGGGTTGTAAGGCAAATGTGAAACAGCTTTCAAATGATGCCTTCATTTCCCTTCCTGCCGTCAATGACCATCTCAGCTGCTAGAGCGCGTTCACTCAAACAGCATTCATCAATAAGCAGCCACGCTGACGTGAAGCACTGGTCCTCACCACCAGCTCTGTTGCCATACGGTCACACTTGCAACAGTCAAGCACAGAGCCACCAGGGAGAGTGACGAGAGCTGGGACCTGGGTTGCTGCTAAGACAGTTTCTAGAGCAAGTGCATCCAGCTAACTCTAGACCAGGGGTTATGTTTTTCAGATGTGCAAAGTCAGAAGGTTGGCTCCCAAGGGCACTTATATAGACACCATTTCTCAAGCATTCTTAAAGGACTATAAGCATCGCTTCTCCCGCCAGTCCCTCCCCCCACCTTTCCTTCCATGATGTTCAAGATCATCTCTAATGCCATCCAGCTTTAGGAAAGCCTTCTGATGACACTATATTCTGGGATCCCATTCGTTAGGAACACAGGCCTCTGTTGCCATCACCAAGGTGCTTTCGAAGCACAAGGGACACAGCACAGAAGGGACAGAGGAGGCCTACCGCAAGAGGTCTGGGATGGTGCGTGGAGAACTGACAGTCTAACTTTTCGCATTCGTCCGCTCCGTCCATCTCCCCTTCATCACTGGACAGTCGGCTGGCAAGGTCACCTCCAGCTGGGGGCAGTGGGGGCTCCGGAGTGTAGACACTGTGATTTGAAGACGCACTGCTGCCTATGCTATTTGCAGATGACGGCCTAAGGGGAGGGAGGAAGAACACACATGGTAAGCTTTCTTGAGGAAATCAGATCCACCACCCAGTTCATGACACCAAGAAGCAGCCCACGACCATGTCAGGGAGGGCGGGCCAATGGCAGTTTCCTAGAGGGAAAAAAAAATTAAGCCTGAAGGGTCCATGGCTCTCTGCAGGGATGTGCAACACATTTGGGCGCTCTCCGGCTTGCTGCCTCTGGGGTACAATACAAGCCCAAGGGGAAAACCCTAGTGTGAGGGGGGGGAGGGGTTGTGACAAGTGCACTTATGCTGAGCCTGTCTTCTTCGAGCTCTTCTGCAAATACCCCAGAGCAAGTCTTACCAGCATCTTAGTTTATGTCCTCCCAGATTTCCTTAGTGGGCAAGCATAGAATTTTTTTTTAAACATGCATTTTTAAATTTTTTTATTTATTATAATTTATTTGTTTTGTATCCAAGCTGTAGCCCCAAACATGTTTTTTTTTTTTTTTTTTTTTTTTTTTTTTTTTTTGTTTTTTTAAATAAAAACACAATTTGAGACAGGATCTCATGTGTCCCAGGCCTAGAACTCACTAAGCAGTCAAGGACAACCTTGAATTTCTGACTCTGTCGTCTTTACCTCCTGAGTATCTGGCCTCCTAAGTGTGAGCCACCAGTGTGTGCAGTGCCGGGGATCAGAGTCAGAGCTTTGTATGCGTGAGGCGACTACCCTACCAAATGAGCCACACTCTACCCCAGCCCTAGACACGGACTTCTTAAAGAATTATTATCGTATGTTAAGTGTATGGGAATTTTGACTGCATGTATGTCACAATTGTCCCTTGTGTGCCTGGGGGTCTGAGTGGGCAAGAAGAGAAAACTGGATCCTCTGGAACCTGAACTGAATTATAAGCTGCCATGAGGGTGCTGGGAGCTGAACCTGGTCCTCCGGAAGAGCAGCCAATGCTTTTAACCACTAAACCATTGATCCAGCTTCAACAATTTTTTTTTTAACTCAGTGATGTAGAAATCTTTCCTCCAGTAACATTCAATATTCATGTGTCACAATTCAAGTAGCTAATCTAAACATTTGTTCCTAAATTTTCTAAAAGATTCGGGTAGGAGGTGAGCCATCAAGGCAGACCTTCCTTGTCTTACAGGATAAAGGTAACCTGGATTTTGTTATTTTCGACTTAGTTATATAGGAAAATAGCTTTTTCTTTCTTTCTTTTTTTCTTTTTATTTCCCTCTTTCCCTCTTTCTTTCTTTTTTGACACAGGGTCTCTATGTAGCCCTGGTTGGCCTAGAACTCTCTATATAGACCAAGCTGGCCTCAGACACACAGAGATCCGCCTGCCTTTGCTTCAGGGTGCTATGATTAAAGATATGCACCATCATGCCTGGAAAATGTGTAACAGAGGCTGGCCTTGAACTCATGATCCTACTAGCCTCTGCCTTGTCAGCATATCCTACAGGTGCCAGCTGTTCTCATTTTTAAAAGAAGTCTTTGCAAGTGAAGCATCCTGGTCTGTGTAATTCAAAAAACGCTAACAAAAATACATTACAATGAAATGGCAAAATATTCATATAATAACTACTGAAATTAGGTAAGGTGGGTATTCACCAACGTATCACTACTTTCCAGCATCTAGGGGAATTTTCCTAACAAAAATTGAAAATAGAAACAAAAAGAGCACTAGCAGTAGCACCATATATGTAAAAAAGGGACTGAAGAATGTCCTGTTTTGTTTTTATTTTTTCCAAGTTTTACAGAGATATATTACAGTAACAGGGTCTCATGTAACCCAGGCCGGCCTTGAACTTGCTGTGTAGTAAAAGATGACTTGCTATCTTCTCTTGCTATCTCCCAAGTGATGGAAGGACAGGCATGGCTACCGCACCGTGCTAACGTAAGTGCACCTTGTGAAATACCACTTTGACCAAGTTAGTTAAAAATTAACATATCTATCATTTCTTAGCATTGCCTCCCTCACTGTCTACGAGGGACTGAACTTAGGGCTTTATGTCAGCCGGAGAAGTGTTCTACCATGGAGCTGTAACTCTAGCCTTCTTTTTCAGTTTTACTTTGAGACGGAGTCTCAGCTGCATACTCAGGCTGGCCTTGAACTCACTCTGTAGCTTAAGCAGGTCTTGAGATTTTGACTTTTCACATTCAGCCTCTGGAGTAGCTTCGGCTATACACTTGCGCCACCAGGCCCAGTAGGGTTGCCATTTTGGGGGGTTTACAGTAACAGATCTGCAACACAGTCTTATCAATTAGAGTTGCCATGCTATGCGTGTGCCCCCGGAACTCACCCTGGACCTGGATGTGTCCTGGCACCCCTCAGCCCTCCACCCCTCACTGGTTGTCACTAATATCCTGTTCTCCCTCTTCCTTCCTTTCCCTTTCTTTTATTTATTTATTGGACATAGAGAGCTTAAGATATGAGGCCCAGGCTGGTCTCAACCTCCTGATGCTGAAATTACAGGACCACACTACAAAGCCCAGCTTCTGCCTTCTATTTTTGAGTTCAGCTTTTTTAAAGAGTTGACATAAAAGTGGAATCATATAGTATTTTTCTGAGTTATTTTATTTAACAGAACCTGCTCAAGATTTATCCATGTTGCTGAAAATGGCTTCTTTTTGTGGCTGAATAATAGTCTATTATGTTACATGTATCAAACTTTCTTTTCTTTTTGTATTAATTTTTGAGATGGGTCACAGGTAGACCAGGATGGCTTCACACTTACTATGAAGCTGAGGATGATCTTGAACTCCTAATTCCCCTGCCTCTACCTTCAATACTTTCAAAGTGCTAGGATTACAGCCATGAACCCCTCCCAACCCTATACTGCACTATTTTTTTTTAAAAGATAGACTGTCTTCACTATATAGCCCAAGCTATCCTTGAACGCACAAGCTTCCTGTCTCAGTCTTTGAAGTGCCAGGATTACAGGTACGCACAGCTACACCTGGCCCCAAATTTCTTTATGTATTCACCCATCAGCAGACACTTAGCTTGTGGTCATATCTTTGCTATAGTGAACAATTCTGTAATAAACACCAATGTGTAAAGATTCTTCCACTAACTGAGGTATAGGAATCACACACATTCATCGACTTCCCTCCCCAGACTCTACAACAAAGACACTTTTAAAAAGGCAAGAGAGCCAAAGAGCACAGGGCAGAAGGAAAAATGGCAACAGCTACCCCACACCATGAGGGCTCTTTTTAATGTGTTTGCTAATGACTGGCTTAGAAAGGGTTGTAGAAAATCACAGCACATTTAGTGTGTGTGTCCAATCCAAGTTCAGTATCAAGAAGTCACGTAAAGGGGGAAGGAGAGAATAGGCTTGTCCTCTGACCTCCACACAGGAGTTGCATACCCCCAACACACACACATGATAAGGAAGGGACAGGGAGAGAGAGGTACAACATGAAATGGAGCAATGCCTGATCTCTGGGGACTGGCGCCCCTCACCTGTGGACTACTTGTCACACTTGGTTGGAATCCTAATGACTGGAGTGTCAATAGTTGAGTGCTCTGCTCTCTGCACTGAAGAGCCTGAACTGATACAAGTATAAACAGATTTTCACATAGTTTTAGAAGACAGTGTGGCTAGCAAAGGACTGACTGGTAGAAAAGGAGCTGACTTATTCTACAACGCCTGGGAAGCCAGGTACCTGCATCTACTGAGGGCTGCAAAACTATGGATGGGTCTACAGCGGAGAATCAGGAGTTCAAGGCAAGCTTGGGTACATATTGAATTCAAGGCCAGCCTGGACTATATAGTGTAACACTATTTCAAGAAAGAATGAAGAGGGAGAGAGAGGGAGAGAGTTACAGATAGGGACTAAGAATAGCTGCACAGCAGCTGGCCTCCATGCCCGGTCATCTCCACATCTCTACTATCGAACACCACCAAATACCACCCTGGCTGGCAGGACACTGTCCCCATCTTAGTCAATTTTCTAGGGAAAAACAAAAATTTTCTTGTTGAAGAAAATGTACTGGAGAAGCTGCAGACACAAGCTTCCCAGAAGGTCAGGGAGCAGAAGTGAGGCACAGCTTAGACAGAAGCCAGGGATTGTCCCTAAGGAGGACTCCCAGGCACTCGAGCCAGCCGTGAGATCAAGCTGCATTCCTTCATGAAGAAAATGACCAGCCGCAAGGCATCTTCCAGGCTTCGGGCCTTGTAACTGGATGTTCTTTTCGGTTGTAGCTCCATATGGATACTTCCATGTGAAACTTGAGTTTCTGGGATCTATCTTTTAGGAGTGCATAATCAGCAATCACCTGGCATTTCTACAGCAGCCCCAATGTGAAGCTGACCAGCTAAGCACCAAAGACAATGACATATAAATGGGAAAAACCTGGAATGACCAGAGATCATGAGGGAATACGGGAAAAGCTAAAAACCCATCTTTAAGTTTACAAGAACGTTATTACCCTGTTTGGAGTGAGGCTCAGTGGTATAGCAGAGCACTTGTTTGTTGTTTGGCATGTGAAAGGCCCTGGCACGAGCAACTCCCAAAACAGAGTGGTATCACTTCAGAGAAATGAAGAATGTCTTGTAAAATAAACAATCAGATAAAACTAACGAGGTAAACCAGGCATGGTGGTGCAGCTTCATAATCTCAGCTACTCAGGAGGCAGGGGCAGGAGGATCTTGAGCTTAAGGTCTATAATGAGACCCTATAGTGCTCTGAGTAAGAATGGCCCCCATATGCTCATATCTGAATGCCTAGTCACTAGAGAGTGACAATTGAGAGGATTAAGAGATGTTGATCCCAGCATTCAGGAGGCAGTGGCAGGCAGATCTCTGAGTTGGAGGCCAGCCTGGTCTACAAAGTGAGTTCCAGGACAGCCAGGGCTAAAGAGAGAAACCCTGTCTCAGAAAACCAAGAGAGAGAGAGACAGACAGACAGAGAGAAAGAGAGAGAGAGAGAGAGAAAGAGAGAGAGAGAGGTGGCCTTGTTGGAGGAAATGTGTCACTGGGAATGGGCCTCAAGGTTTCAAAAGCTCATGGCAAGCCCAGTGTCTCTCTTGGCCTACTGATCAGGATGTAGAAGTAATTCTTAGCTAGTTCTCCAGCACCATGCTTGCCTGCCACCATGCTTGCTGACATGATGATAATGGACTAGTCCTCTGAAGCTGTAAGCAAGCCCCAATGAAATGCTTTCTTTTATATGAGTTGCCTTGGCCATGGTGTCTATTCACAGCAGTAGAACAGTGACTAAAACAAACCCCATCATTTTTTTTATTTTATTTTAATGTTTTGGTTTTTGAAATAGGGTCTCTCTCTATAGCCCTGGCTGTTCTGGAACTCACTATGTAGACCAGGCTGGGTTCAAATTCACAGAGGCCCTTCTACCTCTGCCTCCTGCGTTCTGGGATTAAAGGTGTGTGCGACCACACCTGCTGAGATCCCATCATAAATAAGTAAAAGGCTGGAGCGATGCAGCAATGATTAGGAATGTTTGCTGTATAAGCAGGAGGGCTTGGGTATGGGTCAGCACTCATGTGGAAGCTTGGTGTCTGCAGACCCAGCACAGTGGGGTGAAGACAGAATGATCACTAGGGTTTACTGGATGCCAGTTTTGCTGAAGAATGTGAGCTCCAGGTTCATCAAGAGACCTGGAGAGCTCCTTCCCTCAAAGGAACAGGGTGGAAAGTAACAGAGGCCACTGAAGTACCGGCCTCCAAGTACCCACATATGTGAACCTCACACACACACACACACATGCACCCCTAGAAATAAGCAAACTAAAAGACAATCTTTTACAAAATAGTACAAGAAATTTAAAGAAGAAAGTAAATTAAAAAATCAGAGAAAAATGTCCAACATTCAGCTAAGAAGAAGCCATGAAGCAGAAATTATGGACAGTAGTGGAGAGAAATGTATCTACAATGCAACAGGAAACCATCCCAGGAGAGGACAGGTGTTTTCATATCCTCAATGAGTGGAAAATGAGCTACAGCAAGGGAGATATCTGCTGCCTTGGTATGATGGTGCACTCAAAAGGCATAGGCAGGAGGATCTCAAGTTCAAAGCCAGCCTAGGCTGTCTGTTGAGACTTGGCTTCCAAAAAGTGAAAATAATGAAAATTTAAAAATTAGAGACATTCTTGAAAACTTTCAGTGCCCCATGCCCTGGGGGGTAGAAGCTTGTCAGGGGTCAGGATTTCAGACTTTGAGGTAGAGTCCCTGTGCCAGCAGTCATGGGAAAACGCCTTCAAAATTGTGCAGGGAAATGATTTCCAAGTTAGTTGGAAATGATCTCACAGAGATCATCAATTCAGTGTTACGGTAGAATGGTAACGTGCTTGCTGGGGGAGGACCCTAAAAGTGATCTCCCGTGCACTTCTTCACAGGCGGCTACCGAAGGAGCTACTTCATCAAAGCGAAGATGCACAGCAGAGAAGAGGTGTCTGGCGGGGCCAGGAAACAGACACAGCTGAAATGCACCCCGCCTGGTGGGCGCTGCGGCTGCTTTCTCTTCTAAGTTTTCAGGCACCATTTGATTCTTTGAACTATGAACCCATATAACTTTGATAAAAATGAAGCTTAATTAAAGGGCAGATAATTGAAAGACTCAATAGTGAATCCTAGTTGCCAGCCAAAAGAGGGGAGGAGGCAGGCAGAGGGAATCCTAGAAAGGAGAGCTGAGTAAGACCCAGAATTGGCAGGACTGGCTCTAAATACAGAAACGAGCCGGTCTGTGGGCGTCATATAGTTCATGCTTTTTTTTTGTTTTGTTTTGTTTTTGTTTTTGTTTTTTTTATATAGGGTTTCTCTCCATACTCCTGTCCTATCCTGGAACTCACTATGAAGGGCAGCCTGGACTCGAACTTGAGATCTCTCTACTTTTGCTTCCTCTCGTTGCTGGGATGAAAGGAGTGAATCACCAAACTCAACCAAGAATTACAATTTTGAGACCTAGACTATAGTGAACTTGAGGCCAGCCCGGGCTATATAACAAGCTCTTTCCTACCCCCAAACAAACAAACAAACAAACAAACAAACAAACAAACAAACAACAGACGGAGCTGAGGAGATGAGTCAGCAATTAACAGGTTCTCTGTTCTTTCAGAGAACCTGAATTCAGTTCCCAGGACCCATGTTGGAGAGATCAGAACTTACTCACTCACTCACTCACTCACTCACTCACTCACTCACTCACTCACACAAACATCTCATAAAATAAAAACAAATCTTAAACAACAGATAAACAAAAACAAAAGGAGGAAATGAAACCACCTGCATGCATCTGGAGGCACAGATGCAGAGGTAGAGGACAGCAAGAGTGTGCAATGTGGCAAGAAGATTCTCCCAATGTGCTCCGCACATACCCCTGCCCTCACTCAGTGATCTAGGGCTGTCCGCCTGGTCCATATCACCCCTGGCAGTGTAAGACCCGCTGGGATTGGCCAGTTTATCTGGTAGTCTGGATGTGTGCAGCCCATAACTGAGGGCAATACCCCATTCCTCTGGCACTGCTTTCCACAGCTTTGCTCCCTCTCCTCCCACTAGGAGCTACAGCCTGGCCCATCACAATTCCAGGACAGCCAGGGCTACACAGAGAGAGCCTGTCTTAAAACAAAATGAAACGAAACAAAACAGAAAAAAGACTAGTAAGTGCTCTAAGCCACCAAGCCATCCTCCAGCCCTCTTACTAAATGGTGGGGCAATCTGAGTTGGGAGGGGACCACAGCCATGCCTAACCTTATCTAGTTAGAAAACATGGAGGTAAGGGTTCTGCTTCAAATCCTGTTGCAGCTCTAGTTGCCTAATTTGTAATTCACAATGTAGCCCAGGCTGACCCTAAATTCTTGATATCCTGGTTATTGAGAAGACAGGTATACGCCATCACACCCAACTTAAGTTAGGATTTTCAAACTCCAGACCCAAGTTTCTTTGTTAGCAATCCTTGACAAAAATGGGCTGGAGCTAAGGTCATTGAAAAGATGAATAAAACATGAATAAGAAGTGTGACCACTTTCCACAAAGATATTTCATGATTTGAAAAGGATTACAAAAATTCCATTGGTGTGTGATATCTATCTTCAGTTGTTAGTATGGATGTAATATCTATTGTGTCATTAATAGTAAACGTGCTGTTGAAAGTTTTGTATGATTTTTTTTATTTATGATTTATTTTTCACATTTTAAAAATGGATTTATTTTTATTCCATGTGTGTTGGTGTTTTGCCTGCATGTATGTCTGTGTGAGGATCCTCCGGATCTGGAGTAACAGACAGGTGTGGGCTGCTATGTGAGTGCTGAGAACTGAATCTGGGCCCCGAGAAGAGCAGGCAGTGCTCTTAACCACTGAGAGCAGGCAGTGTTCTTAACTGTCTCTCTAGCCCCAGGTTTTGTGTGATTTTGATATTAAATTCTGATCATGCATTTTTCAGCCTGACTGTATAGGATTTCACTAACCTGAGGACTTTGTTCCTGTTTATTCACTTTGGAAGAGTCCAGCCCTGCCCTAAAGAATGCTTCCCTTACTGATATTTGTCATAACACTTTGTCTCTTTTCTTTGTAAAGACAAAAAAAGAAGAAGAAGAAGAAGAAGAAGAAGAAGAAGAAGAAGAAGAAGAAGAAGAAG
>NW_026585644.1:10855337-10864770 GCF_907164565.1 Psammomys obesus
AGAAGAAGAAGAAGAAGAAGAAGAAGAAGAAGAAGAAGAAGAAGAAGGATGATGAAGCTTATCTAGTGCTCCTAAAGAGAATATAAACACATGGTGTTTCCTGTACTTGATGTTCTCCTAAAAAAAAAAACAAAAAAAAACACACAGCCTTTAATCCCAGCATTCTGTGAGTTCAAAGCCAGCCTGGTCTACAGAAGGAGTTCCAGGACAGCCAAAGCTACACAGAGAAATGCTGTCTCAAAAACAAAACAAAACAACCAAACAAACAAAACCACAGTACGAGGAGTAAAGCTAAGAAGACTCTCAAGACTTCCCTCCCTGTTCTGTTTTTAGCAGCTATTCTCCATTTCTCTGTTAACTCGGACACCACTGATAAAGAAGAGTTTCCATCTGCTAAAACTTGGAGCAACAACTAATGAAAGAGTCATCTAAGTCGGACTTCACAAGACAGGCCTATAACCAGCACTAAGAGGGTGGAACCAGAAAGAAGTTTATGGTCATCCTCGTCTCTATAGATATTTCGAGGCAGCCTGGACTACATGAAACCCCTTCTCACTAGCCTCCTCCCCCTAAAAAAAAAGAGCTATCACACTGGTTCTGCTTGGGGAATCCTTGAAGAATCCACTGTGGTCCCTCTGAGAGTCTGCAGGATAGTGGTTCTGCATACACGTGGTTTCAGGTGGAGGCCAGTCAGCCAGTATCGTGTACTGTGAAGGAGGGGTTGTAATGGAAAAAAAAATGTTCACTAATTACAAAGGATCTGAAAGTCATTCTACATAGGCTGCCCTTACCCGTGATTTCACTTTTCCATGGTCAAGTGAGGTCTAAAACTATTAAATGTAACATTATAGGCACCGGCTCATAAGTTTCTAGCACATGCGGTTCTGAGTAGTGTGATGAAATGCTGAGCGGTCCTGCTCTGCCCCTCCAGGATAGGAATCAACGCTGTCAATGTATCCATGCTCTTTATGCGTTGCCCCATCAGTCAGTTAGCAGCCTTTTTCAGACTAACTGCAACAGAATTCACATAACCTTTGTTTTACTTAATCATGGTCCTAAAGTACAAGATTAGTAATGCTGATTTTACTATAATATAGTTTTATAATTGTTCTATTTTATTTTATTATTAGTGACTGTGCCCAATTCATAAATTAAATTTTTTCATAGGAAAACATGTATAGGAGAAAACACAGTATATACAAGGTTTCATTTTATCTGCAGTGTCAAGCATCCACAAAGGGTCTTGGAGAATGGGGCGGTACCACTTATACACAGTTAAAGCCCAGAAGTTTGGAATGGAGTTGTCTCCTCAACTCTGAAACAAGGGTAACCCCTTTGGCCATTACCTGGCATTGTAGTGTGAAGTAATTATGAAATGGTCATGCAAAGAAAGGGGTTGCCACAACACAGATGTCTATAGTGGTGGAAGGACGCCGAGGTGGCAGGTAACTTAGGAGCGAACATTAAGGCTGTCTGCTCCTGAATGCCTGTGGTCCTTTACTATAACTGCACAGGGATTCTGCTGCAAGACTCTTTGCAGCCTCTTTGCGGCAAACTGCAACAGGTAGAAGGATCATAAACCACTGCTATCAACTAGATTGTTGCTTTAAAGGCCAACTCCCTGCTCTTTTCTAATGATGTTCTCTCAAAGCTTATTTGCTGGTTGAACAATGACCCTTTGGGACACAAACCTGCATTTAAAAAAAAATACCACAATTTGTACTTCTCACTGAATATTATTATTTCCTTTCTGTGCCGGGTATGGACATTTGAGTCATGTCTCGTCCTCTGAACTCTACAGTTTTGGAAAGCAGGGTCCGGCTGCATTTTTTTTTTTTTCTCTTCTCTGGCCCGACAGTACCTGGCTTCTCCAGTAAGTCCTCCATAAACACTTTTGAATGTAGATAGTTAGTCCAGATCCTGTTACCTGGAAATTGCTCTCCTGCCCATCAGAACAAACATTCACACATCTTAATAAAATTGCTTTTCCAAATGGATTGTAATTCTGTTTTCTGTTCTTTTTTTTTCCATCCCAAACAAGTGGCTCACCCTCAACCCCACCACTGTCCTCTTCATCCTGACCATAGGGGAGTTGTGAAAATAAGTCATAAGAAATCGTGACAAGTGGGCAAGAAAGGAGGTCCTGGGAGCTTGTAAGTTGTTCTAACTTCTTATCTACCCAGGCTTCCCCTTTCTGCCCCAGGAGTCTTCAAATTACATAAAAACCCAAGCAGCCGGTAAGTTGCCTGGTGGTTGAAGTGCCAATCTTCCAGCGTCTGTTTCCAGCTCACTCTCGCTCTGTAAAAACACACTGTCTGATAAAAGCTCTGCTAGGAAGGCTGATGACTAGAGCCGGAAAATCTGTTGAGTGCTATGTGGTAGGCGCCGGGTTGAGCCCCTAGGGCGCAGGAGCGGACTGAAACTTCACAGAGCCTTAGGAGGTTGGACTGAAATACCTCATTAGAGCAGCGTCAGAACACACACAAAACACCTAGCAGGGAAGAGGACCTTGACTGAGGGCTGGGGCTGCTTCGACGCCGGTGCCGACTTACCTGGGAAGTACAGAGTTGAGTGGCCTGCATTTTGGTGGGGATGCTACTTTTGGCTCTGCCGCCGTGCTCCCGGAAGATCCTTGCAGAGCATCGGGCGCGGGTCCTGGCGGGTTTGGAAGTATCTCCCTAGCGGAAGTCAGAAGGTGCTCTTTCACTTCTTTCTCCCGCGACTTGGCTTTGTGTTCCGCCAGAAGGAGGTCAAATTGCTTTTTCCGGCCTGGGACTGCTCTCCGGTGGCTCAGCGAGTGTGTCTAAGGAGAGACATGAGAAGCACAGCCTCTTTGATCAGCACATACACCTGCTTCCCCACGGCCTGCATTTCCGAAATTGCAACCATGAGCATTTAAAGGTGCTTGGGAAAGTCAACTTCAAGGCAACAGCTCCTGTTCTGAGGCTGGGAAGAGGCAGAGACCGCTGGAACGCAACCATGCCCTACACTCCAGGTGTTAAGAAGCCAAGGCTTCCTCCGGACAAACGGCATGAGACAGCTTCTGCGCAGAACCCGGGACAAGCTCGGAGGAAGGCCACCCGCGAGGGAAAGCTAAAGTCAATCCAGGTGCGGGTGGGAGGCTCCAGCCGGCCCATGCATCTGGGGCCACCAGGCAGACAGGGCCATAGCCTGGATCCCAAGAGGAACTAGAAGGACAGGAGGAAATCTGTCGCTCGCGGCTACCCACTAGCGGGTGCCCCGGGTCCGCCTGTCCCCCGGTCACCCCGAGAGGCTAGATCAGGGCGCAGCACCGCATCCTCCCCTCAGGGCTGCCTTTCTGGGCGCTGCCGCCGCCGCCGCCGCCGCCGCCGCCGTTCCTGCATACATTAAAACCTAGCAGGCTTTAGAACCGCCTGTGAGTGCCTATAAATACAATTTACTGTCTGGCCTCCCAAGTAACACGGGAAGCCTAGGGTGTTTTTTTTTTTTTTTTTTTCCTTCCCCTTAAAAAGCCAGCCAGCTTGAGGCAGGCACTCTGCTACCGTGGACAGAGAAGAAAGCATTTCCCTTACAAAGAACAGCTGGAGGTCGTGTCGAGGTTCCACACCCTGCCGTGTGCAGAGAGTGGCATGCAAACATTTCGACAAAGGCCCCGGCAAGAGCAGGAAGTATTTTTTATGGAAAGAGAAATACCTTGCAGGTGAGGGATCTTGTGCAAGGTTTCTTTGTCTCGGGATCCAATACTCCACAGTGTTTATTTGGGTCAAATTCTCTCTCTGGTTTAAGAAACAAACAAAAAATGTAAGAAAAAAGGAGACTAAATAGGATTTGGCATTAAGACTACATTTAAAAAAAAAAATCACATTTGCACCAACAAGTGAGATATTGTCAGGCAATCTTTTTTTCTTCTTTTTTTTTTTTTTTTTTTTTTTTCTTCCCCAACCCGCTGCTAAGCTTCAAGAACCACTCCAGGGGGACATGGCGCTCCTCTCTGAACCCTGAGTCTGGTACAGGGCAGCACTGGGAACAGGGTGGGAGTAGTTGGCAGAAGGGAAGGACCACACTGTTCGCAAACACTTTTACTTAAAATCGTCCCGCAGGTCCTTGGCACTTTGGGCACAGTGGCTGCAGGGCAGGGAGAGGCACCTGAGACCAAAAAGAGTCACCCTTACTTACTTCCCAGGCTGCCTGGAGAATCCATGCCCGCTGCCCCCTCCCAACCCCCACTTTCACCTCTCACCCCCCAACCCCCACCTTGCCTGCCTGCTTTATCCATTTAAGTGGGAGCTTGCTCACTGACTTGTCAATTTGGGCTCTCAGGGTGCTTTTCAAAGCCCTTGGTGAAGGCCTTCCACACAGCCTCTTAATTGGTAAAGTCATTGCCCTGAACCAGGACCGTCCAGGTCATGCCTCCGGCAGGGAGAGAAGTGTGGCTGTGTCCCTCTGCGGATCGGAACTTGAAGGCACGGGAGTGCGGGCTGCTAACCTTACAGCTCGCTTTGTCTGTAGCCCTGGTTCAGGTGACGCACAGGAGGGTAAGACAGGACGAGAGGCCTGGGAGATGAAGGATGAGGTCACCGCTAACTGTTCTCATGGTGTCTCTTGTGACCCTTCCTCTCTTTGGTGAATGACAAAAATGCCTACCACACCTGCAAAATGGTGTGTGTGTGTGTGTGTGTGTGTGTGAATCTCTCAAGGATCCTCAGGCTGTCTCTGTAAGGCACCAGCAAACACCTGAGTCCTGCAGAGCAGGAATGCCTCAGCTCTCTGTGGTAATTTGCAGGGCTGTTCAATGGTGGAGAGGGGGTGGTTGGGGAGGGTGTCGGGCCTCTAGAAATGTGAGGTGTCTGTAAGGGTGGCAAACTGAATAGAGTTCCTTAGCCAGAAACTGTCCGAATCTGCTGGTGTAAACTTGAAGTGAAATAAATGAACGTTCTATTGTCAAGTGTGGGGGTCAGAAGGAGGCTGAAACCAAAGCTGTGATGTTGTGTACAGACTGGCCCCGCCCCCTGCCGCTGCCACCACTCAGGGGCCATCCAAATGCCCCTCCCACTTATGCAGAGATCAAAGCAGGCAGTGAGTGAGTAGGCCTACTGTGGAGGTCTTTCACTTGGTCTGCCAGTGTCAGTCGTGTGCCCAGACCGGCACCAGCACCTCATGTTGGAACTAATGGGGTTTTAACTAGGGATAGGAGTTGGCTGTTGAATGTGTGACAGAGGTGGGAACAAGCAAAGAACCCATTGCCACAAGAATGGGAGAATGGGAGAAGAAGCCAAGGTGGTGTTCTTTCAGCGGCAAGCGAGCCACAGCACAGGCTGACACCTCCCCTACACACACACACACACACACACACACACACACACACACACACACGGGGATGTGGCCGCCCACCTCTGCCCTGAGAACGGGAACACTCCATTTGGGAAAAGAGTTAGCAATGGGGGACTCGGTCCATAAGCGAAGGCCCCACCAGGATCCTCCTTCACCTTGACTGTAGCTAAACGGGACATGGAGACAGCGATGGGGCTGCTTCATTTGAAAGTTGTTGGGTGGGCCCAAGCACTTTAAAACATAATTCTTAAATACAGATATGAGATAGAAAATCCAATTAAACATGAAGCAGAATATAAAAATTACTCACACCTTGGGTGCTTAAGAGCCATGCCTGAAGCACAAGACAAACTCTCTCTCTCAAGGATGGCTTTCTCTGTATTTTGTTTATCCTAGCTACAATTACAGACGGCCCACGGTGTGTGGAGAACCTATGAAATGCCTAGCTTCTTCCGGTCATTTGGAGACAGCAGAGCAAACCAGATTTAGTTCTACAACAGACCCAAAGCAAACATCATCCTTTAAAGGGGCAACTGTCACCTCTGAGCAGCTATGCGTCTCTTTAGGGGGCTGAGTAGTGGCCTGAGAGACCTCTCTGAACCTCTGCTATTCTGGCCTGGGAGCTCCCAGTGGGAATTCCAGCCTGACTATGGAGGAGAAGGCAGCTGCTACCCCAACGGTAGAATCAGTCCCAAAACCCAGGAGGCTGAAGGGCAGAAGTTACAGTTCTTGGTGTGGCACAGTTGCTGACTGCACTGTTCGACCCAGCATGCTGTGGCCAGTCCAGCTTCACAGCAGTGATGCTTCGGTGGGAGCTACCGTACAGACGCAGCATGATGTGTCTATACACGGCCACTAGGCTCACAAGGCCCTCGGAGTCCGTGACTGTCGGAAGCAGAGGCCCCTGCTTCCTAGAATTCTAGGATAGCTTCAGCTAAATTCAAAACTTGGCTGGGGACCTTATCCGCACTGGGGAATGGGGACAACAGCGCTCCCTGGTACTTTGCGGTGCTGCTCCTGTTTTGCGGCTACACGCCGTGTCGCCCTTAAAATGAAACAGCTGTTTAATTATACAAACACATCACTGGTTACAGATGGGACTCGGTTTCACTCTTACCACGAGCCAGACTCTAACACATACCTGAAAGTCTCCGGTAAGGCTTGTTGCTGTTTTTGGTGCCGTTTTGGTGCTTCTTGTCTATGGTGGCTGACAGAATCCCCTTGCCATTTAAGATCTTCTCTGGTGAAGGTGGCACTGACTTGGACATCAAGGTGGGCTTAATTAAAGGTGGGGTTGAGATGGCAGAGGAGGAGGAGGAAGTGGCTGCAGGAGTGGTTGTAGAATTCATTTTGACATTGGCACCATCGGCCTTCACTAGGTTAGGAATTTTCTTTAAACTGACTACAGGAACTGGAACGCTGAAAAATAAAGGAACACACATGCACGCTGCCTTCTTTGATATATCCGGTCCACCAAGGAGCTACCCCCGCTGATCACTATCAGAACACTTCCTTATCACTTATTTATACTCCTCCTGTAATCGAGCAGCGTGATTCCCTTTTTGATGGGAGGGAGATCTGTGCTGTGTAAAGGACCGACAGGGGGTTCAAGGCTGGCACAGTGCCCGGGATAGATAAGAGCAAACTGATTACCTCCCAGGCCGACTGTCCCCGTGGATCCTCTGATTTCCCCACCTCCTCTCAGGCCCTACATGTGGTTCTCTCCGACACGGCACCTTGGGCAAAACAAGGCCACCACTGTGAAGCGCAGGAATACAGGCTGTGCCCTGCAGAGAGCCTGCCACTGTGGAATCAGGTCCCCTCCTCACTCTCCTGCTTGAGAGAGTCCCCCACCCCCACCCCCTGGGCCTGACATCTGCTTAGCTCCCAAGTGCTGACAGGCTCACACCACACAGCATGGCTGCAGTCCAGCGCAGGGCATGCCATGCTGTCGGGATCACGCTCACATCCCGAGGATGGGCTCAAATTGAGTGAGCCGCCATGTACCATTATCCAATATTCCATTTTAGGCAGCTAGTTATGTAAATAGGCAATTCTCCAGACTGGCAGGTGAGAGGATGAATTTTAAGAAGGCAGGAGCACAAAGGTGTGCATTCTCTCTTCAGAATCTGTCACCTTCGCCCCACTCCCCTGCTAGTTCCCAGTAACGGATGTGCATTTGATTTCTGCTGCTCTTTAATGCGGGAGGACCCTGTGGTTGGGGGGTTGGGGATGTGTCTCAGGGTCTTGAAAGATGAGATGAATAAGTTTTGCTTTGGTCTCTGAACCAGGTTCCCTTTTCTCCTGGCAGGAGGGTAGACTGCTAACACTTCTGCTCCCCAATCATCTTTGAGCTGTGAGTGGAGCTAGCTTAGCTCTTTGAATGCCAAATGATGGAAAATATGGCTCTCACATGCCTGCAGACAATGTAGGGCATGAAAGAGAGGCTGTTTTTGGCAGGAAGGAATCCGATCTGTCCACATGGCTGGCTCTCGCTTCTCTCAGGCATGTTCACAGATCATTTCTTTGATCAAGTTGCTCCTGAAATTATTCTAGCAACTTGTCATTCTCTGCCACCATTCTGATTCTGAAACAGGGCCACAGATGTTAGTTACAGGTCTTTGCCAGTGGGCACACAGTGGTGGAGTTGAGTGGGGCTGGGCATTTTAGACTTTCCCCTTGGGCAATGTGGATTCTTGGCCTGCAGAAAGGTAGCTTGGGACTGCAAGTCTATGAGGAGGCAAGTGGGAATAGTGGTTTTAGTAATGCATGGTGCCCTTGCCAATGCTGCCCTTCCTCAGAATGCTACAGTCACTGAGACAGGGCTGGTCTGTTGTTCTTGTCTATTTAGTAGTGATTCTCTAAGTGCTTACGAGTTAATTGCTGAAGAACAGTCCCCCAAACTCTCTTGGGTGCGAGAGTACTAAGAAGCCACAGAGACGCTCCTTGGTGAAGTCAGCATTCAGAACTTCAATGGTTTGAATGCATCCCTCAACATTTGTGTGTTACAAACTTAACTCTCCCGATGCATACGCTGATAAGGTGGGTGGGGGACTTTGAGAAGTAATTAGAATTAGATGGAGTCATGTGTGTGTGTGGTGGGGGTTCTACAATGGGGCTAGTGGATTTATAGTAAAAGGAAGAGAGAGCTGAGCTATCAGTTTTCCTGGTCCTCATCAGGTGACACCCTCTGGTGTGCTGTGCCTCAGGAGGAAGGTCCTCACCAGATGACAGCACCCTGATATCAGAGCTCTCAACCTTCTCACTGTGTGATGTAAGTTCTATTCATTAAAGATCAGAGAAGCAGAGAACAGACTAAGAATATAAAGAGATACTATGATGACAAAAACACAAAGCTATGTGAAGGTATGAAATATAATTCTTCTAGACTCATTTCTTCAATCTAATAAAGCACAGGTTACATGATCAGAGACCCTTCCACCACCCCCCCTTGAGACATTATCTCAAGTAGTCTAGGCTGGCCTTGAACTTTCTATGTAGCCAAAGCTGACTTTGAACTCCTCATTGTCCTGCCCGCACTTCCCAAGTGCTGGGATTACAGGTGTTTCCACACCTATCCTGGTTTAAAATGAGGTGTTGAAGCCGTGTCTTTATATTCTTGTTCATGGCTGTATTATTTGTGATAGCCAGAGGGTGGAAGCAATCGAAATGGCTATTAATACAGCACATGGATTACTCATGTTTAGCTTTATAAAGGAGGAAGTTCGGACACATGGCTGGACTTGAGGACAGTTTGCTGAGTAAAGCAAACCAGTGGCAAAAACAACAAGTAAGTGGCCACACCTACAGGAGGCACCCATAGTAGCTATAGTCATGTAGATAGAAGGCAGAACAGCAGCTGCCAGGGACGGAGGGGGCCGGGGATGGGGACAGGATCTCAGTCTAGAATTTCAGTTTTGCAAGATGAAAAGATGCTAGAAGTTGGATGGGTAAGACTGTGATCATACTCAACACTCCTATACATCAGAACATGGCTGAGATGGTAACTTTTATGTTATACATTTTACCATCACTTTTAAAGTACCATGTAACGACTCCACAAATCACAAAACCCATGCAACCAAAATCGTACTTTAGCAAATCTGTGTGTATATCTACA
>NW_026585644.1:10864780-10904336 GCF_907164565.1 Psammomys obesus
CCATGCAACCAAAATCGTACTTTAGCAAATCTGTGTGTATATCTACATATATAATATATACATATGAATATACATTACACACACGCGCAGTATAACTTCACAAAAGGAAATGAGGACTTTCAAGTTTCAGATCTGATTCTCGTTGCATGGTGGAGTGCACAGAAGGCCCCCAGTTTCTGTTAGAAGTATTCCTTAATGTCAGCAAATGATGCGGGGGATGGGGTAATCAGAGCAGTTGCCCTGTATCCCTCATGCTTGCGGTGCAGTCTGTGTTTCTCCCCTGGAGTCAGTGGTGGTTGTCCAGTGTTTCCTGCAGGGCCGTCATGTGCACACAGGTGCACTGAGCCAACATCATAGTCAACACAGAGGCTACTGCATGGCTAAAGCTTCCTCACTATGTAATTCCTCCTGAGCCAGGGAGGCTGCCTATTATTCTCTTACTTGGTCCCATTGTGTAATAGAATTTCTTCTGCTGCCCATTATTTTCTGTATCACCAGTGCTTCTAGAACTTCAGCCCCCACAGGCAGGATGTGGAGATATAATAAGAAAAGTCATGGGCAGTAATCTGGACTGAAGAACGGCAAATGCTGGACTAGAGAACCCGATGGGGAATTCTAAAGGCCCCATGAGCCTAAGAGGAGCTAGCCACCAAGCAAACATTCTGGGTGTTAGGTGAGTGAACTCTCCTCTCCCCCGCCCCTACCATGTCTGTGTAAGCAGAAGAAAGAGAAAGGGGAGATCTTTTCAGAAGGAATTCTAAGGGGGTTCTTCACCGGCTAAAGGAAATGAATACTTTGCACATGGGAGCTGTCCCTGGTACTTGTTCTGGCTTGCAGCTCTCTCCAGCGAAAGCTGTGGGCTTCTCTCAGGTAACCTGCCCTTGGGCCAAGACTGAGAAGGAGAGATGAGAGAAGGCAGAAAAGTAGGCCAGGCCGTTCTATGACAAGTGAGAAGAATCAGAAACATCCGGAGAAGGGGGGGGTGGGGCAGGGAGAAGAGAGAGACAGAGAGAGACTCACAATCTTGCCATCCCTACACTCACCGCAGTACAAATTCTAGCCAGACTCCTTTCTTCATGATTACTGGCCCAAGACCCTGAAGTGATGAACAAAGGACATACATGAGCACAAGATGGAGTCACACAATAACAGACAAGTACCTCCACACTCCGCCTTCTTTGGAGGAGAGAGATCTGGTTGATCTTTCCCCAACCCTTACACGCTGCCACCTGCACAGGGCTGTGCAGCCCCAGGAAGCCACCAGCTCAGAACTGCCCTTGGCTGCTCTCCCTTCCAGGCCCCACATGTCCTCAGCCATCACTTCCCCAGGTAGTGATGTGTCAGCCTCAGGCAGGCAAGGAAGGGAGGGCTCCTTCAGATGGCAGTCAGCCCTGAAGTGCAGGCTTCTTTTTTTTCCTCCATTTGCAAAGAAGCCAAATATTCTGAACCTGATTTCACAGGGCAGCCATCTCCCATCATGTCTGCATGCCTTCAGGGCAAGTGAAAGTGTGGGGAGGAGCTGGGCGGAGATGGCTAGGTGGCGGCACCCAGAACACTGACTAAGCAAGGAATTTCTCTGCTTTGTGAAGGTGACAATGAGCCTGGGAAGGGAGCCAATCCCCCACCCCGAAGTCCTTTCCCCTTCCATCTCTAGGGATGGACACTTCCTCCATTCTCATCATTCATTGCATTTATGGACTCGGACTCGCTACCGTCCTCTTTGAGGCTCTGTGTTTAGAAAGGAGAGAGGAGCCCCACCCCCACCCCACAAAGATCCTGCTGCTTTGCAAAAATGCCTGTTTTGTGTGGGCTTGGCACAAACTCTTTCGGGGAGCCCAGGGCTGTGGCTCATTCCAGCTGTACTAGTATGCTGGGAGCAGTTATCGCCTTGTTATGACTGTGGTGGGGGCAGGGCTTGCGGTGTGGAGATGGGCCCTCCCTCAACCCCTGGCACCACAGGGTTGGGGGGTGTCTACCTTCTGTGTCTCTTGGGCTGCTCTGGTTCCCCATCTTCTTCCTGTGCGCTTGGCCTGTCTGAATTGATCTTTCTAGACCAAGGCAGCTCTTCTGGCTTTAAGAAAAATGGTTCTCCTGGCATCAAGCAGATTCCCCTCCCTGCCCAGTGATGTCTGCAAAAGAGCAGAGGTGGAGAATCATGACGGTGTGGTTGTGAGAGTCACTACTGGGCTGCAGGGATCAGCTGCCCCTCTGCCAGCCGCACTTTCGTGGCAATCATGATTTGGTCTTCTATTATCAACAGATATGCCTTAAGAGGATGGTTCAGAAAGTCTTTAGGTTTGCAAAAGAAAAAAAAATATTGCCAGCCTTTCTCCACTTAACAGAGTCAGGGTAAAGATGGATTTGACAGGCAGAGTGAGAGGACACATGGTATTTGTGCTGTGGGTTGTGTGTCTGCTGGGAATTTGCAGCTGAGTTCTTCCACCGCGTCATTCCCACATGCCTATGTGAGTGGCCTGGCAGGGTTCTGAGAGTCTCTGGATTATTAGCAGACCCTAGATAGGCCATCTCGACCAACCCCCTGCCTTCCAAGTGGTCACAGCATTAAATCACCCGAGTATAAGGGAATGCACCTTCTTCTAACATACTCCTGGAGCAGGAATTCTGTTTGGCTCCTGTGGCTGCATCGAAGGGTCAGGGAAGGCTGCCACTAGGAAACTGTTCTAATTGGAATTCTTTAAGTTGGAGGAACACGAGGAACAGTCTGGAAGGTTTAAGAGTCAGCTGATCGCTAAGAATCGGTGTAAAGAACAGCCGCAGGATCCTACCCTGCTGTGACAGATAGAGCAGCCACCACATACATCCTGATGAACGGGTCATCTCTTCCCAACCTGCTTTTGAGGTATCTGGAAAAATGTTCAGGGAGCCAACTCGTAAATACCTTTGGCAAACAAACAAACAAAAAGATATACATCCACAGAGCCTATAAATAAGAAAACCTAGTGGGCTGATCTAATACTCTCTTACAGCAGAGTGGTGAAAGCAGCAGCTCCATGCACAACTGCTCTCAGATTCTGCATAGTTTGGACTCTTGTCCACACAATGCACCCTCGGTAAACTGGGAAATGTGGTCAGACCACACAGCTAGTCAGGTCCTAGCAGCAGAGTGGTTGGCAGGACTCAGATTATATGCTCATCAGCCGCCCACTGTGGCCAAGAATGGTACGTCTTCACCAGGAATGGACCATGGCCTACAAAGCTTAGCTTCTTAAGGCCATTGCAAAGGTGCTTAGTCGCAAAGACAAGTTAGAAGTGTGTGGGTGGACATAGGAGTTTGAATGAGCTGACTTTGATGAACTGAGGAAAAGGGTCAGAAGCAGGGCTGAGGAGAAAGCTCAGGTGGTATAGTGTTCAAGGACCTAAGTTGGAGATCCAGCATGCATGTAAAAGGTTGCATGTGGTGGAACCTGCCTGGAATCCCACTGCTACAGAATGGGAAACAGGATATTCAGGAGGCTCACTGGCCAGCCAGCCCAGCCTACGTGGTGAGTCTTAGGGCAATGAGAGACCTTGTCTCAAAAACAACAAAAGAAAACAAACAAAGAAACAACACACACACACACCAGACACTCGAAATAGTCAGAAGCAAATAACATAAAAATTTGGGAGAAGTGGGGCTGAACTGAGGATCTATACCTTGTCGATCAATGTTATGGCAACTTCACTGGCCGTGGAGGTAGCGCACCCTGGATCCCGCCTTTCCTATGGCTAGATGCTTTCTGCTGAGGGCATTAGACATGTGGCTTCCTGGCCTTAGGGTCTCAGCATGCTCCTAAGGATACTGGCTTTGTGAATGGGCAACAAGAAGATGGCCCGGCCAGTGAGAGAGTCTGGGGCTCAGTCCTTCCTTTCCTTCCTTTTTTTCCTTCCTTCCTTCCTTCCTTCCTTGCTTCCTTCCTTCCTCCCATGGTGGGGCAGGCCTCCTAACATATCTCAGTCCTGTGGCTCTGCCCTGGTTTCCTTATCAAGAAGAAGACACTGGTGTCTGAAAAGATTAAGTGAGGTAACAGACATGAAGGGCTATTTGGGCACAAAGCACAGCCTCCATGAGTTGAAGTGAAACTAAAAGGAGAGAGAACCACACCATTTGCTCTCTCCACAGGCCCTTCTGAGGTATAAGTCCTGGTCACCACCAGAAACCACTTGTCTCTTTTGTCTTTTGGGGAAGGAGTGGACAGAGCGGGAAGAGGCAGCAGACAGGTGGAAGCAGGTGGCTTCCCAACTCCTCCAGAAAAGACCAGCTCTGGAAGTACAGTGAAGAGGATGAAGGAGCACCTAGTACTGGCCTCCCTGGTAGTCTGTCATTCTCTATAGTCTTCTCTCATTCTGGACATGCAAGGATGTGGAGCTCAGAAAGGGGTCTGCAGCCCCATGAAGAGACCAAGGAGTGCTAAATGTTCCTGAAGATCCCTAGTACCCTAGGACTGCAGAGGAGTGGGCAAGCTGGAGAGCAGAATGAAAAGAAGCCACAAAGTTAGAATGCAGTAGGGTATCTGTTGCTGCACAGGTTGACCTTGGGACCAGCTGTGTTGGGTGCAATGGGCCATGAGCTCTGGATGGTTTCAAGGACAGCTCCTGTCCCTACCACGTACTCACTGTGCTGCCCCATAATTAAGAACCACACACACACACACAGTTCAGACGGCCGGTCACCATGATTCACCTCATTGCAGAAATCGCATGAGGTCACCAAGGGCAGGGCTGGGGAGTGGGGCTTAGATGGATCCTGGAAGAGTCCCTGGCAATTGCTTAGAGCTGGCTGTAGTCAGGAGCAGCAAGTGTAGACACTTCCCACTGCCTCCACCAGAGGGCACTGGCTCCCACTACTGGAGCTGCAGGATGGATGTCCTTTTCACAGCGTCTGGTCAGAGCCTGCTACCCACATAGCAAGGCCAGAGCATTCAAGTCTCCTCAAGCCCTGGTGCCAGTGATGACCCAGGGGAGGGCTGGGATCCCTTAGCGAATGTCTTCCACGCCTCTGTCAGAGAGGAATGGGAGCAGACACATGAGCTGACTCTGGGGTCCTATCCCCAGCTTCTCCCTTTCATGTGTACAGTGTGTGTGAGTGTGTGTGTGTGTGTGTGTGTGTGTGCGCCCACCCGAGTGCGTGTGAGGGTATGAGTGTAGGTGGGCACCACCTCCCTCGAGTAGGACAGCCTCACCTTCCCTCTTGTTTGGAGCATAGCTTCTTGATCACTGCTGCGTACCCCAGGCTAGCGGGGCTCCCTGGCTGCCCCATGCTGTGTAGGTGTGCTAGGATCACGGATGGCCACTATGGCCTCCAGCTTCATGCTTGTCCTGTGGATCCAAGCTTTAGTCCCCATTTGTGTGGGGCAAACACTCTGTTCTCTGAGCTGCCTTCTGTTCGTTCCTGTTGTTGTTGGGTTTTATTTTATTTTATTTGAGACAGGGTCTTGCTATGTTATCCACACTGGGCTCAAATTCACAGTGATCCTCCTGCATGAAGCCTCCCAATGCTTGGCTTACCATCATGACCAGCTCTTACCCATTCTTAGTCTCCATTTTCTGTGTTGCAACCCAAATCCTGGGCAGGAGATTTTTGTACCTGAATCCTGAATCACCTCTATCCAGAAAAAAAAAAAAAAACCTTTCTGTGTTTTCTTTGCACTGGCATGCACGGAACTGTCCAGCATGCACGGAACTGTCCGACAAACCGAAAAGTTCTATGCTCACCACATCACTAACCACCTAGAGTCCCTGGTTCGTCCCCAAAGTTCCAGCCTGATCACATTAAAGTCCTGTGCATCACACTGAACCTGCATGAAAACCCCAAATATGCTAGAGTGCCCCCAATAGCTTGCATATGCATTACACAGACACACACACACACACACACACACACACACACACATTCACTCACTCACACTCACACTAACCCCTATCTTATTCCTGAGAGGCTCACAGTAGCACACACTGAGCACTTAGCAAGCTCTGATCATATGGAAGTCAAAGCACAGACAGGCTTCCCGAGTTCATTCAGCAAGGTAAGTGAGGCTTCGCTTCAGCCCACCCTAAGCCTGGTCCTCAAAGTCCCAGCACTGAGCCACAGAGACCAGTTCTGCCGCTGTCCAGCTGTGCTGGACCAATCATTCTGTCTCTCTGTATGTGAGGCTCAAATGGGACGGGGGTGATGAAAACACCCTAAGATCATAGCATGCTGTAAAACCATGAAAGGCACGGTCATCCTCACGGCTCATGTTCCTTTCCACCACACCTTTTGTCCCCTTTCCCACCTGTTGTAACCTGTTTTCTCCCTCCTGGACACCAGAGTCGGCTTCCAAGGAGCTGTCCATTGTCCTTACCTTCACTCATCTGGAAACTAGAATGATGAGGGAGTTGATGTTTAAATTAAAGGACCTTACTTTCCTGCCCAGCATTTGAATATTCTGGCCTATCATCTGTCATCTGCCTGCCTCCTCTACCTCCTCCTTCTGCGGGTCAGCGC
This sequence comes from Psammomys obesus, assembly GCF_907164565.1. Lineage (NCBI taxonomy): Eukaryota > Metazoa > Chordata > Mammalia > Rodentia > Muridae > Psammomys > Psammomys obesus. The sequence goes on from NW_026585644.1 coordinate 10,871,265, forward strand.
AAATGGGTTTGATTTTTCACTCTGTAGGCAAACAACCGAAGGCCACTGACCAGTTCTGAGCAATGCAGGGACACGCCCCTTCCCCTCTGATGGAGTGTGTGTGTGTGTGTGTGTGTGTGTGTGTGTGTAGGCTGTGTACTGGAAAGGAAAAGATTTGACATCCTTCGTGGAAGCCCTGATATGACTCCCTGTGGCTTCTGGGAATCACTCCCCGATTAATGCCAGCACCAGGCAAGAAGAGGCTAAAGCCCCAAGCCTCTCCCACAGGCATCTGGCTGAGTCCTCTCCAAAGAGCACTGGGCAGACATCCAGGACACATGAACTCCCACATGAACCCTCTCAGAAGACTCACCTCCCATTTCCAAGCATTTTGGGAGGGGCCGTCTGAAAAGAGGGAGCCCCTCCCCCACCATGCTGGAGAGTATGCACGGGGAGGCCAGGAGCCTGCTGATTTTTCTTCTGCTTTGGCTCATTTTCCTTCTGGAACGGCAGGCTCATCTCCTGCATTTTTAATAGTGCAGCCTTTTTAGCATTCAACACACAAGTGCAGGTTGATAAGGCCCAAGGAGACGGGAACAAGCCATCCACCGGAGGGAAAACCTCTTCCCAACTCTTCCCTGCCTCCTGCCCAGCAGTGGATTCAGCCAGCACCAGTGGATTTGACTTCTCTAACTACTTGCCAGGGCTGGCTGTGGTGGGAAGGGACAGCAGCTGGGAAAGTCAGCCTTGCTGGCAGTCACTCAGGCCTGGTGGTCCCTGGCTGAGCAGGGACTCATAAAAAAGGATGAACTGTGCATTGTGGCTCAAAAGACCAAACTGCTACAGTTTCCTCTTTCTCCCTTGAGATGAGGTCTTGCTCCGGCTCAGCACCCTAAGTGCTATGGCTACAGGTGTATGAGCTGGGCCTGTGGCTATGTTCCCAGTTGACTGTTGCCTAGGAATGGGATCATCCTGCCCACTCCCTTTATCATTATGGACCACATGAACACAGGCCAGGCATGCTGTAGCTCCTGACTCCATCAGGGGTGATCTCTAACAGCCAGGTAAGCCAGGGCGGAGGGCTTGGAGAGCTGCAGGTGAGGGACGGACAGACTGCTATGTGAATTCTCAGGCAGTTCAAAGGAGAAGACAGATTTAGTAGCACCAGAACGTTGCCTTCCTCTTCCTCCTCCTCCTCTTCCTTTTTTTGCAGTACTAGTGACCAAACCCTCGTGCGTGTTGGGAAAATACTTTATTACTGAGCTAAACTTTGGAGACAGTCTTGCTAAGTTATCCAATCTAGCTTTAAACTCATTCTGGAGCCCTGTAAGCCTTGAACTTTTAATCCTCCCGACCCAGACTCCCAACTAGCTGAGCTTACAAGCCTGCACTACCGGCCTGGCTCTCCCCCGTCCCTCCCTCTCTCCTCCCTCTGCCCCTCCCCTCCTCACTGTGTGTGTGGGCACAAGCATTGCACAGGTTTCTATGGAGGTCAGAGGACAACCTTGTGGAACTGGTTCTGAGGACAGAACTCAGCTCGCCAAGTTTGTGACAAGCATTTTACCTGCTATCTCACCAGCTTCCCCCTTTCTTTTAAATTTTTATCTATTTGTTTGATTGTTCATTCATTTTTGAGACAGGGTCTCACTCGGCCCCTGGCTGGCCCGAGACTCACCATGTAGACACAGATAGCTGAAACTCAGAGAACTGCCTGCCTCTGAAGCAATGGAAGAAAATGCATGAGCTACCATGTCTAGCATCCCCTCTCTTCTTATTTAAAGTGTCACCCCCCCACGCCCTACTAAGCCCCAGAAAAGGCAAAAAAAATCATACAACTGCGAACTGCTCAGCTTTGTGTGAAAATACCACGAGAGCAGCCTGGCTTGGGGGCACTGTTCATGGCCATGCATTCAAATCTGAGCTGCTCGAAAAAGGATTTCCTCACACCTGCTGTCAAATTCCAAGTCAAGGCTGCCACCCCGTCGGCAGGCAGTCCTGTGTGCTTCTGCAGTCTTATGGGCCAATATGGGCCAATTCAGAACTTATGGGTCAATTCAGAGCTCATTTAAAGGGCCTCTGGCTGGACATTCTCTACGTGTTTCCCTGCTGTTCCCACTACAGGTCCAGAACACCGGCTAACACAAGAAAGGACTGCTCCCTCCATTTCACAAGAGGCCAATCAACACACTTGCAAATCCAAGGCCCAGAGGTCCCCACGCAGGGTCACTCAGAAGCCCATCTAGGTCTGAGCTCTCTGACAGCAGCCGCTGGTGACTACTTAGCTCTTGCCCTGTTGCTCTCTTGAGTGGAGAATAAAATTATAAATATTTAAATTCACAACAGTTTAAGAGATACTGGATTCGGAGATGACAGCGCTGAAGGATGTTTGGGACCACTTGAGTCTGCGGCATCTGACAGTGGATTAAACATTCCTATACACTTAGATGTGCCATCAAGGTGAAAGACACACAGGGCTGCGACAACTGGGGGGTGGAATGAGGTGGGGAGTGGGGACAGGGACAGAACTGAGAGAACATGAACTAGCTTCCTAACTGTATGCTGAAATGATAATATTGTGGCTCTCTATTGGGTTAAGGAAAATACATGGCTGAAAATTAATTTCATATTGCTTTTCACTTTTTCCAGGGTGGCTGTTACTTTACAATGAGACACGGGGCACACACCATATCTCCACTAAATGCTGCTGGTCCAAACACTTCTAGACAGAAGGTCTCCGACTCTGGGAAAATCATACAGTTCCCTTCAGTGGACCCATCTGGTTCTGTTCGACATTCAGTTCGAGAAGTGTTAGTTAGTGACAGTGGTTGGCTCCTTGTTTGCATAGCTGCCCAAAGGCCACCATGCTAGGGGCACCTCCCTGAGCAGGAGGAAGGAGGGAAGCGACATGCATGGTGGGCTGTACGCAGAGAGCATCATGACAAAGAGCATCACGGGAGGATATACCACGGACCAAGAGCAGGTCGCCGGCCAGCAGGGAGTGAAGGAGAAAGGACTGAGAACAAAATGACCAGTGAAACAGGCAACGAGAATGGTAATGAATTGGACCTGAAGAGGGAGACAGGAGGCAGCAAAGGGAGCAGCAGGCTGAGCAGCTCCTGCTTCGTAGGCTCCTCCTCCTGCCCCATTCTCCCTGTCTTTGGCCTTCATTCTTTTCTTGACACATTCCTTTTTGCAAGGTCCTATCTGTACCCACGGTGTCAAACTTCTGCTCCGCTCCTGACTCTCTCCTGACCCCCAGGTCTAAACATTCAGTGCCTACCACATAATTCTTCACAGGCATTTCTCAGACCCCCCTCCAAATGCACAGATTCTAAAGCACCTTGCCCTCTTTCCTCGGCGGAAGGGGCAAGAACAGAGGCCTAGTTCTAAAATCCCACCGCCACCACGATAGTACACAGCTCCACCCTGTAGTCTGGAGCTGTGTACATGGACACTCAGCTGTGTGTCCCTGTGCACGTGCCCCTCCTTGGTGTGCCGCCACCCCTTCCTTGAACTCAGGCTCTGACTGTAGCTCACTACATAAAATAGCCTCACTCTTCCAGAATGTTCCCCTAGCCTTCCTGGATACCGCTGCTCTTCTAATTCTCCAGGTTATTTCTATGTGGGCCTGGGTTTGCTGCACTCAGAAGGGCTTTGCATCCTTGGGATCACAGCCCGCCTCTCCGTATTCAAATGCCCTCATTCTGAGGCCTTGGCCTACAACACCCTTCCCACTTGCTTAAAAATAATGCTTTATTGTGGCAAAACAGACCTAGCATAAAACTCACCTCGGGAGCTCCATTTTCTGTGTCTAGCTCCTTACTACAGACGTCTCTGGTTTATGATTTAGCCTAGGATTTTTGACTTTATGATTTGCACTCATGGGTGACGACATTTCCTTTAGTTTTGCGGTGCTGGGGGCTGAACCCAGGCCCTCATGTCCAGGGTGTTCACGCTCTACCACCAAGCTGCACCACCAGCCTAGAAACTAACGTTTGAATTTTGAGCTTTTCCTAAGCTAGCCGTATGTGTGCAGTCTTTTATAGCACTTCACCATGGCTTGGTCTGCAGCAACCAGTCAGACCCATAACTGCTCACATATAAAGCAGGCTTTTTTTTTTTTTTTTTTTGAGACTGAGCTCAATGAAAGCTGATCTACATGGTCTGAGGTGGTTGCTTTTTTCTTTTCATGTGTTATACATAGGTGTTTGTGTGAGTATGTGCACGTTTGTGGGTGCATATAGAAGCTAGAGGTTGATTTTGGGGTGCCTTCTTTGATTGCCTTCGCCTTAGTTTTTGATTCGGGCCTCTCGGTGAATCAGAGGCTTGTTGATTTGGCTAACCTGATAGATCAGTGAGCTTTAGGGATGTGCCTACATCCTCCTTCCCCCATCATTGAACACACACTGCTGTACCCAACTTTCATGTGCGATCTGGGTATGTGAACTCGGGTCCCCGTGCTTCAGTGACAGGCCTTTTACCAAGATAGTCATCTCACTGGTCCCATTTTTTTTTTTTTAATGTGGATGATGGAGATCTGAACCAGAGGCAAAAAAAAAAAAAAATCAAGTTCAAAGCCAGGTGCTGCATGGATTTGCTGTGTGACTCTGAGCTGGTCACTCAGCATATCTGATCTCATTTTTAAGCCTGAATAGTTTGTGACTCTAAACCACAGCCTCCCAGAATTCCTCAACTTCCTTCTTGCCTATTAAATTAAGAGTGAGCCCTACCCACCAACATAAAGGCCCTCTGTAAGTTGTCCCCAAATCCCCTATGTCAATCCTGATGAGCCATTACTTACTATATTATACCAACTCTCTCTGCCCTCTTCCCCTGGTATTAGAACACGCCTCTGTCTTTATCTATATTTAATGGACAACTATAATAATAATCATGTGCCCACTACACCAATCACCAGGGGTGCACAGGGCCTACTATCGTTATACAGAGAGTGTTGTGCACGTTAAACAAAATGCCTGCAGCCCACCCAATGAACTGATGCTCTTCATCTCTGCGGCAGTGCATAACTGGTACAGCTGTGAGCCATAGCCTTGGAAATCCAAAATTAAATATGAGTGGAAGAGGAGAAGGGCATCCAACCCATGAGGACTCAAAGAGGCCTTCCAGAAGTCACACTTCAGCAGTTCCTCAGCTTATCATGGGGTAATGCAATTTTCAGTTTGCTATGTAAGTAGAAAGTTTTGAACGTCAACATGTGGGTTTTTTTTTTAATTTGTTTTTAAATTTTATTTTGTGTGGGTGGGTATTTTCCCTGCATGTATGTTCATGTACCACATGTGTTCCTGGCATCCCAAGAAGCCAGAAGAGGGCATCGGATTCCCTGGAATTGGAATTCGAGTTACAGACAGTTGTTAGGTGCTATGTGGGTGCTGGGAATCGAACCTGAGCCCTCTGGAAAAGCAGCCAGTGTTTTTTTTTTTTTAATAATTTATTTATTTATTATATATACAGTGTTATGCCTGCATGTACACCTGCAGGCCAGAAGAGAGCACCAGATCTCATTATAGATGGTTGTGAGCCACCATGTGGTTGCTGGGAATTGAATTCAGGACCTCTGGAAGAAGCAACCAGTGTTCTTAACCTCTGAGCCATCTCTCCAGCCCGCAGCCAGTGTTTTTAACAGCTGAACCATCTCTCCAGTCCCAAGACACATTTAATATAACTACTTACGGGGCTGGGAGGTGGCCTGCTCTGAGCTCACTCTTACTTGACAGGCAATGGAAAACTTAAGGTGGCTGTGATTTAGAGTCCAGGCTTAAAATGAGACACAGGGAGGCTAAGCAGTTGCCTCAAGGACACACAGTAAGTATCTGGCAGAGCCTGGCTTTGAATTTGATTTTCTCGCCTTGAGTTCAGTGGTGGGTTTCCTGGGAAGGCGGCTCATAAATGTCGCTGTCCACCTGCCTGCCTCCGCCCCCTGCTGGTGAGTGTGTCTATTTTGTTGCTGCCTCTGTCGCTGTCATTTTCCATGGACACAGGAACCCAGTTTCTTTCTGCTTTCCTGTGAGGACTAAAGACCAGAGCGCTCCATGAACTCTTCAGGCCTTCGGAGCTAGACAGGAACTGCCGAGGCATGCCGCTTCATGGACTGAGAAGCTGCTGGATTTGCAGCCTCTCCAGCGTGTTGGGATGGCCTTAGGCAGTGCGCGAGCTGGTCTAACAACTGTAGCACATGGACCCTGTCAGCTCTGCTCCTCTGAAAAACACATCTGGCCAGCTGCTACACATGACACCTTTAGCTCCTTGCCCATGGCAGGTCTTAGTGTGGTGAGAGGGCGGACTCTGCTGAATGGGGAAACTGATCTAACTCAAGGCATTTCCCTGACAGTGGCCCCCTGGGAGAGGGAGTGTGTGGGACCACGCAACCCCTCAGCTGCCTCTTCATAAGGTGAGCTCACCTTACAATCTCCTCCCTCGGGGATCCTTGCCTTCCTTACATTTGTCCACAGGTCATTCGTAGACTACTTGCTTCTGGGAACCTCATTTATGCTACGTAAACAGAGCAACACCCCTCAGCCCAAATAAATCATTTAATCATTTTCCATTTTCATGTGTCCCTCAAATCTGTGTCTTTTTAGTTTTCACACAGGGTCTCACTACATGGTCTAGGACAGCCCTTGAACTCCCCCGCCCCCAATAGTCCTCCAGCCTGGGCCTCCGAAAGCTGGGATCATTCACACACACCACCATGCCTACCTCTGACGAGCCATTCCTCTGACTTTCTAGCTGGACGAACTCCTCAATCATAGTGCCAGGTTATGAGACTTTGGCACAGATGATAATATAACGAAATGCTAATTATCCTTAAACATGCATTGTTCATGTACTCAGACCCAGGCATTGCACTTCCTGCTGTATATAAAGGAGCTACCTGACCCTCACAGCACTCCAGGGAGCAGAGCTATTTTATGACTAGATCCATTTCACCGGCAGGAAATCGAGGCACAGTAAGTTCAAAAGAGTTGCCCAAGGTTACGCAGCAAGAAGACCTGTTCCCAGGGAGTAATTCCTCCGGGGACAAAGCCCTCTGTTCTCTGGGGGTGCTGAAAGAAGGGCCTGGGAGGTCCACACTGCCACAAGCTGGTCGGAGGTCACCAACTGTCACTCTCAGACCAGGTCTCTCCTAAGAAACTGCTCCCTTACACAGGATAGATCTACACTTCAGCAGCCCACAGAGAACATAGCAAGTGTACAAGGCAGGGCTGCGTGCAGCCAAGTCCCTGTTCCAACCTCTCCTGCTACCACTGGGGGCTCTTTCATTGATCTGGCATAATTAGCTCTTTACAAGTCATCATAATTTCCGCGCACGGTGACTACACCACTGATGGATGATTGTATTCCACAGCTTTCCTGGGCAGGACGCTAAGTGCAATTAACTACCATTAATTAACGAACACCGTTTCTCCTTAAACATATAAATTAGACACTCTCCACACTTGTCCCTTCTCTGTCTTCAGGAGGCCTGAAAGATAAGGCTGTGACAAATCCTTCCTATTCTCAGTATGGTTTCCTGCTTGTCTGGTCCATAGGGAAACTTTCGTGACTTTTGGGTAAAGATTCCCCATCAAAGGGGTGACTTTCCTTTTCCTCCTCCCTGCCTCTAGTTCTAAGATACCCAGTATCCTGGGGGAAGGGGTGAAATGGGGGGGGGGGAGGAGGGGAAGAGGGAAGGGACAGGAACAGAGACTGCTTCCAGGCCTGGGTCACCATGATGGCCTCCTCCCTTTTCATCTTCCTCTATGGACTGACATTCTGTGCCTTGACTGTTTAAACCAGCTCGTCATTGGGGTGGAAAATTGAGAGGCAACCACGTAACTGAGGAATCTCTCCCAGTTTCCTTTTCCTTGGACACCTACAGCTCTGTGTGCAAGTGTACAGCACACTTTTGTACAGACATACAGCACTTCTAAGGCCCCATGCCCCCTCCAGTAACTAGAGAGTAGTAGTTAGCTCCTTCATGCCATCACTCATCCCCCCAGATTCCTGCACAGGGCACCCAGAGCCAAAGCCAGAGTGGGGAGGGCAGAGAGTCTCAGCCGCCCAGCCCCTGCACTCACCATGGTTTATCCCTTGGTCCCTTTGCAGAGAAGACTGTGTGCTGTGTGCTGCTGGAGGTAAGTAGATTGTCTTTGGGCGTTTTAAATGGCTTTGAGGTGCTGCTGACAGCGTTATGGCCGCTGACACAGGTTTTCGTCTTTGCCTGTGCTAGTGATGTCCGGGCATTGGAGGCTGGAGATGCTGGAGAGGGACAAGGCCTGCACATTGAACTGTGTCTTCTCTCTACAGTGGAGAAAGAACAGAAATCAGCACAGCATCTGTGACTGGTGGGTCCCATGTTCACACACACGTACATGTACGTATACACACACACACACACACACACACACACACACACAAACACACACATATTCATGGATGCCACAGGGACAAAGCAGGGCTGGCACCTCCACAGCCTCTGACATTTGCTGTGACGTTGGCTCCAACACTGACGAACAAGGACTACAGCCGGGACTCCTGTATCAAATGGCATGCTGAGCTAAGCCCAGGATTCTCACGGGAGGTATTTCTATCCTTCTGCAAAACCACTTCCACGGGAGTAGCAGGTGTCACCTGACACAGCGAATCAACCACAAAACCAAACGTGATCCCCAGACAGCGACTTGGGTCTCCTGGGGCAGTGGGCGGGGCAGGACTCTTATCGTAAATTCTCCAGCATAGGAGCAGCATGGAAGGCAGTGGTGAGGGTGGTGGTGGGGAAGGCCAGGCGTGGCTCAGCATCTGCCCCTTCCTAGGACCAAAGGAACAGTCTGCTGATGCATCCCAGTTATGGCCTCTTTCCGCTCACAGTTCAAGAGCGAAACGCACACAAGGATGTGACTATGGGAAGCAGACCCGCAGGAGAGGCGCTTGGATCTGGGAGGGTAGGCGCAGCTTCCTGCGGTTCTACAGGAAATACTTGAGGCAGACGGCTCACTTGTTCACACCCTGTCAGCTCTCATCTTCTCAGACCAACAGGAAGGAAGCAAACAGACTGTGGATGCAAGAAGCTAGATTCTGACACGGACCCTTGTGGTGGTGATTAGCAGTTTTAGAGGAGCAGGGTCTGATCAAAGTGAAGGACTCTAGAAAAGTGTATTTTCATGTGCCGGGAAGCTGTGTGCACACTTCTGGGGAAGAAATCTCAAACTCTTAGAAGATGCTCCTGCAATCCTAAATCCCCTCTGGCTCCCCTGTTGCCCACAAATAATTAGTTGATTAATATTTGCTGAAGAAATAAATCGGATGACAATAAAAGTCCTGATGGGAAGAACCGGAGGTCACCAATGTACTAGTCTGCATTGACAGTGATAATAAAGGTGCAAAGAATGGAAAGATGGCGGGTTACAGCCTCCTTCTAGCAGGAGCCGTTGCAGGTTTTCTTCTGAGTGAAACATTTCTGGCTGCTGTGACAGAAGAAAGCCAAAGTGTCCTCTGAGGGAAGTTTAGGGTTTCTCTATCACTCTTCATCCCAATGGGCCGTCGGGGTCTTTCAAAGTTGACCATTTGGAATTGGAGGATGCAGTTTTTGAGGGTCATCTGATTGCTGATTGCTGGGCATTTTATCTGGCTAGCATTCACACTATCTATACAGGGGTCTTCACTGTGGGGCAATTGCTCTTCACTGGCTCCGAGTGAACCCTGCACACATGCCCTATTCCCAGAATCCATGCACGGGAGGTTTTGAAAACCACGATTAGAGAGAACATAGCCAGGATGGGAGCCAGCTCGCCCTGGGGCCTAAAACCCTCCAGGTAGGTCTAGGTGAGTTCAGTGCTGTGCTCTCTCGTGGTTTCCACGCCTCCATCCCTAGGCAGACTCTCAGGCCTCCATCCACTCCTTGATCATAACACAGTGCATACTAATATCCACTCCTCGTCTCGTACACTTTCTAGATGTAACACCAATAATTACAGATGGAGCGTTAAAATCTCTCATGTGAGTGGAGTTCTTTCCTTGGGAGAATTCACTTTTTGAGAAACTGTACTGGCCTTTAAAACACATTTGTGGCAGGCAGGAAGCAACCAGGCCTGTCTACCCTCCCCACAGCTGCCTGGCTATTGGAAACTCAAAGAAGCCAGGTCATTGCCAAGGTCAGGATCAATGAATGCTTCTGGAATAGGGCCTTGGTCATGGGCCCACCTGCCTCTCAGGAAGGAAATGGGGTGTGCTGTGAACAAGACTGGAGAACATAAAGTCACTAAAGGTTACAAGTGGGTAATCTAGTCTGTGATCTAGTCTGATCTCCTTCTCCGGGCCCACAGGGAGAACCTGGTTGTGACTGAAGTGGAACCAGAACTCAGCCCTCTTTCTTTAAGTCCTTAGTACTTTGTGCCCCTTCAGAAATATCTTTTTGAGAAATTTCTTTTCTTTTCTTTTGACACAGGGTTTTGATTCTCAAATAAGACTTTATTTCTACCACAGATCTTTCGTAGTTTTCTCTAGCCTTCTTCACATACAAAGCAGATGAGGACTGGCATGTACAGAAACATCACTCATTAGTCTCTGATGACTGGGTATCAAAAACCTTACTTTTCCAAATTAATGGTTAAAAACTGTAGGAGTAGTGGGGAGGGGAATTAATGAGAACAATATGTTAAGACACATGCATGAAAATGCCATGATACCCGTTACACTTTGTCTAACCTAAAAAAAAAAAAATAATTAAAAATTAAAGTGAAAAAAAAATGATGGAAGCAAGCAGAGATGAACCATAAGAAATTGACACTGAAGTACAAGAACAGGGAGGAGGGGAGAGGCTGGCGATTCTGAGAGCACCTTCAGAGACAAGCTGTGGTTGTGGTCTTGGCCCACATATTATACTGTTAAACTGGTACAAGCATTAAATCAATGAATTGTCTTGGTTTTATGGTTTGTTTGTTTTTTTCTCCACTGGCACCTCCCCACACACCTCCCTTTCTGGCTTGTTGAGTCAGGGTCACTTGGGTCCCAGGCTGGCCTTGAATTCACTAGGTAGCTGTGGTGACCTTGAACTTCTCATCTTCCAACCTCAACCTCAATTGCTGAAATTATAGGCCTGGGCCACAGCACCTAGCGTATGTGGTGCTGGGACTAAAGCCAGGGCCTTGCGCCCGCAAGGCAAAGTGCTCTACCTACTAAGACACATCTCCAGACCCCATATCTCCTCCTCAAACATCCAAATGAAAGAACGAGTTGCAGATGACAGATGTTTGTTAAAACCTGAAGATCAAGTTTTATGATTTAACGTGTAATTTGTCAGTCCCCTGAGCTGTAGGAACAAGTGGCTGGGGCAGGTGAGCAGAGCTGTGTAAGCATTTAAACCGGCAGAGCTAGAGTTCAAGGTCAGGGCTTCGTTGAGCTGGTGACTGCTGTCCCAGGCAGGCAGGAATGAGCACACCTAGAAGGAAGCCCTTCATTGGCATCAGTCTGTGGGCCTCTAGCATGTGCAGACCTGCCTATAACCAAGCCTTACATGGTTGTGCCTTTGGGAGGCGGGTGAGGTGGGATGGTGATCAATGACAGCAGGGTCTTTGTTACTAACTTACAAAAAGACACTGCTGTGCAGGTAGCCTTCTGTGGGCAAAGCTTCCAATATGTTTGGGCAAGTGCTTGCCTTAGGTGGACCCCTATCACGATTCTAGTTCTACTTGTCCTGCTCAGAAAAAGTTGACAGAACATTATATTCCTCATTCACTACGGAAATATTTTACAGACGTAAGCAATGCTATAGAGAAGGATCCTCTCCCTCAAAATTTCTCAGGCTTTGTGAAGGTACACAGCTGTATTAACGAAACTGTAATCAGCTGGTATTTTGGGCATTGTCTTATATATACATGCATATCCAATTCCCATGTGCTTGCCATACTCAGTCATTAACATATTGCAGAATATTTAGCTACTCGGTTCTTGTCTGGCATTCCAAAAGCTATCCCTTAAATTGATTTAGGACTTTTTCTTGAGGTAAAACAACATTCCCAATGTGAAAGCTTGCATCAGTTAACATCTTCTGTTACATATTTCCAGACCATAAGCTATAATACTCTAAGTTCTTACTATTCGCCTGCTCAAGAGAAACCAGAATTTCACTAGGAGACACTCACACAGATTTAAATATCCAATCCATTAAAAATAACCTTAACAACATGATCTTGGACCAATTTGCGGTCTGACCACTTCTGTCCTTTGGCTACTTACTTATTAATTTTTCTTATTCATTATGTTTATTATCTGTGTGCTCAGACCCCTTCTACATATTTACATACATACATTTACTTTATAGCTCTTGGGTTTACAACTCTTTAAATGACATGTCAATATTTCTCTTCTATAGCTGAGGACTCCAAGGCTCATAAATACAGTGAGCGCCCAGCATATGGTGGTTTGAATGAGAATATCTCCCACAGGCTCACGTATTTGAATACTTGATCCTCAGTTGGTGGAACTGTCTGGGAAGAGTTAGAAAGCATGGAGGGGTGTGTCACTGCAGGTGGGATTCGAGGTTTAAAAAAATTCATGCCATTCCCAGTGTCTGTCTGTCTCTCTGTCTGTCTCTCTCGCCCCTTCTAATTCTCTCCCGCTTCCTTCCCTCCCTCCCTTTCCCTTTTACTTTTAGATGAAGATTTAAACTCTCAGCTGTTCTTTGCTCTGCCCTCATGGACTCTAGCCCACTGAAACTATAGGTCCAAGTTAAAACACTTTCTTTTTTTTTTTTTTAAGATTTATTTATTTATTATGTGTACAGTGTTCTGCCTGCATGTGTGCCTATAGGTCAGAAGAGGGCACCAGATCTCACTATAGATGGTTGTGAGTGAGCCACCATGTGGTTGCTGGGAATTGAACTCAGGACCTCTGGAAGAACAACCAGCGCTCTTAACCTCTGAGCCATCTCTCCAGCCCTAAACACTTTCTTTTTAACTTGCCTTCGTCTCATCACAACAATGGGAAAATAACTAGACATGAAGTTACAAAACCAGACTATGTACATTATCTAGGGATATATTTAAGACCTGAGCCTTTTATTTTCTTCTAAAGGATTAAATTAATTTTTATTTAAAAACAGGGGTAAGTTGGTGTGATGATACAAGCCTTTCATCCTAGCAGCAGATCTGCATGAGCTGAAACTCATCCTGGCCTACACAGAGTCCCAGGCCAACCAGGATTACACAGTGAGACCCCTGTCTTAAAAGGGGAAGGGTATTGAGAGATGGCTCAGCAGGTAAGGGCACTTATTGTTTTTACAGAAGACCCAGGTTCGAGTCTCAGCACCCACCTGGTGGTTCATAACCACCAGGGAATCTGTTCCAGGGAATCTGACGCCCTGTTCTGGGCTCTGAAGACACCAAGCAGGCATGCGGTACACATACATACATACATACATGCAGCCAAAACACATGAAATAAAAGGAATAAATGTAATAAATTTTAAAAAAGAACAGGACGCTGGAGATGTGACTCTGAGAAGTGCTTTCGTGACACGCTGCAGGAGGAAACGTGGCTGGAAGGTGCCACTGTGTGACAGGCCGTAGATAACGCCACCTCGATCTCTTACAATCGCCATCATTGCAGTGAGTGGAACCCTTTGCACCTCACCTCTTCTGCCCCTCCCCACACCAGCACTTAATCCTCCTTTGTTTTCCTAAACCCTTTTCATCTACAAGTCTAGTTCTCTGTGCCCGCCCAGGAATGGATGCCTTTCCCAAGTGGCTTTTCCTCTTGCTCATGACTACATTATGTTTAGGGTTCCTTTGAGCCCATGTCTTAATTTGGATCTCTTCCACTTTGATCTTGGATGATGGTGTGGACAAAAAGGCCTGAAAAAGGTGACTGCAGGGCAGGGATGCCTCCCTCTCACTTCCTATGGACATTTCAGCACTCTAGTTAAATCCCGTAGGGGGAGGGGAAATGCCAGCTTGAGGCATCTCTCTAAGAGCTGGAGGCCCTAGGACCAAAGAAATGAAAGCCTGAATGAACAAACCCTTTTCATTTTCCCATTTTATTCCCTAGGAAGTGTAGGCCAAGTCCTCTGCAGCTGCTTTTTCCAGCCCCATCCCCACCCCCACATATATTCTTTAAATATCCAGGTAGTGCTCTAGGTGGGGCCAGAAGGCAGGGGGTTGCTGACAGTGATTGAGGAATGAGAGCCCTACTGTCTCCCTAGTTCTCTCCCCTTCTTCTCTGAGGATAAAAAACCCACCGGGTAGCTCCCCTTCAGTCACTCCGAATCCTCCCTTCCATCTCTTACTGTCCAGGGGATATTTTCATGCTCACAGATAGCATCGATGTTCTGCCTTTAGTCCTCTCAGAGAGGCTGAGTTGGCTGCAGGCGTCTAGCACTGCTCCTGATACTGCTTTCGGGAGGAAGTTGCTGGGAATTTTCCAGTATTGTTTTTAAGGAACCAACCCTGTCCTAATAGACCTGGGATACTACAAACACCAGTAGCCTTCCCTTCCATGGCCGGGTGAGCAACAGCAGGCAGAAGTCAGAACCTGGCTCACTGGGGCCACCGCGCGCTGCCCTTTAGCTGCAGTCCCGAGGGCAGGCACTGAGAGGACGGTCACCTGCGTTCCATCTCATCACTGGATTCTATCTGCTCTGGGCCAGTGAGGTGAGGACATTTCTCAAAAAGACACAATGAGTTCCAAGGGAACCCCATCCAAAACGAGGCCAGATGGGCTGGTGAGATGGCTCAGTTTGATCTCCAGGAGCTACGCAGTGCAGAGGGAGATGTGATTCCTGTAGGTTGTCCTCTGATCTCCATGGGTGCTGTGACACGCACAAAGCTACGCACATGTACGCAGTTCATTTTGTTTGTGTTTGTTTGTTTTGGTTTAGAGGACACTAGAATCTAAGGGGACACAGCCAGAGCAGGGTCCTGGTTAAGAAGCCAAGGTGACCGAAGCAGCAAGGCAGCATTCACTGGGCCAGCAGCAGAGGAGAAACAGGAAGACTGAATTTGAGAGCCATGCCCATCCCCAAATCTGATGCTGCCTGGTTCTGCGACCTTCGGCAACCCACTGCATCTCTGAGCCTTGGTTTCCTCGTCAGCAAAATGGAAGTATTAAGAGGACTCTTAAATTCTAAGAGTTGAATGCTATGAGGTAAGTCAAGCGTGTAGCAGAGTTCTAAGAACACAGAAATATACTATTACTAATAGTACATAAGGGACCACAGCTAAAGTCTGGTGGTGGAGTCCTTGTAATTATGGTGAAGCATTAAATGGTCCAGTCCATTATGACTGGACCAGGGGGCGGGGGAGGATAATGCATCTGCCTACCTCAGTGAGGGGGAAAGGAAGGCACAACGTTTCAAACGTTGAAACGGCCAGCAATGGCAAGCAGAGCCATGCCAAGCATGTTATGTGCCAGGGATGGTTATGAGAGCTACCTGGTATGCCCAATCCTTAATCAGGCTAGAGTTTCTCATTAAAAGAAGTCAGAGCTGGGTGTAGTGGTGATGCCTTTAATCCCAGCACTCCGGAGGCAGGCTGGTCTGAGCTCCAGGACAGCCTGGTCTACAGATTGAATTCCAGGACAGCCAGGGCTACACAGAGAGACTGTCTCAGTACCCCTTCCCCCCTCCACACACAAATGTTAGGATCAGAGTGGTTGGTGGGGGGAGGTTCCTTAAAGAAATAGGACTTTATTACACCTTTCCTCTCTTACACACCACCGGCTTACCCCAAGGCACTAAGGTATCTGACCCAGACTCATTCAGGATGAATGGCCCACACCACTGGTGTCAGCTCAGTTCCCAGCATCCTTAGGCTTCCGGCTATTTTCTCAGCCATTGGGTCATTCCACACCCTTCATTCAATTGAGAGCAAAAGCTCCATTTCCTGGGTACCTGCTATGTGTCAGACACTGTGCAAGCAAATACCCACTTAGCAGCGCATGTTTTCTCTCAAACAGCCACACAGATGCCAGTTTCCTAGCAAGAGACATTAGGGAAGTTTAGCACAGTTTATGAATGAAGACCATGGCTGCATGGGCCTCAGCAGCCAGGAGGACAGTCCAGGCTTGTCTGCTGGGTCGCAGAGCTTCTGTCCCTCTCTCCATGTTGACTGCCTGGAGTATTCCCTTCCCGCTACACCGCAGAAAGAGGACTTTTCCACTGGGTCTGCAGAATGTGCTTCCCCTGCTCAGGGCCGCCCCAGGGCTCCTGTGTGCAGTTTGATAGTGAAGGCTGCGCCTTATCTTTGCTCTTAGAGGCATTCTCCTTCCCACCCGCTCTTCAGCTTCTCTACTGAGGCACATGTTTCTGGCACAAGCCACTGCTGGCTAGGATCTGGGGAGTCCCTGGGATTTTCCCAGGCCTCAAATAATTCCACCAGCCCTCAGGGATGTTCTCAGTCTGGCAACGGAGAAACTCATGAGAAACAAGAAAAAGTATGGTTGCTGGGGGTAATTTTAAGGGATTTTATTTTTTTCTGGAGTGTACCCCAGTGATAATAACAGGGCGTAAAAGCATTTACAACCTTTGATCTGGTCATTGAAAAATGTTAGCTTGAAAAAGAGACCTCAAAGAAATATCCCTAAAGACGGGGGAATAGTTCAAAGACATCCTCAATAGTGTTGTTTACAGTAATTAATAATAATAATAATAATAATAATAATGAAATTATACAAACAAGATCATTGAAAATGATATTCTGAGGACTGGCTTAATCTGAGAAAATGTGTAAATTAATAAAACAACAAATCTACAAGAAATGGAATGCATCATAAATATTTTATAAACATTAATTACTACTTAATAATTGATATACAGATTGGAGGGGTTAGGGAAGGACACAGGCTGGACCATGGAGCAGGCTCTGGTTTCCTTCGAGTCATACAATGTAGAAAAGTCAAAACCAGCCCAAGCACCCTGAGACAGAAAGTCCAAGGCTGAGAAGACAGATGCAGATACGAAGGTAGAAAGGAGAGAAGAGCCTAATGGTGTTCGGTTTATTTGAGGTTGTTTTGCAACAGAGACTTACTATGTAACCTAGTCTGGTCTCCAACTCTCAATCCTCCTGCCTTAGTCTCCCAAGCACTGGAATTACAGGTGTGTGCCACCACACCTGACAAGAAAGGCTTAGCACACTTAGGAGGCTATCAGGTCTGGCTGCAGGTGGAGATCAGCAATCCAGGAAAGGCAGCTGCCCTCGGAAGGGCAAGTCTGTTCTGCAACCACCCAGAGAAGAAATGTGACAGCCAGCCTGGGGCCTGGAAAGTTCTATCTCCCACCTTTCCGAAGCTCTGTCATCACCAAGGCCCTGGGTAAAGCTATGTATGCCAAAGCTCCTGTCTGCCGTGGGCATGATCTGCCCATAGCTCACAAAGATGGATCCTGGAGGAAGGAGACAGAGAAGCACCCAGGCTTCTGTGCAGGAAGCTGTGCCAAAAGGGTTTTCAGTTTTGTGACAGCAAGGTGAGAGCCTCCAAACTGTACTTTTTAAAAATGCTCTGGGGTGATGTTCATGCTCCACCAGCTTTGGGAGTTAACAGAAACACACACCAAATACTACGGTCTCTGGAATCAGAAAGAACTGGGCTCAAGTCCCAGCTCTGTCACTCATTAGCCCTGTGACTTGGGCTAATAATTTAACCTCCTGAACCCCATTTTCCCCATACATATAAGAGAGGCATCACCCACACCAGAGACCACAACTGGGCAGGAAGCCCGCAGCACACTGAGCCCCTCCCCCAGCACGCAATCACATGTCATAACTGCTGGCTTCACTGTCTTACACATGGGCACACCTTGAGAGCAGGTTCTCTGGCATTTGGCAGGGGTCCTGACCCGGTGAGCCCTCACTACATTCACTGCTAACTAAAGAATGTGGGGAGGATCAGTAACAGGTAAAGGTGACCACCACAATACCAACTCACAGCAGACAAATGAATAGAAATTTCCTGGAAGATGAAGAGGTAGACTTAAAAAAATCACAGGTAGTAGCTTTCCGAAGTAGACTGTTCACAGCCTTCTCCCTACCCTTGAGTTGAAAATTTTCCATTCACATGAACCTTGGGAGCACACGGCTTGAGGACACAGAGAAGGAGAGACCACCTCCCCTTTATTTCCGTGTCAGCCTCCAACTTGGACAGCATGGGGCCCTGTTCTCCTCCAAGAGAAGGTACAAAGTCTCTCCTCAGTGCTGAGCTCCCAGTGTCACTCAGAGCCACTCACCCAACAGGTTGTCATGGTCCCCCAGCAGCCACTAACGGAACCACTTCTGTTCTCCTTGGAGTGGCAGTTGGCAGTGGCAAACAGGAAGTTGTCTTGAAGTAGGGTGTGGTTATGCCTGTCAACATACGCTGCAGTACTGAGACGCACACGTTTTCCTTCCCCTCCCCACTCCTTCCTCTCTCCCCATTCTTTCGGAGAGAAAAAAACCCGAGTTGTTTTGTTGAAAACTACACATTCATGACTTTATTTAGGACAAGCCATCACTACCACACAGACAAAAGCCTGGGGCGGAAAGAAGCCTACAACATAGCAGAGGCCTGTCTTCCCTCCATCCGTCACTCACTCTGCAGAGTATTTGTGAGAAGCCAGGTTCCTGTGAATCTATGAACTATTCCTTATCCTGCTCTGTGGGCATGCAGGAAACAAAATTCTAGTTTGAAAGCAAGCCACAAACACTACCAATCTTAACTAATGGGGAGACAGAGGTGGAATGGCCACAGGGTCTATGGGGCCCACAGAATGTACACAATGGAACCCAGGGCCATGTGTAAGTAGGGACACAGCCATGAGTTTCAAGTCATGTGCACCATTTGAAAAGGCCCAAGACATTTCTTATCAGAGACAGAATATAAAAACGATGGAGAAAAGCAATGTCACAGTGTATAAAGGCATCAAGTGCCGCCGGGGCTGCAGGTGAATGCTACAGAGTGGGGGTGGTAAAAAAGACAGACAGAAAGAAAGAAAAGTAGGGGCCATGATAGCTGGCTTTCTAGTGCTCTCAAAGATGTGTTATAAAAATTTCCATTCCTCTCCTCCCAGACCCGAGGATGGAGCCTCCAGAAGGGCTGTCCAAAATAGACCAGTCCTGAGCCTCCTACTCCTGCCCTCTTTCTGAGGCAGCTGCTGAGCCCATCGCCTGCCTCAGCTCTGTCTCTGCTCCAGCTCCTGCCCACAGACCAGGAGCTCAGATCTGCCCAGAGTGCATGCAACATGGGCTGCCAGCATGCTCTGCCTGCCAGGCTTTCTTCCGTGACCTGTGTCCAGCCCCACGCCACCCTGGGTGGCGGGCCACCATACCCTGCATTCACACTTACACTTTCTGGAGAGGCAGCCTGGCCGTTTGGATAAGGAGGCTGCGCCAACGACATGCTGGGCAACGGCCCTCTTCGAGTAGACATTTCCTGGCTGTGGGCCCTGGCCAGTCATAACGCTCCACTTCCCCTTTAAGAGAGCACGCCCAGATGAGATTGAGGAAAGGCAGCAAGACAAGGCCGGAGCAGTCAGGGGTGCATGCTGAATTTGGCAGGTGAACGTGGGTTTCCCTGAATCTCACACATGAGGTGTGGTGAGAAGTGGCTTCTCAGACTCAGGAGAGCTCTCTAATGGCAGGGGTTTCTCCTGCAGCCACCCTTGAGCTGGCTCTCAAGAGCTGCTGTCCAACCTGCCTGGGTCCTGGGTGGCCTCCGGACTTTCTGTTCGCCTTCCCCACAGGGAATGCTCGTCCTGAAGGACTTACGGGGCCATCTGCTTTGATGAGAATTGAGACCATCTTACAATTGGAAAACCCCCCAAAGGACAATTTCACTATTAATTTCAGCAGAGTTTTCATTCATTCTGGATTTTTGTTGTTGTTTTTTCCCCCTGAGCTAATTTCCCATGTAACCCAGACTGGCTTGGAAAATTTCTGTGTAGCTGAAGGTGACCTTGAATCCGTGATCCCAGAATTGTCTGATATGGGTGGGGCCAGCATTCGTGGCTCTCATTCTAGATGCTTAGAAAATTTATTCCCAGAACTCAATAAGGAAAACAACAGGGCCAAATACCTGGGCCCAGGGGGCCTTCAGAGACCAATACTCCAAC
This sequence comes from Psammomys obesus, assembly GCF_907164565.1. NCBI lineage: Eukaryota > Metazoa > Chordata > Mammalia > Rodentia > Muridae > Psammomys > Psammomys obesus. The sequence goes on from NW_026585644.1 coordinate 10,891,314, forward strand.
TAAGGACCATGCATGGAGAGGACCTAGACCCCCTGTTCAAAGGAAGCCCACTGGCTATTCAGTTTCCAAGTGGGCTCCCTAGTAAAGGGAATAGGGGCTGTCTCTGACATGAACTCAGGAGCTTTGATCACCTCCTGCTGGTGGGTGCAGCCTGGCTAGGCCACAGAGGAAGATGATGTAGCCAGCCTTGATGAGACCTGATAGGCTAGGTACAGATAGAAGAGGAGGAAGTCCTCCCCTACCAGAGGACTAGGGGAGGGGCATAGGGAGAGAAGAGGGAGGGTGAGAGGTACTGGGAGAAGACAAGGGAGGGGGCTGCAGCAGGGATACAAAATGAATAAATTGTAATAAATAAATATATAAACAAAAATTTTAAAAAAGGTATTTTAAAAAAAGAAAGAAAGAAAATTTATTCCCTGACTGTGGCAAAGGATAGGCAGCTTATAAAAGAGGGGCCAGCCCTTCCAGACATTGCTTCACAGAAGGCCACGGGTTAACATGACTTAACAGCTAAAGAACTACCTAGAATAGGCAAACCTAAAGAAAGAATGCAGATTAGTGGTTGATAATGCACACTGTGAGAATAAGAGGGTGGCAGCGGGTATCGGGTATCCTTTGGGAGTGGTGTGAATGGGCCCATGTCACTGAAATGCACACTTTGCTTTGCTTGTTTGGGTTTCGCTTGTGCCTAACATGAAGCCTTAGCACTGAGCTCTAACCTACCCTCAACATGACCACAGGGACATAGAATCAATTTTCTCTCATGTGACTTTCATTCTAACATACAAAGACAAAACTAAAACAAAGGAAAAACAAAAAAAAAAAAAAAAAAAAAAAAAGGAGGAAAAGCTGGATATGATGGCTCACGCCTTTAATCTCAGCATTTAGGAGGCAGAGGCAGCTGGATCTCCTATGAGCTGTAGGCCAGCCTTGTCTAAGAAGCAAGTTCTACAGCCAAGACAACATTGTAAGACTGTCTCAAAAGCAAAACAACAACAGCAAAAACAGGAACTGGGGGCACAGCTCAGTGGTAGAACCCTTGCCCAGGCGCTGGGTGATCCCCAACATAGAAAAACCAACAATACTCAAACAACAGGTTTCTGTATTTGGTGAATGAAAACTGGAGACATGACTGCTCCTAGGTGCGGTTGAGGAAAAGGGTTTTATTGTCATTATAAAGGAGAGAACAGCCAGAGGCATCTGAAGAGTCCAGGCTGAGCTGGGCCACTGGGGTGTGAGAGAGAAAGAGAAGAGAGATAGAGGAGAGAGGGCAAGAAGCCTGAGGGAGAAGCGTCAGACAAGCCTGGAGCCAAGAGAGTGTATGGCTGAAAGAGCTGGGTTCTATGGGTAAAGCGAAGCTGGCGGGAGGAAAGCGAATCCCAGGTCCTGGGCTGGAGAGGTTTGGGGCAGGGGGGAGGTGGGGGTTGAAGAAGCACTGGGAGGAGCCACTGATTGAGCCTTGCCCTGGGTTTCTTTAGGACTGATATTTGAGACCTCTTTTTCTATCAGAACTTCCTTTGGGTCTCACCCAATGTAACTATAAAACCTGGCTAATACCTGATGAACCTTCAGTCACTTCTAGGTGGGCAGCGTCTGCCTTTTAGTAAGGAATACCGAAAGCAAATCTCTAAGAGACAAAAGCTTTCCAGAAGATCCCAGGCTGTGGGGAAGTGGGACCATTTCACACAATGCCCCACAACCCAGAAAAGCCTTGCAGAGACCACGTCATGGCAATGTAAGAGAGCCAGGACCGGGAGTCTCTGTGGGAGAATTACTTAGAGACAACTTCTTCCCTGAATTAGGGAGAATGAATCTGTTTCTGACCGCAGAGAACTGAGCTGGTCAGTGTCTGCTGTTCTGTTTCTTGGAATGGAGTCAGTGTGGATGACTGTGTGTGAGCTGACTGAGCCACTGACCAGATCTCCTCTCTGGATTGTTCGCAGCTTTGGCTGGATACAGTCTGCTCCTGGGTGTCAGGCTGCAGGCTTTGTGCTCCGCACTCTAGGCCAGCTGGTCAAAGGCTCCTTGACTGGCCCCACCCAGGGGACTACCAAGAAGAGGTCTGTTGGGTGTTGCAATGTTTAACAGTTCAGTGCAGATGAGAAAGCAGCCCCACAGCCTGGGAACCCAGCTCTGGCCAGAGTCAGACAGGAACGGCTCTCCTGCTATCTCTGCTAAGAGTTCCAGGATGGCCTGGAGGTCAGAGGTGGACACTTCCCATGGCCAGCTTTCCTGGTGCATGCTGGCTCTTCTGGAACTCTGGTTCTGCCTGTTCTTTCTCCTCACCTCCAGTGCCCACAGAATAAGTAGGTGGCCTAAGTTCTCGGCAAACAGGCGGCTGAAGATAATAAGATGCAAAATTTACACTGCTGTGGCTTTGAGGACCAGCATGTTTGGAAGTGTAACTCTAAACACAAAAACAGGAAGGGGCAGCCCAATCCAAAACTGTGCCAAGGACATTTCAGCAGGGCAGATAAACAAATGGCTAAGGAGAGCATATGCGGAGATGCTCCACCTCATTAGCCATTACAGAAATGCAAATCACACCTACAAGGACGTAGCACTTGCAGCACACTAGAATGGCTATTTAAAAAGAGGAACACAACAGGGACAGGGGAAGATGAGGAGAAAATGGAGGCCCGAGTACAGCTGTTTGGAATGTAAAATGGTACTGCTGCAATGAAAAAGAGTATTGCAGTTCCTCAAAATATTAAAATAAATTTACAATATGATTCAGCAGTTCCATTTGTGGGTATATACCTGTAAGTGTGTCATGTCCAAAGAAGCATCATTCTGAAGAGCCAGTGGATGGAGGTTAATAGCCGAGTACAAAATATGGCATGTGTGTGCATCTGTGTGCATGATGTATGTGTGTCTGTGAGCGTGTGCACAAGAGCATGAGACAGCTTTGTGTTGCTGTGACAAAATATCCTGACAAAAGCAACGGAGGGGAGGAAGTGTTTGTTTTGGCTAATTGTTCACGGTTCCACGCCATCACAACAGGTAAGTCATAGCAGTAGGAACTTCAGGGAGCAGGTTCTGCGCCCCCCCCCCCCCCCCGTAAGCAGGAACACAGAGCAATGAATGTATGTACTCATGCTCAGCTGGCTTTCTCTGCTCTCATATAGTTCAGGGTCCCTTGCTGAGGGATGGCGTCACTCACAGTGGCTAGCCTTCCCATCTCAACACAATAAAGATCGTTACTTTCAGGTGTACCCGAGGAACAGTCTTACCTCGACAACACCTCACTGAAACTCTCTTCCCCGTGATCCTAGACTGTAATCGATGTGACAACACTCACCATCAGGTAAGATGCCTGCTAATGGCACTTGGTGTCAAGCCTGGCCACCTGAGTTCAATCCCCAAGACCCACACGATGAAAAGAGAGAAGCAATTTCTACAAGTTGTCCTCTGACTGCCACACAAGTAACAGACACACACACACACACACACACACACACACACACACACACACTAAATAAATAAATAAATGCACTATTAAAACAAAACAGAACAAACCTCTAACCATCCCAATGTGGTATTCAGTCTTAACAAGGAAGCAAATTCTGACATTTAACCCTATGAATGAGTCTTGAAGACATCATACTGAGAGAAACTGACTAGTCACAAAAAGGCATCCATAGTGGGATTCCACTGATATGAAGTAGCTGAGCAGTTAAATTAAGGCATAAAGAGAAATGATAGCTGCCAGGAGGTGGGGGAAAGAGGAGCCCATTGTTTTTTATTAGTAGCTACAGTGCCTGCTTTGCAAAGCCAGGAGTTCTGGAGAGTGTGGTAGCAATGATTGTAAATCAATATGATGGTACCAGATAAGATGGCACCTCTGAGCTGCACATTAAGACTAGTTAAGATGAGCCAGGAGCCTTGGATTCCATCACGTGGGAGGCAGAAGCCAGCAGATCCCTGTGAGCTCAAAATCAAGACCATCATGTTCTACATTGTGAGTTCCAGGTCAGCTAGGGGCTACACAGTGAAACCCTGACTCAAAACAAACAGAAAACTAGTTAAGATGGTAAAGTTTTATATTATAATTTTCTTCTTTAAAAAAAATTAAATAGAATTAGCATATGACACAAAAATTCTACTTTGAGGTATATACCCAAAAGAACTGGACACAGGGACCAGGTATGGTGGTGCATATCTTTAATCCCAGCACTCAGGAGGTGGAGACAGGTTGATCCCTATGGTTCAAGGCCAGGCTTCTACATGGCATGTACCAGGGCAGCCAGGGCTACATAGTGTCTCAAAAAACAAACATCTAAAAAGAAATCAAACCCTGTGCCTCAACAACAAATCCTTTGGAGAGATGGCTCATTGGTTCAGAACACCTGCTCTGGCAGAAGACTCTGGTTCAGTCCCTAGCACCCACACGGTGGTTCGCAGACATCTGTCACTACGATCGAAGGGCCCCAATGCCCTCTGCTGGCCTCTGTTGGCAGCAGGCACACACATGGTGCACTGACGAACATACAGATGAAGTGAAGTAGCTTCTACACATAAAATAAAACAAATAAATAGACATACGATGAGATACGCTTTCACCATAGAAAAGAATGAAGTATGGTGCATGCCGGGATACAGACGAACCTCAACAACACTGCATGAGATGTAAGAAGTCACACACACACACACAGGCATATACACTGTATGTCTCCAGCTATATGCAGCGTGCAGAGGAGGCAGGCCCCTAGACGGACTGACTGGTAGCTGTTGGTGCTGCGGGTGGCAAGAAGGAGTAGTAGCTGCATAGTGGGTATGAAGTCTTACTGCGGAATAAAGAAATACTGAGATTAGATAGAACTGGCCACACAACAAGGCTGTATTAAATGCCGGTGAGTTGTTCATCCTTAGAATAGTTAATTTTATGTTGCTTGAGTTTCACTCAGGCAAAATCCCTGGTAAAAATCCCTGAAGAAGGTACAGTCCAGGACAAGCTATAAGCAGAACAATCTGTTTCAAGGGAACTGAGAGTTACCTTCAAAACCCTGCTTGGAGCCTCTTAAAGAAGGTAATTTTTAAGTTATGGTAATTAAGGCAGCCAGCAGGAGACAGCAAACAGGTATTCTAAGATAGCAGCTCCTAAACACTGCCAATCTGGGTCCATGAAGAAGTGACACTTTGTCTTAAGCAACAAGATGCAGCACTGCTCTGCAACAGTCCACTGTTGTCACACAATGGTGACAGGTGGCTACTGTACTATCTCACTGCTAAGGGTTTTGATTTTAATGTTTCTGCTTCTGGACCCAAGTAACACTGACAAACTCACTGCAGGAAGGTTCCACTGGCTACCTGGCAAATGGGACCCAGAGACACAACTACCCCCTGTGACTCCGGCATCCAAAACATAACTGCCATTTCCAGTGAAGTACTCGCTGCTATTCAGGGACCTAGGTACATGGCTTGAAATTAGGACCATCAGATCTAAACATGTAAGAGACCCATCTCCCAACCTGGCTCTCTCTGTACCAGAAAGAAGGGCTGCAGGCCTGACTTCATGTGGAAGCCCGCAGGTGCCGATCTCTGAGGCTGTGACCACCACATGGTGAGAGTGGACAGCCCTGGGCAACTAATGAGCAGCTGCCCTTCCCTGCACTTCTGAGATACCCACACACATGGCACACTCATCAGGTTCACCAGGAGGTGGCCTACTCCACCTCCTTCTCTGGGGTAAAAGGTGGCTGCACCTTTTAAGGTTATTTTTCACAAAACGTTTCCACTCCTGCCCTGCCCTAGGTTCTCTCTGGCTCCCAGCATCTCTCACAAAGTGGAATTAGGAAAAGAGCACATTCTAGTGAGCTCTGCTCAGGTCCTGGTTGTCCATTCTGAACATTCTTCTCTATCAGTGCAGTGAAAGATCAGCCCAGATTTTTTGTTGTTGTTCGTTTGTTTTCCCTACAACCCCACTCTTAAGCCATTGTCAAACCTTGTCAGCCCATGGGTACCCTTTGTAACTGTCACCTTCCTGGACTAGGTCCACTGTTGCAGCCAGTTGAGATATTACTTACGGGCCCCCATCCATTGATGAGTCCATTTACCACCTGGAAACTTGAGAAGCCTGACCGGGTGCCACGCTTCTGAAACAGGCCCCAGCCACGGCCCGGTAACCATGACCTAGAAACAGCATTCTCTCTGAGGGTGGCTGTACCAGGGTACACACGCCAGTGTCCCACCTTCCTAGTATTCATTCTCTGGGTGACACTGACACACGGATCGCATGAGAGCCATTCTCTCAAACAGGTTGCTTATCACTACAAGAACCATTATACTGGTGAGGTGGTTTTCTAGTTCACCACCCAGCCTTCAGGCGGCCATCAGTGCGTACATGATGTAGCTGAAGTGAATGGAAGGAACTCAGATATCCAGTGCTGGAGCCTGGGTGCCAGTGTTATTACCTACTGAGGTTACCAGACCCGTCTCTCCTGCGAGGAGGGAGGAGTGTTGAGATATGACATGTGAAACAGGCTTAAAAGTTGATGCTGGGTGGTGGTGGTTGTGCGTGCCTTTAGTTTAGTCCCAGCAGAGGCAGGCGGATCTCTGAATTAGAGGCCATCCTGGTGGTCTACAGAGTTCCAGAACAGCCAGGACTGCACAGAGAAACCCTGGCTCGAAAACAAAACAAAGCAAAAACAAAGAGATCGAGAGACAGTTTATGCAAACATAAACAGACTGTGACTAAATATCTTAGAAATGACAACAAAAAGTACCATTTCTACCCGGTGTTTGGCAACCTGCCTGTCAAACCAAGGAGGGACCTGGAGATGAGCTTCTGTTTGGGGACAGGACAAGCAGATAGCTGAAAGGGAACCCCCCCCCCCCCCCCCCCCCCGCACACATACACACAACTTTCCTGGAAGCAGCTCCTCCTTTCTCATGAAGACCAGGCCCTAAGCTGGCCTAAGAAGAAGGGATGAGGCTTCTCCCACACCGCCCGCCCCTCAGCCACCAGGGACACACTGCCAGCCACCACCCTTGGCTGAGACCAAGACCTGTGTAATTGGCACAAGCTGGCAGGTGACCAAGGGCCAGGGTGTGTTTTGCTCCTGTGTGGCACAAACCTTACAAATTCCCAGGCTTCTATCCTACAAATGGGGTGTCTAAGAACGGCAGGTCTGGGTTCTGACATGGTCAGGTGTCCAGAAACGTCCTGTCCCTGACATCCTCAGGGAAGGAATGAGCTTCAGTATGAAAAGCTTGGCCACCTTTTGCCAAGGGCTGTAGGAAGCCACCTGTTGGCTCCAAATGGCATATCAATGTCAGAGACACTCTCCAGCAGGGGACAGACTGACGGAACTGGTACAGCCAGCCTCAGGTCCTCAGATAAAGAGTGGCGGTTACGACAGACAGCAACAGCTGGCGTAAGTAAGGCTGCCTGCCTTCATCTACCCCAGGCTGGCTTCCCAACGTCCAAGGAACCCAAGGGCAGAGTTAAAAAAACAAAAATAAAATATAAACAAACACATATGTAATTGTTGGCAAGCCACCGAGAAGATAATATGAATGAATCTGTGAACAGATTAGAAAATTTGACCAGAAATGTGGTAGAAGAGGCCAGGCAAGCCTGCCAGATAATTTCTGAAACCCACTGGTCCCTAAGCTGTTCTCTCCTAGCTCCCTCTCTATACATCTCCCTAGGACCAATAATTCTCTAAAGGGAGAATTACGAAAGGCGTCTTAGACATGCATGGCCATTAGAGGCTCTTAGGTGTTCATAGTCATCATTTACTGGGACTCTAAAAGGCATATTGCTGGGGTTTTATTTTTGTTTGTTTGTTTTGCTTTGTTTTTGTTGTTGTTCCTGTACCCTTTGCCCAGTGTCTACATCACGGAGGCTGCTGCGAGGGAGTTGCTGAGGCTGCTGCTGAAGCTGAGACAGGACGAGATTTATCTGTTTGGTGTTATGGTGTTTGAACAGTGTCCCAACATTCGTATGTGAATCTCTAAATCTCTAGTGCCTGAGAGTGCAGCCATATATAGAAGTGGGTCTTTGAAGAGGCCATTAGGAAAAGGCCCTAGGACTGGGGTTCAATACGGCTGGGGTTCTTATTAAAAAGGACGGAGAACCAGGAACAAGTATTCAGAGGACCCGCCGTAAGAAGGCAGCAAGCCTGATGTAGCCATCCATGAGGCCTCAGGGAACGCCAACCCCGCTAGCACCTCCATCTTGGAGTTCAGTTTCAGCTGTTTAAACCACACTCTAGACCTAATTAATACAACTGGTTGGCTCCAAAGCTGCTTACATACATTACTGGAGTGCAGAGGACTCCTCACAGCCCAACTGCAGAGTGGTCCCCACTCTAAGGTATACTGAGGCCAAAGTGGGTACAAGGAGGTGCTGTCTTCCAGCAAATCCCGCTGCTCTGCAGTCCTGTGCTGGGGCATGGACACAGAGCAGGTGACCTCAAGCCACAGCCTACGAGTGGCCAAGTTCTTTAATCAGCTTCCTTTCCTGGTCTACCGCTTACTTTGACAGGTTCTAATTAACCTGTCTATCACGGATGTGGCTCTAGGAAAAGACGAGACTGTGGAGTGAGTGGATTCATGGCCCAGTAAGGCAGCCACCAGCGCTCTCACTAGTTTGATGAACCCACTTTAAGCATCTGGTTTAATGCCACATGGCTGGGAACCGACAGACTCCAGGTTCCATCTGTCCCAGGTCCTGTGGCACTCTCGGATCCTGCCAGTCCCAGAGGGGTGGGCAGAACCCCTCCCAGGGCGAGAGGGCTAGATTCAGCGGCTCACTGCCACTATGGGACCAGGCACGGCTGCAACAGAAGTGGCTATGTCACTGAGCTATGAGTAGGAGGGAGAATAAAAATGAAGAAAGAATATATAAGCAAGATGATGTCTGCAGGGCATGGGAGGGTGACACAATCAAGGAGAAAGAGCTGAAAGACATCTGCACAGGTCCAGATATCACAGGCCCATGGTTATAGCCAAACACAATGCAAAAATCCGAAACAGAACAACTTGGGATCGCTTCGGCACTGCCGCCATATCTCCATTCTAAACATAAAGGCCTGTTGTTCCCTCCATGTCTTTCTTCACTCACGCTGGTCAAAAGACTATTTGCAGAGTGAGCCTGGAGCCTCTACCATTACAGATGGCTAAGAGACACACAACCAACACACACTGCCAACCAGAAGCCTGCAAAAGATGGGCCTCATTCACCTCTACCAACCTGACAGAGATGGGGGAAGCTCCCACCCACATGCTGAAGTGGGGACGGGCAGGATGAATCTAATTAGAACAAAGTTCCTTCCTTCCTTCCTTCCTTCCTTCCTTCCTTCCTTCCTTCCCTCCCTCCCTCCCTCCCTCCCTCCCTCCCTCCCTCCCTCCCTTCCTTCCTTCCTTCCTCCTTCCTTCCTTCCTTCCTTCCTTCCTTCCTTCCTTCCTTCCTTCCTTCCTTCCTTTTATTTGTTGAGATGAGAGCTCTTAATATGTAGTCCTAGCTTGCCTGGAAATTGCTATACAGATCAGGCTGGGCCTTGAACTCACACAGATCTGCCTGCTTCCATACCCTACCTCCTACTCCAAATGCTGTAATTAGAATCATGCAGCACTATGCCTGGCAGAACAAAGTTTCTTAACATCACATTGGAGCCAGTTTGCCCAGTGTAGATGGAGCAACAAGCAGGTGAGGGTTTGATTGCTCCTCTATGAGAGCGTGGGCATGGGGCAGACAGTAAAAGACCTGAAGCAGGCCAGCTTTGTCATCACAGTATGCAAGGTTAGAGGAGACAAAAAAAAGTTTACACTTTTATATGGATGTGTGAAACATGGAGGAGAAAAAGAAATTAGAGCACTGAAGTCAGTTTAACAGCGCCCAACTTTGGCTTAATGATTGTGCTTACTACTTTGGAAATTTCCGTTTCAACTGTCCTTCTCATGCAAGAGTTGGGGTGACAGCGTGGAACTCCCCCGTACGATGAAAGCGCCCTGCCTCTTCTGAAGTCCTTCCACTAGCCAGCCGGCCTAAATGCTGCTTATTGCTCTCTCTCTCCTTTTTGATTTGTTTCACTTAAAATATTTAACCCGCCGCACAATGAAGTGTCTCATTTCCAGCGTTCTCCTAGACCATTAGTCTGGGACTCCACACTCATTGCGCTGATGAGCATTGTACTTACCCATGCAAATTCCAGGAGCCTGGGAGATGGGAGATGGGAGGTGCTCTAGGTAGGCCAGCAAGAGCTGATTTAGTTTTGCAGCCATTCGGTGGGCAAGGCAGAGCAATTTTTAGCCAAAGGTTTTAGTAAATATTATGGAAACCCCTTTTTATAGAGTGCTAATTCTGGCGCAGTATTTCCTACGTGCCCAGTTCTCATTCTCATTCAAATTGGCCTGGGATCCCCCCAGGGCAGGATAATCTACACAGATCACGTGTGAGGGGCCATGCCACCTAGCAGTGGCTGCTAGCCATTCCTTTCAACGCTATCAACATGTCAGTATTACAGTCATTTCAGCGGGAACAAACTTTCCAACCCACAAACTTCCCTTCTGCCATCCTTCCGCCATCCCATCCCCCATGACCCTGACACTTGCCAACTGGCTCCTGGACAGGCCCCAGGTCACCAGATGACTCCGCTCCCGTGAGTTCGGCAAAAACAACCACAGCAAACTCCTTCTGAAGGTCTGCAAACAATACCCAGCCCTCTCGGAGCGTCCCAGAGGAAATGGCATCACCGCTTTCATTTTACTCCATCTGTGACAACCCACAGAAAACAACTCGGCCTACGACAAGCACGGGGGAATGTACCATCGGCGGCTGGGGAATGCTATCAAGTGACCTTTCAGAGAAATTAATTTTCAAGAGCGATGATGGCCCGCACCGCACATACCTCCAGTGCTGCTCTGTCAGAGCAGCAAAGAAATTCGCTTTCTACACTTGGAACAGAGACTCTCCTACATCCCCGTTTCTTTAAGAAGAAAAAAAAAAAGTCTATAAATAACCCAGGATCAGCAAAATTATGCAAAACAGCCTGCTAGAAGAAGAAATGTAAACTAAAACCACTTACAGACTGACTCGGGCTGCCAACTTAATCTGATGCTACGATTGACTGTAAACATGTTGTACTTTTGAAACCTGAAGTGATCCACTTTAGTACAAATGCCATTGCAAAATATGAGAGAGAGAGAGAGAGAGAGAGAGAGAGGAAAAAAATTCCGCAACCACGCAACGACAACAAAAGCCCAGCCGCAAAACGGAGCAACCTGATTCGGCATTCTGCACGGTGCACGACCCGACGGCTGATCGGCTGCAGTCCGTAGCAGCTCCCCTCGCTTGCACAGCCAACTGTTTTGACTACAGGCACTTGTTAAACACAGAGTTTCAGGTCCTACCAGTTGGACACCAGAAGTTCACAGAACTGACCCAGTGCCAAAAACAACAAGCGCAGAAAGCGAAACGGCTTGCCTCCTGTGCGAGCGGCTGGTTAACTGTTTACGTGAGCCCTGAAGCAACTGGGTAACAACTAAGAATTAGAAAGAACTCAAATAACAAAAGCAAACGATTAGCACCTTGAAAATGTAGATGTTGAAGATACTGGGGGGGGGGTCACATGACACATTGTGGTAATCTGCAGAAGGAACTGGGGGCTTCCTCAAGCACCTTCCCTATGATTGGTTTGGAGAATTTGCAGATACTGAGGATTTCTAGGAGTCTGGAAGTTGCTAAATCCCACAGAAGAAAGGGACATATTGGATGATGTATTTTTTTTTTAAGTGCTATAAAAAGAACTTCCAAGTTACCTGATGTGTGAATGGTGATTGAGGCCACAAACTGGAAGCCTGGCCCTGGATGGAGCCATACCAGGACCACACGGGAGGTTCCTTCTGGAATTCCTTTACAACGAGGGATGCTGGGGACCAGCTTTCTGTCTAGTCAGGGCTGAAGTCTACACTGTTGGACAGTGACGAGGAGTGGTCCTTTTACCTTGCACAATATGCTGGGCAAGGCTTTACATTTCTTCCCCAGAATGCACCAAGCACTATTTAGTTTTAGGATCAAGACAATTAGCCTGATTAAATTTTGGAGTTACTTAAGGATTTAGGAAAACTAAATTAGATGAGAACTGGAGCATAGATGTAGATATTTTAATTTGAGAAGGACTTAAACCTTTTGTGTTATCTACCATCTATCTATCTATCTATCTATCTATCTATCTATCTATCTATCTATCTATCTATCTATCTGTCTGTCTGTCTATCTATCTATCTATCTATCTATCTATCTATCTATCTATCTATCTATCAGCTTCTATCACCCTCTACCTAATTTGATAGACTTCAAATGTTTCTGCAAGTCATGATTATCATAGGACTTGGTCCCTAGAAACATCCTGTGCTATTTTCACCTCGTTTTCTGGAGGAGGAAAACATGAGCTAGACTTTCCCAGGGCCGTACACCCAGGAAAGGATTCTCCTATCCTAATCTTTATTAGTCCCATTTTCACTGAGAAGAGACTCAGGAAGTCTACAGGATTTGTTTGGTGCCATCCACCCCAGCCCAGCCCTCCGTATTTGCCTGTATTATGTTTCCAGAAAACGGAATGCTAGAACTAAGAAGGCTGATTATGAAGGTGTAACACCCCCCTTTAATTATTATTATTATTATTATTGTTGTTGTTATTGCATTCCCTGTCCCTGTGGTTTTCTGCAGCAGACTACAGCCTGCCAATACCACGTGGAAGGCTTTCTTTCTGTGCTAGGACAAGCTTCAGACACCTGTGGTACAGACAGAGCTATCACTTCAATGGAGGACAACCCTCTCTACAAAGTTTGTATCCCGTCTCTCTCTGATCTGATGAGTTTATTTGCCTGTTATCCCTGGTTCCTCACCCAGTTCTTTCCTAAGAAGAACATGGAGAGGAGCAGCCCAAAAGCCCTGCCAAACCTGCACATTAGGAAGCCCATATATCCATTTTGCTCTGGGGGCTCTGGGTTTGCAGATTTTTATTTTTATCTATCTATCTATCTATCTATCTATCTATCTATCTATCTATCTAT
>NW_026585644.1:10904346-10935481 GCF_907164565.1 Psammomys obesus
TATCTATCTATCTATCTATCTATCTATCTATCTATCTATCTATCTATCTATCTATTCAGACAGTGTTTCTGTGTGTAGCCTTGGCTGGACTTGCTTTGTAGAACAGGCTGGCCTCAAACTTACAGAGATCCGTCTGCCTCTGCCTCCCCAAGTGCTGGGATCACAGATGTGCGCCACCGTGCCCAGCGGTTTGCAGATCTTTTAACATGGGGTTCAAAGATAGACCTCTGCTGAGTTTTTGTTTGGTTGTTTGGGTTTCTCCTTCCTTTGTTTCTTTGAGACCACTGAAAATATTTAATCACACAAAGGTGCCCATCGGAATGGCTCCTTCTCCGTGCTGAGTGAACACATACTCCTTGCTTACACAGAGAAGACACACTGTGATAGGGTGCTCTGAAGCAGGCTTACTGCAGGGTTTGCTCTGTCTCTGAGGGGAAGTAGAAGTGGGGCATTGAGGATGAGCAGGAGGTTTGGTTTGTAGGTAGGAATGGAAGTTCCTGGAAAGAACTGAACCACGCTGATGTTTCTATAAGCCTGATTATCTGATCCAGTGATGTGGAGAAGATGGAATGTTGAAGGTGAAGAGCCAAGCTATCTTGGGACACATGTAGACCCATTTATTGCCTGCCTCTGTATGTGAGCTAACATTGTTCTGACCATTCGGTAGTTAGAAATGTGCAAACATACTCCTAGTTTCCAAGGGGTATGCTTCGTTTCCAAGAACAAAATAAAAGGCTAAGAATGTCCTCAGAGAGCATCTGAGGCCTACAGCTGAGATTCCCCACTTGGCAGGGACCCAGCTACCTCATGATTTCACCAATGTACCAGCAAAGATCTGGATTTATGATTCCTTTTGTTCTATTACCACTTTGGAGTGCAGTATTTGGGAATACCTGAAACTGTTCCCAGGCTATGGTCACTCATGATTGGCTCTAGAATAAATGATCTCTTTTCCACTTCGAGGTGAAAGTTGCATTTTTGTGGGAAAATAGGGGAAAATGAATATGTCTGGCAGGAAGTGGAGACTTAGGGCCAGTACTGGGAACACTAAATATAGAACGCAGGAGGCAGCTGGTTAAAAGTGAAGATCAGCAACTCAGGAGGCAGAGGCAGGAGATCTCTGAGTTTGAGGCTACACAATAAATTCCTGAACAGCCAGGACTACACAAAGAAACCTATATTGAAAGAAAAAAAAGAAGTGAAGATAAAAAAATTCTAGAATGTTTTGACACCTCCTCATGAATCTTTCTCTTTCTTTAAACACAGCACAAGAAATTATGGAAGTAAAATCTAGGAAAGCTGGTTGTGGATTTGCACCTCACGGTGTCATCAACGCAGCACAGCTCGCCCAGAACAGTAGAATCTGCTGGCTGGAAGGGCTCTGCGGTTGTGTGGGATGACTATGTGGTGCCGCCTGTGGCTTGTAAACACTCATTTTGAAGGAGGTTGTTTGAGGCTGTTTGGGGAATGGCATGGCATCTGCATCCATGCTGCCTGGGCGAGTATGAGCACGGGGTAGAACATAAATCTTGGTCGGAAAATGTGTTTGCTTACAAGACACAAAGTGTGTATGTCTAGGTAACGTGGGGCCCCTCCTGAGCACTTTTATAATACTCAGAGGTAGGGCACATGTTTTGCCAAGTGCTGTCAGATTTAGGGAGGACGGGGCAGGCTGTTTAAAATTAGAACGGGGCCAGCAAGATGCCACCAAGGCTGACACCTGAGTTCCATCCCTGGAACCCTGCAGGTTGGAAGAAGAAAATCAACTCCCAAAAGTTATGCCCTGACCTTCACAAGTATGCGTAAGGTGGCATGTGTGCATGCTCACACACATAAAATGAATGAATGAATGAATGAATGAATGAATGAATGAACAAAGAAATTAAAAAAAAAAAGTACAGCCAGACATGGTGGTGCATGTCTTGAATCCCAGCACTTAGGAGGCAAAGAGGCAGGTGAAACTCTGTGAGCCTAATCTACACAGCGAGTTCCGGGACGGCCAGAGCCACATAGAGCGAGGCTCTGTTTCAAACAAGCAAACAAACAAACAAGAAAAAAGAGGACCGTACATCTAGGAGGCACACTAGCAAGAAGTTAGTAGAAACAGGCTAACAGAAGGATGTAGACTATGGACAGAAATATGCTGCAGTCAACAACAGTATGCTACACAAGGACATCCACCACAGGCCAGAAAAAGCTGCTCTCCACTGCTGGCCCATCAGGTGCCTCAGGAAATGCCAGTGAGCTCGGCACATCGGACCGTGGACAAGAGTAGCGCTGTGGGAACTGGCCCATGCTGAGAGATTTGCACTGAGGGAAGGAGGCTGGGCAGAGGAGGCGGCAGGTTAAGGGCTGGTCCAGCCTCTTAAACATCATCGGGTCTGAGGAAAGCAGCTCTTCATGGTAAAGAGACGCGAATATAAGCTGTTGTGTCTTGGGTGGCTCCAGGGATTGGCTTGATGAGGCCAACAAGGGATGGAGAAAGGACAGACAGACGCAGCAAAAAAAAACATGTGGAAAGGCTGGGGTAGGGCAGACTCCCTCTCTGATGGAGAAGTCACAGCCAATGCCTAGCCACAGCTCAGAAGACGAGTTGTGTGCTTTTAATACATTTCAAATCTAAATGTGAGTAACTACACAAACCTGTAAAGTGAACACATTACATGTGTACCAAATTTGTTTGGTATCATCCTTCCTTTCCTTCTCTTCCTTTTGTGGTGCTGAGGATCTCAGGACCTCTCACATGCTGGGCAAGTGCCAGCCAAATCAGATCTATTTATTTATTTATTTATTTTATTTATTGGTCATTTCTAGTCTGTCTATCTATCTATCTATCTATCTATCTATCTATCTATCTATCTATCTATCTACCTACCTACCTATTGGTTTTTTTGACACAGGATTTATCTGTGTGGCCCTGGCTGTCCTGCAACTCAATCCAAAATCCAGACCTCAAACTCATACCTACTTGCCTCCGCTTCCTGAGTGCTGGGATAAAAGGCATGTACCAGCACCACTCGGCAGGTATTTTTAGTGTATGTGTGTATGTGCATGTTAGTATGCTCACATGAGTCCCTCGGGAAGCTAGAAGAGGCCATCAGATCCCCTGGAGCTGGAGTCCGGGAGGTTGTGAGCTGCCACATCTGGGAACTGGGAGCAGAACTCTGTTCCTCTGCAAGAATGGCAAGTGCTTTTATACACTCCAGCACCTCAAAATAGGTTTTTTTTTTTTCCAAGGTGGTGTTCAGACATTCATCACTGTAAGACTGACTTTGAGGCCTCCAACTGGCACTTTCAAATTTTTTGACACTTACCTACTTTAAGAGAGAAATTTTGAGTTGCAACCTCCTGTGGACATTTGTATACAAAAGAGGAATACTGGTCTTCAGTATCTGGAAAGGTCTTGAATAGTTTCTCTTATCTCCTCTCCTCCCAGCCTTTCTCCTCTCTCTCTTCCCTTGCAATCTCATTTGTCTTATTATTTTTTTTAATTTTTAGATTTACTTATTTTATTTTATGAGTTGATGCAAAAGCAATAAGTGCTTTTAAATCCCTAGCCAAATCTCCAGCTTCTTTTTAATCACTTAAAATCTTGATCAGGCCTTACTAAATGGGCAGTAAAGTTTGCAAACACAGAGGAAGCACTCCAAGCTCTCTGCTCCACCGGCCTCAGCTTCCCCACCCTCCTCCCTTGCTTTTTATTTTCCTGTGTCTCGTCATTTCTTTTTGCCTTTACATCCTTCTGCTTAGAATCCTCTTTTCCCTAGACTGGAAGTCAGGCCAATCAGCCTGTTAGTATGTGGCATGCAAATGGCTCTCAAGGAGCCTGGGGGTGTCTGATGATGATGGGTGGTGCTGGGATGCTTCAGTACAGCGCCCGCTGCACAGACTCTCAGCCAGGCTTCCGCCATGACGCTGAGGCGCTATTGACTCTGGGAGCAGAGAACACCTCCCCAGACACAGGACTTTCTCTTTTGAATGGAGCAAGTGATGGTTTACGGCTCTGGCTGCAAGGGCTATAAAATGGTAGGGGCTCTAGGCAGGGAGCTTTAGGAAAGATGGGTCTGGTCTGCTGTGTGTGAGGTGGCCCAGATCCTCAGCAGCACAGCTGGATCTAAGCTCTCCACCCTAGTTGCCCTTTTGCTCTCCTCTTTTTAGCTCCTCCTGGTCTACCCTTCAGCCACCATGGATCCCTCCTCCTAAAGGCAAAAAGAGAAACTAATTATGTCGTGGAATTTTGGATGATTGCATTAAAAAATTGTGAAGTTTGTCTGTGTGGTAGGTAGACTGGTTTAGTTATTTATTATTATTTTTAACTAGCAAAAAAAAAAAAAAAGTAAATAGGTATCCCTGAAAAGCCTAAATAAAAAGCAATTAGGCACTGGCTAAGCAAATTATTGCCATATGCATTCAGTGGAACGCTGGGAAGCTTTAAGCTCGATGGTGCTCATCTCTAGTTTCTGAAGTGTGTATTTACCATTGAGGACACAAGTCTGGGACTTACACACACTAGGCAGGCCTTCTACTATCAAGTTACACAGTAGCCCCTCAACATAATTCTATGTTAAAAAAAAAAAAGAGCACATCTCAAAGCAAAGTCTGTAAAAGGACTCCATTTCTTACTTTTGAAAATATATGTATATTCAGGGATACATAATGAGACCCTGTCTCAAAAATATACACGCATATAGACATTTATGTACAACACAGACACTTACCCATAGGAAAAGCCAAAACATTTTACACCAAAACACCTTTTTAAGTGTTTCTGAAACTTTGTCAGCTTTGGCAGTAAAATCTTTCTAAAAAAAATTTTTTTTAATCTTCTTTGTAGCTTCTAAGTTTTAAAATGTTTATTTTGTATTTGTTTTGTGTGTGTGTGTGTGTGTGTGTGTGTGTTTGCAGGTCTGAGGACAATTTGTCTCAGGACAAATTGTCTGGAGACAAATTGTCTGAGGACAACTTCTCCCGTGTGGGCCCACAGGATCAAACTCAGGCCGTCAGGCTTGGCAACAAGCATCTTTACCTGTTAAGCCATTTATCCTGCGAGATTCTGAGCCCAGGTTGGTCTCAAACTCAAGGAGATCGGCCTGCTTCCGTCTGCCTGCTTCCGCCTCCTCAGTGCTGGCATTAAAAGTATTCACCATCACACTGGGCTAAAACAATGTTGGTTTCAAGTAAAAAAAAATAATAATGATAACCCATAGCCTTAGCTAGTCCTGTTCTCCTCTCAGTGTTCATGAGCAGCCAAGAGTTACTTGTTCTCTCTTACAGACAGCTAGAAATGGGAACTCCAGCAGGTGATGCCATCATTCTGTTTACAGAAGGGGAAGCCAAGATTTACCAAGGTGGGCAACTGGCCCAGGCTTGCTGGCTGAGGACCGTTAGCACAGGCTCCATTACCTGTTTTCGTAAGCTGTCCTCTTGATTATGTAGCACTAAATTCTTTATTTTTAAAAAAATGTCTTTATTATTTTATGTGCATGTGTATGCACCAACCTGACTTTATGTGCACCACGTGCCTACAGATGCTACACGAAGATGGAAGAGGATGCTGGGTCTCCTGGCAGTCACGGTTGTTGTTAGCCACTGTGTAAGTGCTGGGACTTGAACCCAGTCCTCTGCAAGAACAGTAACTGATCTTAATCACTGAGCGATCTCTCTAGCTTTCTGAAATATTTCTAGAAACAGGAAGACCAATTTTCTTGTTCTTATTAGATATTTTTGAAAGCATAAGATGCCGAGCGGATGGGTGCTAGGCCAATTTAAGATATAACTAAACACACAGAGACATACATAAACACACACACACACACTGGAGCCATATCTTATGAAGAGCATAGAGAAATGGGTCAGGGGCACAATACTTATAATGTGGTTTTTTTTGAATTGTATAAAAACAAGCATAGACAAAAGTAAGGATATATATTTTGTGATTTATTGGGCAGACACCGTAAAGTTAGGCTAGGCTTTTAAACACTGGGTCATCAGTTCCCATTATCTCAAGAATTACAAAGTTGGAATTGGGCACCTGGAAGTAGTCAAAATGGGACCTAGTTTAGAAGTGACTTCTTTAGGGTTTTCTGCACTTTGGCCAGCATTACACATTTCATCAATGAAGTTCACAACATATGCTAGAAATGGGTTGTTTATTTATTAATTTTTGAGACAGACTCTCATGTAGCCCAGGCTGGCTTTGAATTATCTTCCTGCTTTTACCTCTGGAGTACTGGGATTGCAGGAGTGCATCACCATGCCTACTTGAAATGGGGTTTTACTGGTGAAATTAAAGGTATTCAGGGTAAAGGCCTTTTCAGAAGCCCTTGAGGCCACTGCCCACCTTTGTATTGACCATGTGCTGGAGCCCAGAGGATTGGTCCTGGTCCAGATGGCTCTGGAGGCTGCCCAGAGCCCATTCACTGCAGCTGTATTTAGGATTCTCTTTGGAGCATCCCCATAGCTCCTCTGGTGGGCCGTTCTGGCAAGAATGACTGGAGCTTCTAGGAGGGCTGGACCTTTACCAAGCCTATGGAGCAGGCTGAATTAACTGTCCATACTTATGAACGTGTTAGTTTGGTAAGTTGCCAGGGTTATAGCAGAAGTGAGCCTACCTTTACCTTCCTTAAACCCGGTAGTGAGGTGGAGAAGCCAAGACCCTCATCCTGTCAGTCTTCTAGAATCTTTTATGTTGCAACTGTTTTCTGCCAAGAGATTCTGAGTTCCTCATGGCCAGACCACCCCTTAGGTCAGTGCACACCAAACACGGGTGAATGTGAAATGGGTAAGGGGGAGATCCCTCTGTTCACTTTCCTTTCTATAAGATGCTGAGCCTCTGTCTTTTTCAATAATGTATTCCGTAAGCCCCTCACCCCATTGGATATGTTAAATGAAAAGGAATTCTGTCACTTCAACGGTCAAATTAACTGTTACCCATGATTGTTTTTCCTTCTGTTAAGTGACAACAGATTTTTACAGACCATAACCTACTGCTTGCCCTGAGTTAAGCTAGTACTGTAAAAAGAAAAAAAAAAAGACATCACTGGAATTCCATTCTTTCATCCTCTTGATAATGCAGACTGGTATTACCACTCCCATGTTCAGAGGCAGAGAGTTAAAACTTAAGTCTGCAAAGTTAGGTCCATTAGATTCCAAATTGGATCGTGTTCTCCAATGCCACCTTACTCAGAATTCCAGAAAAATCAAACATTCAGAAATTGAATTCTATCTCCTTTGCCACCCTACTCTCTTCCATGCCCTTTGCCCCTGGGCTAGGATTGAAGCCAGGTCCTGACACATGTTATATAAATGCTCTCCCACTAAGGTATACGACCCAGGATTTGCTATCGTGTGTGTCTACTCACATTACCCTGTTTGTATCTTGCTTGTTGGTTCTTCAACGCATCTTACCAAA
Organism: Psammomys obesus; assembly: GCF_907164565.1. Taxonomy (NCBI): domain Eukaryota; kingdom Metazoa; phylum Chordata; class Mammalia; order Rodentia; family Muridae; genus Psammomys; species Psammomys obesus. The sequence goes on from NW_026585644.1 coordinate 10,911,758, forward strand.
AGCATTTTGGGAGAGGAAAAACTAGATAGATGTTGGGATAGATAAGCCAACTTACTAGTTCTTTCATTTCTGATTATTTTGATTGACATGTGGTCATGAGAGATATCCAATGACCTCTTAGAGCTGCAGACACGATCAGTCCGTGGGAATCTGCCGCTGCTGCTTGTCTTCAGCTCACTAAGCACTCAGGCTCCGAATATGCTCTTCCTGCATGCACCCTTCCTGCCTTCCAACCCAGATGACCAAACCTATGCTTTGTGTTTCTGTGATGTGGTGCAGTATAGCTTTTCCAAGAATGGTTGGCCATCTCCTTCCGTGGTTAACACTTGTTTTCTTGCAAGACCCAGCTCAGACACCAACACACTTTGGATACCTAGTGGATTCCTGCCATCGGCACCTCTGCCTGGCCTCACAAGAAATCCCCTTCCCATGGTGGGTGAGACGGCTCAGCTGGTGAAGGCGCTTGCAACTGGGCATGACGACCTAAGTTTGATTCCTGAGACATGCGTGGTGGAAAGGGACAAGTGATTCTGTGGAGTTGTCCTCTCACCTTTATCCGTCCACCACGGCATCCGAATACCCCCTACTATACAAAATATAAAGAAATACATGCAATATTAATTTAAAAATACTTTGTGGGGTTTTTCTTTTGTTTTGGCTGGGAACACACTAAGAAGACCAGGCTGGCCTTGAACTAGCAGAGATCATCCTGACTCTTCCTTCCGATGCTGGGATTACAGGTTTATGCCACTGTGCCCAGCTTCTACAACAGTTGTTTAAAGAACACACCGTGCTCACCTCGCCTTCAGCCTTGCACGTGGGTCTGCACTGACAGATGGATTTGGCCCCCTTTGCTACACCATAAAGAGCTTGCGTGGAGGACTTTATTTCAGTGCTGGTACTAAGAGGCACTCCGAATGTGTTAGATAATGAATGAATAAATCAGGAAATAATTAACCAATCTATAGAAAAGGAAGAGAAAAAGCAGGAGTCAGCAGGCACAAGTCTCCAGGGGTCGATGACTAGCTAACCTTAATTATTTCTCTTAGTCACTGGATCTAAAATGATGTTTAGGCCTAGAGTATCATAGCTGGTGTTTCGTGAGAGGCAACGGACTACTTAATTCTGAGTGCTCAGTTTCTAAACACAGCCTCTTAGTTCCTGCTGAAAGATCCAGTGCTGGCCGCCAGCGTCCCTCTGGTATCTACGGTGTACCACGATGGCTGTTCACGGAACCCTTGCTAAGCTCTGGGCTGCCCGCTTAAGCTAAGAACATCCTGAGACACAGATACAGACCAGCAAATGACCCGAGGAGAGCTCCGGCTTGATCAGACTGTGGGACTCTAGCCTAATGAAATAAACTATTCCCAGCAGAGCCTGACCCTGCAGAATGTAATTCTTTCTGACCACACTGTGTAGATAAAATAATTCAGCGATTTCCTCCCAGTAAACTCTTGGGCATAGACCAAGAAGCCTGCAGATGACTGTCCTGCCGCTACTGTACAACTGTAAATATTTACTTTTCTTGCCTTCTTAGCAGTGCTTATCAGCAGGAATGCACCCAGCATTTTTAGGTGGGGTAATTCTGCACAGGGTAGAACTGTCGTCCTGCACACCACAGGGTATTTAGTAGCCTGGATCTAATTAATGCCAATCACAGGGACATCTATGAAAGCACATTTGAAAATGTCACCAAGGCTAGTACCATCTCAGGTCCTGGGATTCTGGCTGGAGTTGCTTGAATTCTTCTGCAGCAAAGGAATCAAGGAAGGGACTGAAAAAGCTATTCGGACCAGGGGTTGGATTGTAAGAGGTCAAGACTCAAGGTGTCAGGCTGTTCAACTAAGGCCTGTCTGTGGGTGAGGCAGGGGTTCCAAGAGCTGGGAGGACAAACTTGTTCCTTGAACAGAGAAGTCAGAGCACCGAGGAAGCTGGACTCAGGAGCCGTTACACTTGAGGTCAAGACCACCCAGAGGATTGATGGATGAACAGGCAGTGGGAAAAGGCCTGCATTTGAGCTTCCTCCTCTTCACATAATGAGGCACCAAGAAGGCTCAGAGACAGAGGGCTTGCCTAGCATGCAAAAGGCCCCGGACTGAATTCCTACCACCGCATGAAAAGAGAAACACACTGTGTGAAATCAGGAAACAGCAAGGGGAGGGGGTCTCTAAGGACATCTGTTCTGGTCGAACTAATGTTTTGAAGGTTCTGGGTAAGACCCAGCTCTGCTTTCCTGCTTGGCTCCAAATGCACAACTCTAAGGACACCTCTGTTACTGCAACAATCCCTATGCCAGTCGAAGAGAGTTCCTAAGGTTCTCAATGCCATCTCAAAGAAGTCCTGTCACCAAAGTGGGAGGGCTCTTAAAACCAGCCCGAAAAATCAGCTTGAGGAAAAGGGAACATCAGCACAAAAATGGCCACCCATCCCCCTGACTTAGCGGTTAGACACCCCGCTGCCATAGCAGGCAGGCAATGGCCAGGTTTCTGCGAATTGTCTACCCTTTGTCTCATCTTTTTCAGTTACTTGCAATTTATCCTATCCTGCTCTGCTGTTTGCAACTTTCAAGCAACCTTAAATCCTTTTACAACAAGGCCGTTGTAAATAAATAAAGCAGAGAAATAAAATCCACGGCTGCTGGTGTCAGCACTGCTACAAGGTTTTGGCTCTGATCTAAGAGGAAGGAGGTGCTGTGGCAAGATGGGAGGAAGCAGGAGGGAAAACTCCTCAGAGGCTTGGAGAACGGTTGTGCCAGTCTTGCCCTTACACGGGAGTCTCAGAGCCTGGTGCAAGTTACCAGCCTTTTAGGGCTCTATGTCATCAGTCTTAAAGATAAGGCAGGAGGTTGGGAGAGGGGAGGCACAGAGCTGTGTCTCAGGGGCAGAGCACTTGCCTGATAAAAGGCTCTGGAGAGTTTGACCCTCCCCCGAACTCAACCCACCCCCTGCATTGCACTAACAAAACAAAGCAAAACATAACATAACAAAGGAATCAGATGGACTGATTCAACATCTTCCCGTATTCCCGAACACTGGACTCCTTACAGCATCTCTTCCTATCCACTGTAGCTAACTGCCTCATCCATGCACAAGCACCAGGCAGGATCAGGATTCCTGGTTGAATGCCTTCAGTGATAATTGTGAGTCACACTGGTAAGCCAGTGTGTGTGTGTGTGTGTGTGTGTGTGTGTGTGTGTGTGTGTGTGTGATTATTATTGTTGTTTTGCCTCTCACAAAAATAGAGGGTTTCCCATTTCAGGATAAAGGAAACTAGAGTGTCATTGAATAATTTATTGACCAAGTTTTCCATTGTGAAATGAGATTTAAATATTGGCTTTTCTCTTTATTTTCTGACGATCTGGTAAGTTTTCTGACTCCCAAACAACTTTTGTTACATAAATACATAAATAAGCTTGGATCACCTGTTCGTACACTGTGCCGAGCATAAATGGGGTGTTCACTATTTATAATAATCAAAAGAATATTAGCATAAACCCAAGCAGTGCTAGCACATGGTAGGGCATTCTCTTGGTTCTCCACTCAAGGGCTCAGCCCTTTTGGGATGTCCCTGGTTTCACAATCCCATAGTCTCTGCCCTAAAATGTACACAGAGGAATTTAAGAACACCTGTTGCTCACAATACCCAGCATCACCTAGAGCAGAACGTCTCAGATTTTACCCACGGAGCTTGTTTAAAAGGTAGCCTTGGACTCTGTGGGTCAATGCATTATTGTCACTCTGTATTGTTCTTTATTTCTAATATTTTTTCCATTTTAAGGCCTGTCCCTACCACGACCATGAATTTCTGGAAAGGCTAACATATGCAAACCTCGTCGTTCCACCCTCAATTGCTTGCTTTATCCACCTTACACTCTGGGCCACTATTCCGCCCCCTACTCACCCAGCCAGTAAAAGACAGGCCAGCCTTGACATGAAAAGCCCACCTTGCTAATTCAGACTAGTCAGGTCTAACCCAGCTCTCTGTGTCCTGCCTATTCCTTATGTGGAAACTTCAACAACAGCTTCTGCCTTCACTTTCTCTGTCTTCTGCCCCTGCCTCCTAACAGGAGCACTGATTTCCTTTATGGACCTGCACAGTGTGCCCCGCCTCTTGGGAACGTGAACAACAAACTGTCTCGCTATGCATACAGGTGTCCACTGACCTGCATCAATTCCTAACTATTATTACGATTCCCATTCCTGGACAACAAACAAAATCTACATCTTACACACCATCCAGGGATGTCAATGCTCCTGGCCTAGGCGCCACCCTTCAGCAGCAGTGCCTAATTACGATGCTGCCACAGAACTAGGTACTGGTCTAGCTGAGGGTGATGACTACATAGTATGCATGCTGGACCTCTGCCAGAACCCAGTGTTTTCACGGGAGTCAAACATTGAGGTGGCTGGGGCTACTGCCCAGGGGTCCCAAGGACAACTGCCAGCACTCTGCCTCACATTCCAGCAAGGGAGGTTTCATAGAATGCTTTAGATAGGAGTTAGATAAGGCGCTGCCATGAAAAGGAAGCGAGGCCCAGGCCTTTGAACTAAAGCAGGCCCAGTGGTACGCTCCGTGCACAAGGGGGACAGGTTAGCTGGCACACAACCCTGTTGCTGGCTCCCTACCTGAACTACGGCAGATAAAGCGCAGGAGGCCTGTAGGCGTCAGACACCCAAGTCTGGAGGGCCCCAGGAATAAGCCTTTAAATCCAAGCAGTTTACCGTCCCCAACAGCAAGGTGCTATCCGGTGTCCAACAGCCCTTCTGCCTGGAGAAACGTGATCATGCTCCTGACACCCCATGCTTAGGGAAGTGTCCCAGACAAGATCTCAAAGTGTCTGAGTCTGAGAAGAGCACCTCACCCCAGGCCATTTCGGTTTATGTGTAACTAATTAGAGTGAACCCTGATTAAGAACTATCAATTCTAAGGAATTCATGTGGCTTAGCCCGGCTAATCCCTGAGGCTCTGTAGTAGCTGCTGTGAAAATCCTTACTCTCAAGTGAGCAAGTGCAGGGAGGCTGTGCCACTCACCCAGGCTAGTCAGCAGAGCTGCTCCAACCTGAACAGGTAGCCAGGAAAGACTCTGTGAGAGGCAGCCTCAATAATTCTCAGCGCAACCTTATTTTTCTGAAATCCATGTCCTTTCTTATCCTCTGTCTGCCAAACCAAAAAAAAAAAAAAAAAAAAGAAGCTATTTCAAATAGAATAAGGAGGCTCTGTGCTTGGCTGAGTGGAATGATGAGCTATACAAGCAATGCCTAAAGATGCTCTGCAGACCCTCTTAGAGTCTGTGCCCCAGACAATCAGGAGTTCCACCTACAAACTGAGTGTGTGTGTGTGTTGAGGGGGAGGGTAGTACTGCTCACTCATGAACCAAAGAAATTTAGACTTAAGTAACAGCTTGGACTTCATCTGTTACCCAATTGCAGGCAGTAAAACTGTTGCTATTGGCAAGCTTGTGGGTCCCTCACTGCATACCCCAGAGGTGGAGAAGGAAGAATGGTGGCAACAAATTGGCTATAAACACAGACCATGTTTTTGACATATCAGTCCTTCTTGAGCCAAATGCATCTTCCATCTCTAGCCATTTGTAAGCAGTGCTGCTGCTTGCAGTGACAGGACCATCCTGCCCAGACACAGGCAGCCCAAGGCACAGGCAGGACAGGGGAGGACTCACTGGCACAGCAAGAGTCTAACATGCCCAGTGGCCTGGATTCGATATTCAGCAAGCATGTGTACACACACACACACACACACACACACACATACACACACGGGACGGGGGAGCTCTCCCCCAAATAGTGGGTAATAAGGGGGTAAGGAGTGAAAGGGACGTGAAAGAAAACAAGGCGAGACTCCAGGGGCGTTTATGACATATCTGAGTCATTTGAAGCTGACCCCACCCTCAGATATCATCATGATGTCTACTGTCTACCTTTCAATCAGGAGAAGGGGGGATGGGAAGAAGTGAAAGGATTTTTTATTAATATGAAGAAAAAAATGTGATGCAAGCTTCATAATATACAGAAAAATCTCACTGTGGCATGCCAGCACTTGCTCTTCATCTCTGTGAGGAGAAATTTCAATAAAAGGATGTAGGTGGCAAAATGAAGACCTGCACAGACATTGTTGGTTTTTTTGTGTGTGTGTTTTTGTTTGCTTGTTTTTCATTATTGTCTTCAGCATTTGGAGACTTCTAAAAAGATAGGTTGTTTCATATAGAATCTGGCTGTTTTCTGATCCTTTTAAGGTTCTGGAGCAGAAAAACCACAACAATCAAACCAAAGTGGGTTCTGAAGTACCTTAACTATGGCACTGACATAAAGTTAATATTTATGAATTTAAAATTGAAGTATAAAACCATGTATAACAGAGATTAAGAAAATTCAGATGTGATACGACCATCTGTGACTCCAGTTCCAGGGGATCTTATTCCGTCTTCCAGCTTCTTCAAGCACTAAGCACACATTTGGTATATATTCATTCACGCAAAATGTACATATACATACATAAAACTCACCCAGTTCCCACACCATTTTGGTTAAGAATATTCATTCTTGGTACTGGGCCTGTAGCTCAGTTGTCAGTGCTTGCAACTGTGCACGGAGTTCTGGGTTGATCTTTCTTGGTTAGCCGTAACTATCAACTTGGCATTGCCTAGTCATCTGAGAAGGGAAGACTAAGCCAGGCATGGTGGCACAGGCCTTTAATCCCAGAACCAGAAAGGCAAAGGTAGATGGATCTCTGAAGTGGAAGCCAGCCTGGTCTAGACAGCAAGTTTCAGGCCAGCCGGGGCTATATAGTGAGATTTGGTCAGAGAGGGGGAGGGGCGAGGAATTAGGGAAGAGAGTGGGAGGGGTGGAGAAAAAGAAAAGAAGAGAGAGAATGCCACATCAGATTAGTCTGTGTCCATGTCTTGATTAATAACATATGCGGTTGCAGCGAGGCCAAGTTGGACTGTACCACTTGTAGGTCAGGATGCCCTGGGCTGTACAAGAAAACTAGGCAAGCATGGACCAGCTACCAAGCAGCATCCTCCATGGTCTCTGCTTTACTCCAACACCATATAAACTGTGTGTGAAAGCACACACTTGCAATCTCAGGATTTGGGAGGTAGAGGCAGGAGGATCAGAAGTTCAAGTTCACTCTTGGCTACATGAAACCATGTCTCAAGAATTTCTTTTTATATGTACACAATTTTTAAAATGTGATTCAGGGCTGGCTCAGCAGCTTTGATAGCACTGGTTCTCCTTTCAGAGGACGAGGCTTTGATTCCCCAGGATGCACACAGCAGCTCACAACCATCTGTAACTCCAGTTCCAGGGGATCTTATTCCGTCTTCCAGCTTCTTCAAGCACTAAGCACACATTTGGTATATATTCATTCACGCAAAATGTACATATACATAAATAAAACAAAAATAAATGTGATTGTACTGATTTATCCCCTTCTACCTTTTTGTATTATATCACAGACATTTTTCTTAATACTTTAAAAAACATTGTTTTAGGTACTACTTAGAACAAATAAGATACTATTGTGTGTTTGCACTGAAACTAGTTATAAGCTTTTGCTATGAAGGTTAATTCTGCAGTAAACATTTTCTTTAAAAAGTCTCACTTTTTATTGTAGTCTGGCTTCAAACCCTAGGCAGTCCTCCTGCCTGAGTGCTAGGATTACAAACATGAGTCACCATAGCCAGCTTCTAGAAACAATTTCACACACACATATTTCTGCTTATTTACCTATTTATTTTTTGAGATACGGTTTCTCTGTGTAGTACTGGCTGTCCTGGAACTCACTCTGTGGACCAGGCAGGCAGGCTGGCCTCAGATTCATAGAGATCTGCTTGCCCCTGCCTCCTGAGTGCTGGGACTAAAGGCGTGTGCCAACACCACCCAGCATCTATTTCTTTTCTTATATAAATTCAGGCCCTAGACCCAACAGAGAGGGAGCTCTGTCTATATACACACTGGCTTGTTGGAGAATCTGGATTACGTCTTGCTAAAATTGGGTAACAGTAATTCACAAACATTTGCCACTTTGTTAGATGAAAAGTGCTCTGTGCTTGTTTTAGTTTTTGATTGCTAGTGTGGTTGAACATTTTTCATGCTAATTGGCTGCTTGAATTTCATCTCTTGTGAATTGTCTCCTCATACCCATTCTTTAATTAGTATATTTTCTTTTCTTCATTAATCTGTAAGAATTTTGTACATTAAGAATATTATTTATGGGGCTGGAGAGATGGCTCAGAGGTTAAGAGCACTGGCTGCTCTCCCAGAGGTCCTGAGTTCAATTCCCAGCAACCATATGGTGGCTCATAACCATCTATAATGAGATCTGGTGCCCTCTTCTGGCATGCAGTCATATATCTAGGCAGAACATTGTACACATAATAAATAAATCTTTTTTTAAAAAAAGAATATTATTATTTTAGTTTAGTTTACGGGATTTTAAGATAGGGTCTTTGTACATAGTTCTGGCAGCCCTGGAACTCACTACGTAGGCCATGCTGGCCTTGAGCTTACAGAGATCTGCCTGCCACTGCTATCTGTATGCCAGGATCAAAGGTCTGTTCTACTGCACCCGGCAGGAATATTACTATTTTAAAATCAGAAGTTGAAACTTAACAAGACTTATAACTATAGAATGTTAATGTCAACCATTAAATAGCTCACTAATGTGGTGCAGATGGGGGGGCAGTAAAACTAAATCAGATTTCTATGACGTATCATAGAATAAGCAGAATTCTCATTTTACTACCGCCTCTTAAAACAACTGCAACAATAACAGGGAGCAGGTCACATCAGAACTTGACTTCTAAACCTCTGTTAGGCATTTCCTCTCTCTTCCTGGCTAAGCAGCCTGAGGACTCCTGGGAGGGACAGAAAGTTCAAAGTACGGTGTCCAGTCTCGTGTCCACAGGGCATTGTCCAAAAGCTCTTGTCTGAATCTGGGGTCTGAATTCTGAGTCCCCGGGCACCACCCAGAATTAGCCAAGTGATTATAGGAAACTGGAAACACCGGATCAGTTTCACCTCCTGGGAGGACAGGGCAAGGAAGCCTGTTTTTGCACTACTCACCAATCCAAGGAGACAGAGTCTGATGCCCGAGCATTCCCCAGAACGGTGGCACTGTCACCGACTCAGCCCTCCCGGGCCAGGGAAGCCTCTTGCTGTTAACTACAGAAGCACAAAGCGGGCCAGCCAGGTTGGGAAGGCAAGTAGAGGGTGATGACTGAGAAAGGAGACAGGGGGGCCACTTCCCACCAGGGCCGTTCCAGGGGAGCAGGTGCAGGTCTGACATGCAGGCCTACCACTTACAGGGGCTTCGCCTACTGTGGCTCAGGCTGCAATGATTCAAGACTAAAACAGGAAGTCCAACCAAGCGGGCTGCAGCCCACAAAGAGAGGTCACAGTAGTCTCTTCCATAGGGACTGGAGGACAGGTATTACAGAGAGTTGACGAATGACGTCAGCTATCGAGTTGTCTGCTGTTTCTGTGTTACATCGTTCCCAGATGAGAAGGATCAGGAGACACACCTGTTTTCAACAGTCTCCGGGCTCACAGATTCTAGATCTACTGAAACAGAGATTTGGGGGGATCTTTTTAAAAACCAGGAGCTGAAGGGTAGATACGCAGAGGGAAATGAAGGGGAAGAAAGGCGTGTGGGTGATAAAGAATTTGTGATTGTGGCCTGCTGGCATCCAATCCCCTTCTCTCAACCGTACAGTGCCTGGTTTATTTCTCCACACCCAGCCAGTGAGGGTCCCCGTGAGTAGACCCTGCCTTACCTCTCTGAGGGCTGGTGGTGATAGGGGTGTCTCGTGATGATAAAGCCATTGTTCTAGATGTTTGCATAAGGCACTATGGTTTAACTGGTTCTCAGCCTGTGGGCTGCAACTCCTTTGTGGGGATCAAGTGACCATTTCACAGGGGTCACATGTCAAATACCCTACATATCGGATATTTACATTACAACTCATAACAGGGGCAAAATTATAGTGATGAAGTGGCAACAAAATAATTTTGTGGTTCCTTACCACAGCATGAGGAACTGTATTGAAGGGTCGCAGCATCGGGAAGACTGAGAAGCACTTTAACACTCCATTCCCTTCCTGCCAGGTTTGGCTCTTTTCAGCTTCCTAAACTCGGGCTTAGACGTTCCTGTGGCTCACCAGGCAACATTCTAAACACTCCTACGGTGCACTGGACCCTCAGTTGCCTCCTGAACTGAAGGAGGAACTAGAGCAGAGATGCCTGAGTTCTCAGAGAGCAGGGCCTGGCCTGGGAAGGACTGGATTATATTTCCAGCAAATCTGATACTTATTCAAATAGAGCACGAACCTGCAGTAGGGAGAGCATTAGAGGGTTAGGATATGACTGCTCCACACGGAAGAAAGACAAAACCCCAGGTGTTCAGAAAAATCAGGGCAGAGTGAGAGAATTTGCTTTTGGAACAGATTTCTACTTTCCAGCAAAGGGTGATGTTGAGGAAAACCCTACCATGATGCTTAGATCTCACTGCAGGTACCTAAGAAGGCAGCTTCTGTTTGGCCATGCTACTGACTGTGGACTCTTCCAAACTTCCAAGTGACTGTAGAGCCTGTCTTCCAGCTTTGGACCTTCCAAAGCTCTATTACATCTTAAGCTCTGATGATCTTGGTGGCAGTGGTTGGAATGTGGAACCTGGAACCTGGATTCTGTTTTTATTTTCTTTGTTTGAGACAGATTCCCTGGAAGTCCGGGCCGGCCTTAAACTCCCTCTGTAGCAGAGGATGACCTTGAATTTCTGATTCTGCCCCCTCTACTTCCCAAGAATTAGGATTACAGGCATGGAGCCATCATGCCTGCTTTATTCGCCGCGGGAATTAAATCCAGGGTTTTGTGAAAACCTGGCAAGTACATCCCCAGTCAAACCTGGAATCTTGACCACAGAAGGAACCCTTGGGCCTGGGTTCCTCCTCGGGGGAGTCTTTCTCAAAGCAGATGGATAATTCTGTTCATTAATCTCTGTAGAATGTTATCCCAAGTAGACAGACCTCCCATGGCTCACGTCTGAGTCACTAACCTAGTATTTCTCTTTACCTCAGAGGAGCTGTTGTCTATAGGAAATCACCAGAAAGCTCTTTGGTGTTCTACCTGTCTGGCAGCAACAGTAAACATTGGGAAGATCTGATAAGGGTAACCCTGCCTCTTTCTACTCAGACCAAGTCACTGTTGGACTTCCTCCTTATGGTCTTTTTATTTTCTTCAGACCCTGGGTTATCAGAAGTTTTCCTCAGCATCACGCACATGCTTTCTGTTGCCTTCCTCTGACCCACAGAAATTCTAGTATGCAAATCCTTCTCCCCTTCCCTGACAGCCTGGACAGCAGAACCACAACAGGCACCAAATGCTGGAGGTGCAGAACGGCTGGACCAGGACTAGGGATGCCATACAGTGCTCCCTGGGCTTGGCACCTTCCTGCATTTCCCATGAGCCAGTGAATGACCAGATGGCTAGCACGAGAGAGAGAGAGAGAGAGAGAGAGAGAGAGAGAGAGAGAGAGAACATATGAGAACCCCAGGGTGACAATCAGGGTATGGAAGTCACCCTAAATATCTGACTGTTGATCTCTACCCTGGCTACTGAGAAAAATAGTAATAAAGGAGGAGCGCCTTCTGGAATGCTGATCCCAGTGAGCCTTGCAGAAGGTCATCACTAGAAACTGCGATGAAGCCACGGAGCAGCTCTCTTCACCTGAAACCCCCTCCTTCTTATACGGAACCCTGACGACAGACACTCCTGGAGGCCTTGCTGTATGGCGATGTGGTCTTGTCCCATGCGAGGGGCAGGACATGGGCTGGCACTGATGGAGTGTGTTCCTTTGGAACCTTCTTCTGCAGAAATCATGAACACCCTGGCCCAGAGGGGAGAACTGAGAAGAAAGCCTGAGAGACATCCCAGGGGCTGGTTGGCAGCCTCCGGCTCACAGCGCTGCCCAGCCAGACACAGCCCACAGGATCTGTTTTCCCTTCTGCTACCTTCTCAGCTTGGGACAACATGGCTGGCTGTGGACTTCCTGCAAGTGCTGACTGCAGCTGCCCTTCTCAGACCCAGCTGGCTTCTGGGAAACTCTTCACAGTAATGAGAACTGGCAGGCTGTCCCCAAGCTCCATTTCTCTCAGAAGGGACTAGCGTTCCTTCTTTTGAGATGTGTATGTATGTGTAAACCCACGCAAGTGTTTACACACACACACACACACACACACACACACACACACACAGAGGTTCCTAGTTATGTTCTGATTTTCCAAATACTGCAACTGCATGGTTCACTGCTGCTGTAAGTCTTCTTGTTGCAAGAAGCTGGTCTTCACAGTACTTCTGACACATTTTAGTTCAGTCACAGGTCCTCTTCTGCCCTCAGATGTTATAAAACTGGGACGTGTGTGAGCAAGCGCTCTCGTGAGCACACAAGCGCACATGCCTATGCACATCTGTGTGTGTGTGTGTGTGTGTGTGTGTGTGTGTGCGCCTGAGTATTTAAAATTGGATCTACCATTAAGAAGGCGCAGCACTGTTTCTTGGCTCTAGGCATCTCAGTCCACATGCCCATCCTGCCCTAGCTTGACACTGGGGTCTTCCCAGAGTAGAAGGGCTAAGGGCTCTGTTAAGACATTCAGAGTTGGAATCCTGATTCTGCCACTTGCTAAATAATTCTCTGGCCAGCTTTCTTACCTCTCTGTACCCCAGCTTCCTGATCTATAAACTGAGAATAATGAGTCTCTATAGTAAAGCGTTCCTGTGATGACTTCAAATGCTAACACAGAGTGCTTACAGACTTTCCTGGCACATGGCATATATTCAATAAATATTTGGTATTGTTTGTATTATTTTATTCAACAAGTGACAGAAGTTATTATTGTAAATAAAATGGGGTGGGAAGTTGGGCTGAATCACATCACAGGTCTTTGCAGCTTTAAAATCCCATCTTTATGGGGTTATAAAAGACTGAGTGAGTCCTGAACAGATCCCTTGGAAGGCATCAGCCAAGGAGAGGGCCACTGAGTATTTGGGAAAGGTCAAGTTCTAGGCTCTGTATTGTTCTTTCTCTGTGTTTTGGGTTTAGGCACCGTGGCCTTTACCCTGTTCAATACCAATGCCCTGGGATATGGAGGCGAACCTCTTGATTTTGCTTGTCTATGGAGATTTAATCCCTCTTCCGGCCTCACCTAACCAGCTGCTTTGCTCTGCTGGGCAGGTGAGTGGGGTGCCAGGGGCAGAGCTGGCAGGCTGGAGTGTCTGCACTGCTGAGACACCCCGTTGGTGTTTGACCCCACTGCAGAGTAGGCTGGACTGGGAGAAGCAGGACTTGCAGAGAAGGGTGGATTTGGACCTGGAAGACTTAATCTCTATTTGATGGAAACAGGATATTTGGGCTTAAAACTTCAGTTTCCCAGGATTGCTGTAACAGACTACCACAGGTTGGGTGGCTCAAAACAAGAGAATTCTGTTCTCTTATAATCCAGGATGCCAGAAATCTCAACCAAGATGTCAGCAGGGATGGCTCTTTTAGGGGTCTCATGGTGACTCTTTCCTGGGTCTCTTTCTTGGCTTTTGGTGTTACTGGCAACCTCTGCTGCTCCTGTTTGTGGCTACAGTCTCCAACTGTGTCTCCAGTGGCCTTGTTTCTATGTCTCATACACATGTATGAATGCGTGTATGCATGTTAGAATCCCTTGGAGTTGGAGTTACAGGTTTCAGTGGCCACCTAGCATGGGAGCTGGGAGCAAACTCCAGTCCTCTGAAAGAGCAGCAGGTGTTCTTAACTGCCAGGCCATCTTTCCAGGCCCCCTCTGTGGTCTCTATAATACCAATCACCCAACTTAGAGGCCACTCCCATCCAATATGATTTAATCTTTATCTCATGATACCTACAAAGTGTCTTTCTAAATGAGGCTACATTCACAGGTAGGGAGTAGGTGGGAATTGAGCACATTTTCTTAAGGGAATTTGTTCCCTTAAGATCTACTAAGATCTAGAATGTTTACACACACACAAACACACACACGCACATGCACACACACATACTGTAGGGTGAAAGGTCACCTTGTCTTGTACCACATTAACCTACAAAATAACAACAGGAACGAGCAGACACTTCCATGTCTATATTCTCTACTATGGGGATATTTGGGGACAAAAATCCCCGTATCTGGTGTTCCCACAAAAGGTGCTCAGTAAAAATTTTCAAACAGGAATCCATCCCCTCATCTGATGGCATGCCCATCTTCCCGGAGTTAGTGGGCTGCATGATCCTCTCTTGAAGGAAGCCGTTCTTTGAATGTGAAGCACATACCTGGCCCTGACTAATGAGAACAAGGACGCCATGAGTGACTGTAATTTCCTGCTCTGATTAAATTGCAGCACAGCAAGTTGTCAGCATTCACACACACAGCCATACTCCCAATCAGCACAAAGCGGGCCGTGGGAGTGAAGCTGGGAAAAGACCTCTCCAGTGCAGGTCTAACACAGCATTCCCACGGCCTCCGGCCCTCTAGGATCACCAAGGACCACTGGAAGCATCTCAGCACGAAGATGCCAGGGCTGAGAAGAGAGTCTGAGATGATGGTGGGTGTAGGCAGATGTGGGATCCCCATCACTTGTCTCCTCAGCGCTGGGCTCTCTGCCTGGCAGTCAGCAGGCATTCAAACAAAGACAAGTAACCCCAAAACATGTTCTCTGGAAACGCCTGGGGATGCACTGAACGACCGACACAGGCAGAGAGCATTCTATCCTACTGCCCAGCCATCAGGAGAGGATAACTCAGGACTGCTGGGTCACTCAGAGGAGAAGCATTTCCTGGCCGCGCCTTCCGGTGCGGCGGCCTCAGAAGCCCCTGTCAAGCAGTAGCTCCGTAGATCCACCCACTTGTGGCAGCCGCTGTTGCGAACCAGTTGACTGAGCGCCGAGACTGTTACACCACACTACCCCCTTTTTCTAACAATTTAACCATTAACATTTTAAAAGCACTTGAAATCATCACAGCATGAGGCTCTTTTAAATAACAGAGAATGAGTCTTATCCTCCCCCACCCTCAGCCAGTATTCTCTAGAGAGGAACATTCAGACAAATTAAAAACTAGCAATCTGATTCTTTCCCACTCAGCCACATTATACAGAACAAGATTTTTTTTTTCCCTCCAGTTTGAGTATATTGATGGGCAATTTGACAGTAGCTATTAAAATTCGGTCTCTATAACCCAGTAGTCCTTAAAGGAACACGAGATAGCATGGCCATTATCAACAACGGGGGAGAGGCTATAACTAAGCCACCACCTATTTATGGAATCTAGTTACAAGGCAAATAGTCATGTACAGACTAGAAATACATCCTCATGGATACATTATACACGGAGTTCTTAATGCTAGTTCTGTCAACGCTGTAACAAAAGGAGAAACTTCATGCAGAAAGAGTTCCTGCTGATACACAGTTTCTGGCAATATGACCCATCTCGGAGGGGCAGTATGGGAGAGGCACGGTTGCCCACACTGAGGCTTCAGTCAGTTCAGGACCCTACCCCTCGACATGGTGCTACCCGCTCTCCAGTGGGCTTTCTTTCTCAGTTAACACCGCCCTAGAAACACCCTCACGGTCACGCTGAGAGGACTGTATGTCTTCTATGGAATTCTAAATCAAGGTGACGGTGAAGATTAGCTGTCACGGTATCATTTATGGTAAGACACTCAAGGCAAGCTGAGCTGGTGCAGAACTGTAATTCCAGCACTGACACAGGAGGGTGGCTGTGAGTTCAAGACCAGGCTAAATTGCACAATGAGTTCAAGACCAGCCTGGGCTACATAACAAGACTCCATCTTAAAAGAGCAAAGAAGAGACATTGCAGTACCAGACTGTGAGTCCATGTCTATGGATGTAAATACAAAAGTAAAATATCCAGGGAAACAAATCCTAGATTGAAAAGAGTTTATATCTGAGACCCAGACTGGACTTGGAGTGGCATTAAAGAAAATCTGAGTTGCATTAATTAATCACTTTCTCGATGTAAGATGCGTTGTTTATTAAAAACAAACAAGAAAAATGACAAGAAATGTGTGTTCCACATCGCTTCTCACTGAAGCCGCTCTTTGTGAATTTATTATTCAGCTAAAAATAACGTTAAATTAAAGTGTCCTTTCAGATCTAGGAAGGAATGCAGGCAGTGAGAAGAGAATTTAACTGTGTTACAAGTGTCTGAAACGGCCTCGCTGAAGAGGACTGAGGGGAAAGTGCTGACTTAAGTAACTTTGGAAACGGCAGTCTATAAAATTAAAGGCAAAGCAACCTGCTTATAAGTACTGCATGGTAGCTGGTGAAGCTGATCCATATGGGTTATGATTCTAATACTGCAACCTGCACATACTGGAACTGAACAATTAAGAAAATAAATAGCATGGGGTGGCAGCCAGGTTTCTTAGAAATTTACTAACAGGCAAGGGCAAAGTCTAAAAAAAAAAAAGCCCTCTGGGAATGGGTTTGAGCTCGAGACACTGAAATAAATCCCTGTTTAACTAATACAGACACAGGGGGTGACATTCAAAAAACATTTATAAGAGCATAATATTTATTTATAGATATAGATACATGAATTAAGATACACACCCTTATTTCTCTGCTTTGTCAGCCAAGAGGGAGACCAGAAGCCAAAACACTCAGAGGCAGAAAGCGTACCTCATCTAAGATCTTGACTCCTTGGATTATTCTTCAGTGAAAGGAACTTGGACTCTTTGGAGAAATGACTGATTCTTAGACAGGGACAGGAAATATACAAGATGATATACAAGATACACAATGCTGGAAAGAGAAGAAAAATCCAATACTAACAAGAAATAACTAAGGTTTCCAAGTATAAGAATATGGCCCAAATTGGACTGACCTGAGCACGAAAGTAAAGTAGCACTGAATGATAAGCCTTAGTCTAAATTAAAGATTAATTTTCAAAAATTACATTTATTGATTGTGTGTCAATCCATACACAATTGGTCCTGTGTCAGAGGTCAGAGGACTTTGTGGATTTGGGTCTCTTCTACTTTGTGGTTTCTGTGGATCAAATACAGGTCACCTGGCTTGTTGGCAAGTGCCTTTAACCATTTTTCTGGCCCTAAATTAAATAATTGAGTCCATATTGACATAAACAAATGATTCAATAAATAGATAAATGGGAGAGAAAACACAACTTTTTCTTATAGAAAAATCCCAAATGCTCCACATAGGGCATTCTACCCACAAGGAAAGAGACCACCAATCCTCACGTATGAGTAGGCTGTGCTTAGTGTTTCCTTCCAAAGAACACAACATGGAAAGTGTAAGGACAGGAGAGAAAAGAGTCACTTTTGGAGAAATTGATAAAGGCCCCGCTCAGAAACTTCTTCAGTCAGGTGGAGAAAGGCCATGTTAACAGAAGCCCCCCTGGTGTTGGCTATTGTTGGTTAGGTGTGAGGCCATTTTATATCCGTGGTCCTTACCCCAAGAAGCTTAACCATGAGAGAAAAAAAAAAGCCTGATCATGAGAAAAACACAGGCATGATTTTAACAAAGAGTATCCTATGATACACTGGGCCAGTCCTCCCCAAAAGGTCAAGGTGTAAGGAAACAGGCTCGGGGGATTCGAAGGAGCCATGCTGTCTAAAAGAATGGCAGAGCAGAACCAAAACAGAAAAAGGACATTAGACAAAATTAAGGTCTTCTTAACAAACAGGGGCTTTTGTTAATATCAAAGGATCAATGCTGTTTCAACCATGGCAGCACACATTCTCCACTGACGTAATATAATAAGTAAACACAGGGAAATGTTTTTTTTTTCTATACTTAAAATTGGCCTTAAAAAGATAAAATCTATTTTTAAAAGAATACCCTTAATATACACCATAATTTATTTCTTCTAAAAATGAGAAAGAGAGAGAGAGGAAAATAAAAAGAAAGAAAATGAAAAACCTAAATACAGATTTCAGACTTACAAGGACATTCCACCTTCCTCATAGGAACACTCCACCTTCTGTTTTTACTTTGGCAGTGATTTTTGAGCAGTGTTCTGGGACTCAGCAGTTGCCCTCAAATGAGCATTTGTGAACCAACATCAAGCAAAACAGTGTCTATACTGGGTGGGGGCAGGGTCACTCTCAGACTTGTGTATAATGTTTAGACTCAACTGTAGCTGGTTTAAATGGTGGTAGTAGTTGGGGGGGGGTGATTCCTTCATTTTCTGCTCAGACCTAAAAACTATTTATTTATTTCGGCTTTATTAGTATGAGGGCTTGTCCGTATGTCTATGTGCGCTGTGTGTGCAGTGCTCACAGAGGTCAGAAAGAGGGCGTCGGATCCTTGGAACTGGAGTCACGATGGTCGTGAGCTGCCTTGTAGGTGCTGGGAACCCAGCAAGTACTCTTAACCCCTGAGGCCGTTTCCACGGCCCCTGCTCAGAACTAGTCTCTTGTAGCTGTCTGCCTCAGTGAGTTCTTAGTTGTTCCTCATTCCTGCTGAGCATGCTCCTGCCCAGGTGCTTCATCGCCTGCTGCTTCTTCTGCTTGGAATGCTCTTCTGCACGTGACTCACCCACCCGGCTTCTTCCGAGTTTCTGCCAAGTGCCACTACATCAGAGTCCTTAGTGGCTAAAACGGCAACCCCCGCCTCATCACTAGCCAGCTTCACTTTTACTAAGTGGCTTCATCTCTTCCCCCTCCCCCAGTACGAGCATGGTGTCTGCTGAGTGGCTTACTGTCTGAGGTCCTCAAGCAGAGGCGATTCCCGTGAGAGCAAGCACTCTGTTTTTGTTCTTTGTGGTCTCACCGCAACTTGGAATGGAACATACTGCATAGCTGTCAACAGCAGGCTCGCAATACTATCTGTGGAAGGATTATAGAAACTAGCAGTTCTGTAAAATCTCCGTGCGTGTATGTGCATGTGCGTGCGTGTAGGCCATGGCAAGCATGCAGAGGACAAAGGACTACAATGGGGGTCAGTTCTTCCCTTCTACCTTGATTTTAGGTGTAATATCTTTGTTGTTCACTGCTTTTACTTCTAGCTGGGCTGCCATAGGAGTGCCGGGGGAACAGACAGACTGGTGCTGTGCCAGGCTGTTCCTAGGCTCTAGGGACCTGAACCCAGGTCCCCATACTTGTGTGGACCCATGGACCCACCTCTCTAGTTGGATGGTGTTTTTTGTTTTTTGTTTTTTTTAATATATAGTCAAAGGAAAAATAACTGTGTGCTGTTAAGTATTACTTAACAGATTATCATACTGTGCGTGTGTTTGTTATTCCAGCTACTTGGGAGAGTAGGGCAGAAGATAGGCACCAGCCTGGGTGACCCAGTGAGACCTTGACTTTTTTAAGCTACCTTTCTGGAAAATCCTTGCATGACTTGGTGTTAAAGTTTATACATACTAAGTGGAGGGTTCATTAAACAAGTATTTATCGGTGGACACAGGGGGTATAAAAGCAATCAAGACTCACTTTCTCACCTCTAGATGCTCTGTCCATCCATCCATCCACTCACCCACCCACCTATCCACTCCCCCTCTCTATTGCTTTTGAGGCTCTGTTAAATGCTCAACACTGAGTGTCAAAGATTGTATTTGGATCATCACCTTGTCTCTCTGTCTTGATTGATAATCTTCTCCACTGTAGGGAATTTAAATTTTAGTTGTAGCTATGCCCCTGACTAGCTTTTTTACTCTGAAAGCAAAACCACTGAACTCTGAGTATTTGTTTCTTTTCTGGTAAGCATAGGTTTATGACTTCATTCCAGCTCCACCCCAGAGTGCCACTGGGAATGTTCACGGAGGTGGAGCTCTAAACACAAATGTGCTTTCTCCACTGTGAAGCCCCAAATACCTGGAAAAGATTCCCTGACAGCAAATGTTAAACATAAAACCCAAACCCCACACAAACAAACCCAAACCCAAACTCAGACCACTCTGCAGCTAGCCTCAGAGCCAAGGCAGCTGCTGCCATGGTGAGAGCAATCTGCCATCGCTCAAAGCTCCCACAGTTGGGCAGAAATCAGGACAGGCAGCCCAGTGTCTGTCAACATAATCCTCTGCAGATTAACTTGACCACCAGTAATCTCTGGTTAACATATGAGTCAAGAGGCCACCAGCTCTTCCCACTTTTCTTGACCCCAGCTGGAACCCGTTGGCTTCTATACACTATATGTTGTTCTGAAGACTCAGAAATCCTTGGGATCTCTTTTCTTTCTTCTTTAAAATATATCCTTGCTTTGATTGGCTTTGGTCTTAGGAGATATAGCTTGATCATGAATGAAAATGATCCCTCAAGGTTGAAATATAAATACCATTGGTCAGGCCAGGGTCTCTTCAAAAGGAAGACACTGTAAGTCTTCCAAACAGTCATCAAGATCAATGGACATGAAAAGGAAGGAGAAAAAGAAGGAAAGGAGAAGAGGGAGGAAAAAAAAGAGAGAAAGGGAGGGAGAGAATGAGGAGGGGAGGGAGAAAAATAGAAAGGGAGAGGGAAAGAAAAAAAGGGAGAGATTGAATACAGAGTAAAACAAAGAGAGTAACAGAGCAACCAACTAGAGAATCCGTATTTGAACAGATATCCTTCCTAGAGCCACAAGAAGACCCCAACTCTGGAGTTTTCCAGTCTCTGTATTTCTGGTGAAATACATAACACTGTGAACATTATCTGAAAAGGTAAGGTCGACAGACATTGCTGGCGCAGTCACTATGGAGACAGAGACTCACCCTTCCTCTGTGCATGCTCACTTATAGGGGCTAAAACAGTTTCTGATGAAATACCCAGAAGATATTCTGCCTCCTCAGCCTTCTCCCCTCTGGATCAGTATGTCCTGGGCTACCATCAACAAGAGGCCAGTGACTGCATGCCCTCTTTTGGGATGTTCCCATGGGTGCAGGATCCAGGACCTTCTTAGCTACATTCTAATGGATGTCTTTTCTTGCAACATGCTTGTCTCTCCCTTTTCTTCTTTTTGTTGTCTTGAGACAGTCTTGCTGTTGTAGTTCAGGCTAGTCTCCAACTTGCAGTCTTTCTCAGTGCTGAGATTACAGGCATGCACCATCATACTGGGCTTCTATTACTCTTTTTAAAACATGACATGGCAGGCTTTATTGTGGGGAGGCACTAGGTGTAGAAGAGAGCCAACTCCCTTTTCCATAGTTTTGTGTTGTTTCTAAGGAAAACTTCCAAACATACACAGAAAAGCACAGCACATAGTGGTATGCATATTTACCACCCAGCTTTACTAACTGATATCTTGCTAATCCTAACTCTCTGATTACCGCTCTATCAGCTGTTCCACTGTAAAGCCAACAATGGACATAGATCCTTTTGACCACTGCACTCTGGCATTTTGCTTTCCTTCACTGTTTAAAGATGGAGGCTCTGGATGGCCCAGCTAGATTTCTGGTTACTCTACTTCAGTGGAAGAGAGCAGAACTGCATAGGCATAGAGCTTGCACTGCTCTGTGTGAAATGAATCAAGCTTCTATCAATGGCCCACTCATCTAATTATTCCTGAGATGGTAAGAATTGTTCAAGTCACTTCCCAATTATTATTTACGGAAAAACAAAGGATAAAGAGGCCAGATGGACAGTTCAGTGGTTAGGAACACCAGCTGCTTTTCTGGTTCAATTCCTAGCACCTACATGACATCTTAGAACCATCTGGAAGACCAGTTCCAAGGAGCTGACAACAAAGAGAAAAGCAAGTTGTTTCAGGGAAAGGTTTACAGGAGGATGGGAGACCAGAGGGAACTGCAGAGTCTCTGATCAGGGAACCCCAAGTGCTGAAGAAATGCCCCTCTTCTGTGGGGCATTGCAGGGTTTTGTGAAGAGATGAGTGAGGTCTTGTGAAGCAGTTCAGTGGTCACAGAGCTGTGCACAGTGCTCGGAAGGTGGGAACTGGGCACTGCGTAAAGAATAAGGAGGTTGACAACATGAATCAGCTGCGCGTACACACTGCTCACGGACTATTTATGTGACCTGCTTACCACCAGCTTAATCACCTTGCAGGTTAGTAGCGGACTGACCTGCCAAGACCCCACTGTATTCCCCACATGAAAACTCCCCGAGTTCTCCTGCTCTTCCTTGACAGAAGGCTAGGTTTCTGGTGCAGGACTTGAAAACAGGAGCAGTTCTATCCCCCTGGCCTCTGAGGCAGGGCACTTGCAGCTTTGTGGTCCCTGCTCAGGCTCTGGTGGGAACTGGTACATGTACAGCTAAGACATGGCTTCTTAACTCCAACATGTCAAAGCGTTTGCAAAGACCTCTCTCCTCAAACAGCCAGAGAGCTGAGGTGATCTGCCGTTGCACACTAGGTTGTGGGCTTCTGTGATTGGCAGGCCCCGTAGGGCGGTGGCTACAGGGTCTCCCTGGGAGACCCGAGTGCAGCCAGGTAGAGGCTCTGCTTCAAAGCAGGTGCCGATGCACACGCCCTGTCTTGCTTCCGTCCTCAGCCTTCTTTGTCAGGGTCATCTTTTGCCTCAAAGCTTTTGAGATGGAAGAGACACGTTCTTTTTAGACTTGACTATTCAGGTCATGCTGGCTTCATAAGATGAATTGAGGAGATTTTCATCTTATTCTCTGGTCTCAAAGAGTTTGAATAACAAAGGGCGTACCTGGAGTTTGAAGGCTACTACTGCTCAGTTATAAGATGATGAAGGCCTTTAAAAAGAGCATCTCTTTAATAAGCCCTCTAATGTATTTCACAGTTATTGCTCTATTCAGATGTTTTGCTTCTTTGGGGGCAAGTATGAGAACTTACATTTTGCCCGGAGACTCTGCTCTCTCTATTTTACTGCCATTTCAGTACGTCTGTAAATTTCCACACTCCTCCCCAACTGGGTTGGGCACATCTCCTTTCTCCTTGTGATCTTTCAGGCCAAGGATTTTACAAATATCCTCCCCACTACACCCTGATAACAATCACCAACTGTGCATCACACGCACACACAATTCCACTGCTCTACCTGGGCTGACTCGTTTGCTTCCCAGGGCAGGTATAGGGAAGGCCCACAGCTCACGTTACAGACGAATCCCTCAGCCTCAGTTGTGCAGGGCGGTTAACTGGTCTCTAGGTCGCACGGTAGCACACAGGTCCAATATTCTGCCTATTACCCTCTGTGTACCAGAGTGAAAGCGTGAGCAGTTAAGATGTAGCCTGTTGTTTGAGTGTATTATTTGAGGGGTCCAGCACCTGTAATACCAGAATTCAGGAGGCTGAGGGAGAAAGATCTTACATTTGAAGTCACACAGCAAGACCTTGTTTCAAACAATCAAGGGCTGAGATACAGCTCAGCGGGTAGGTTTGAGCCCCCATCTTGCAACAAAATAATTTAAGAGGGAAAAGGAATAATGACAAAGTAGGAGTGTGTTCTGTGGCCAGAGGTGACTTCACTGGAAAGGGTGAAGGCTACATATTGAAGGCTCTGAGCTCTAATGAGTAGGTGGATTCCCTACTATGTGACCCTTTTGGAGACCCGGTTCAAGGTCACTTAATCACTTAATTGCTTTGAATGGTCACTCAGACAATGAGAGCGGCCTTTACAAAAACCACAGAGTGTTCATGAATGGATGCTGAGGAAAGCCGCAGTTACTTAAAGTAGGGTGAGCGGCTGTGGTCGATGCCTGGCAATCACACGGTACAAACTGTGTGACAGAAGCATATATATATATATATATATATATATATATATATATATATA
>NW_026585644.1:10935581-10996952 GCF_907164565.1 Psammomys obesus
TCCGAATGTCCCTGCACACCTGCCTCTGCACCTTGGCCATGGCTGGTTCCACTGTGAAGAACTTCATGTGTCCATTTTTAACCATCCAAACACAAAGAATACTTCAAGGAAGCTGGTGTTTTCAGCTCTCTCTCCCATCACTCAGGCAGGCCAGCACTTATGTGTACCAGGTGGGCTAGTGCTTTCATATTTGTTAACTGATTCAGTCTTCAAAATAACACTGGGAATTAGGTATTATTCTCATCCGGTTGTTTTGATTCTTTGGTTGGTTTGGTTTGGGACTTTTTGGGGGGGTGGGGAGGAGAGTCACTGGGAAAACTGAAGTCCAATAATTTGCTGATATTTAATAGCACAGCTGGAATTTGAACTCAGGCAATTTGGCTCCAGCCTTTGTTCAGTATCATGCCTCACGACCAGTATGTGACCTAGTGAGTTTCACACTTTTTGGTCACCCCTCCCTGACAACAAGCTTCTCCCTGAATTATTGTGGGCCTAGTATATCACTGTCTCCACTAAGACACACTGAACCTCCTTTCTGAATGGGTAGAGCTAGGCAGAATTGTCTATGAAGCTTGTGACGTTTGTTGGAAATCATCATGGTTGGTCACCAGGGGGTGGCACTGTTAGGAGGTGTGGCCTTGTTGGAGGAAGTGTGTTAACTGGGATTGGGCTTTGAGGTTTTCACATGCTCAAGCCAGACTCAGTGTCTCTCTCTCTTCCTGCTGCCTACCAATTCCAAGGTAGAGATCTCAGCTACCTCTCCAGTACTAGGTCTGTCTTTGTGCCACCATGCTTCCTGCCATGACAATAATGGACTAAATCCCTGAAACTGTATGCCAGTCTCAACGAAATATTTTCCCTTATAAGAGTGGCTGTGGTCATGGTGTCTCTTCACAGCAATAGAGCACTGACTAGAACAGAGAGACACATGAATAAAGATGAGGTAAAAGGACAGAATATGAATGGAGGGGAAGAAAGGCCAAGGTCTGGGCTAGACACGGGGCCAGGGACTCAGCATTACTGTTGCTGCTACTTCTGCCCAGCACAGCTGCATGAAGCTAGGTTTGCATGCAGTGTTCCTTGAGCTGTGGCTAAATGGGAGTCGCAGGAGGATGCTGTTTTGCTCAGCAGCTGTGACAGAACAAATCTCAGTGCTAGTTTCTGGCAGGTTAAGGAGGCAGGTCAGGCTGTTGTTCTGATCACCACCTCTATCTGTCAAAGAAATGAGCTCTCTCGGCTTCTACATGCCCCTCAGGGCAACATGGTGAGGACAGCTATGATCACTCAGGATTTACTTATTTATTTTTCACTTCAGAAGCCAATGGCCATTCACAGAATGTGCCAGGTGGTGCCCTTGTTGGGGGCTGGGGACTTCTGAGGCACCCAGCATCAATGCTTACAGTGCCAAGGGGGCTCAGCTTCCCTTCATGACCCAGAGAACACCCTGGTGGTTACAGCTCCTCCAAATCTGCTTGCTGACTTGGAGGAAATAGATCTTTCTGCCTCAGTAACAGCAAAATTGGTCTTTGCATCTGTGAAAATGACGTTCTCTGAGATGGCAATCCTAAACATTAATCAAGTATCAATCACTGACATGAGAGGAAAATAGAACCAGGCCTTTATTCAAGTCTTGTTTGGAGCAGAGTGAGGGCTGATTTGGGAGGAAGCCTGTTAATGGCAGAGCGAGAGGGCAGACCCTGGCTTCAAGGTCGCCTCTGCACAAAAGAGCTGTGCTCCTGGGCCTCTATTTTCCCATTTCTAAGATGAGAAATGTGCATATTTCCCAGGTCATACGCAAGGAGACAAGTGAACAGCCTGGCTCTCAGAGGTTCCATGCAGGAGCAATGATCTATTAGACATGCTCGATATGACTGGAAGAATAAATCCACTGGGGAGAGGGACCTTTCTCTTACCCACATGTTCACTTAGGATGTACTGGAATACGCTGTGCCCAGACCAGGGGAGACTCTCAGTGTCTCAGTCAGGTATCTCTGCTGCCCTACCCAATGGGTTTCTCCTCCTTCCCTCTCTTTCTCTTCTTCCTTAGCACTTTCTGCTTTCTGTTACATTCACCCCGCATTTCCAGCCTCAGATCTCACCACTCTCAGAAGCCTCCCACATCTCCCAAATGGATAACCTGAGCCCAAGAAAAACATTAGAGGAAAAATAATTAAGGGCCTCTTTATAGCACCTCTGGCTTGTAGCTTTCCAAAAGTGCGAAGGCCAGGAATGGCAAAGTAGACAAAAGACACACGACAGATCAATGCAGCACAATCCTGAATTTAAATTATTTTCTTGCTTTTAACTTTGCTATAATAGATAGCTGACAAAATTATCCCGATTTTGATAATTTTACTATGTTATTTAAGAGAAATATCTTTAATTTTAGGGCATACACATTCAAATCCTTAACAAGTAAATAGATATAACACCTGAAACTTACTCTCAAACAGGTTGGAGAAAATAAAGCGAACGGTGTATCAGACGCATCCGCACACGTATGTGTACCCTATGTGGGGAGATGGTCTGTGAACGTAAACATCCTTGTTCCCTGAAGAAAGCAAGTGCCAGAGTTGACCGGTTTCCCTTTTCTTCACGTCGGGCCTCAGTTCTCCATGTGAACGGTGGATCAGGATGCTATTGAGTTTCTCATACCATTCCTTGTACCGAATGAGGTAATAGCAGGGTTCTGAAGGACCGCCTAACTGAACCCTTCTGAAGATACAACCAGGCTCAGGTGGGTCTCTGGCTAACTCCACCTAGCCTGTGCTGCAGCTGGCTCTGGATTCTGGGCACTATTTCCTCTACTTCACACCACATGGCTGTGCAATCACCAGGCTGCAAAGGAGTGACAGGTGTGTGTGCTTTTTGAGGTCAGTGTCTGTCCACTCCAGAGAGACCACACTGTAAGGAAGCCATCCTCACCCCTCAGTTCTCAGGCTCCACGCAGCACCTGTACGCCAGTAACTCTTAAGTCTGCCTCTGTACACCTGACCGGTACACCTCTGTACACCTGACCTCTGCCTGAAGTCCATACCTTGCATCCTGATGCCAACTCCGGGCCATGGATCTGCTTATGTAACATGTGAAAACAAAATGCTCACTGTGCCCCTGCTTTTCCTTATCTTGGGTTCAGAGTTCACCCGTTCGCTCACTAATCGATGATTACTTGCATCAAAGCACCACATACTCTCCTATTAATATGCACAATTTGGGTAGGTTTAGGTACAAGTCTATGAAATACATTTAGTTAAGAGTACAGGGCTTGTGGAATTATTATTTCTGTAGTACTGGGAGGAATAAAGGTCAAGGGCCACGGAGAGGTGAGATGGCGCAGTGGGTAAAGGTGCTTACAACCACGTCTGAGGACCTGAGTGTGACTCCAGGAGTCCTTTGTGGCAGGGGAGGAATGACTCCCAAAAGTTGTCTTCTGACCTACACACACACACACACACACACACACACACACACACACACAAACATGAATGAATTACACACACACACACACAAACATGAATGAATGTTATTTGTGTGTGTGTGTGTGTGTGTGTGTGTGTGTGTGTGTGTGTGAAAAGAAAGTAGAGTGAGGAATTTTGTCCGTAAATTTCTTTTGATACACACTACGTAGCCGAAGCAGACTTTTGAACCCATGGCAGCCTTCCTACCTCAGCCTTCCGAGTACCAGAATCACAAGTGAGCACCACGATGCCTGGCAAGAATGAACAACGTTCTCTCCCTCTTCTCTTATTTTTGTTTGTTTGTTTGTTTGTTTGCTTTTCAAGATACTTTCTCTGTGTAGCCTCAACTGTCCCGGAACTTGCTCTGTAGACCAGGCTAGCCTAGAACTCAGAGATTGCCTGCAGCCTCTGTCTCCCAAGTGCTGGGATTAAAGGTGTGTACCTCCACTGCCCAGTTATGCAATAAGGATCGTTCAAAAGAAGTTTGATGCTTCCTGTGATTTGGTTTGCTCTTTCTTCTAGAAAGAACTAGTTCTTTTTATTCACAGCTATGTCTGTGAATATCCACCACATGTGTGTGGGTGCTCATGGAGGCCAGGAGAAGGTGTTGGATCCATTGGAACTGGACTTACAGATGGTTCTGAACCCTCTGATTTGGGTGCTGGGATCTGAATTTGGGTCCTTTCTCCAGTCCTGATTCAATTTTCTTTTCTTTTCTTTCTTTCTTTTTCCAAGATTTATTTATTACGTATACAGTGTTCTGCCTGCATGCAATCCCATCATAGATGGTCATGATCCACCATGTGGTTGCTGTGCATTGAACGCAGGATCTCTGGGAGAGCAGTCAGTGCTCTTAACCTCTGAGCCATCTTTCCAGCCCCAATTTTCTTAATCCATGCTTTTATACCCATTTTGCCTCTCTTATGAAAGCTTAGGAATTCTAGTCTCTGGAGCTGTTAATTGTGGTTTGGGAGCAGAGGACAGAAAGTTCACGGTTGTGACACTCAGGACAGGGCCACTGAGAGAGGCTAGGACAAGATGAAGCATTACTTGTGGGCTTCTGAGGTAACAGGTCTGGGATGCAGTCGGCCTATCTGCCACTCCTCCACCAGGCCTAAGCCCATTGTTGAGAGCCACTTAGGGTGAGTTCTAGACATACCATCCTTAAAAAATGGCTCAGGTCACAAGGTTTCTCTCTGTACTATAAATACAGTCTTTATGCACCAGACCATTGGGCTCGGCAGGCAATCTACCAGCTGTTTGTTCACACAGGGAGGGGCCTTACATCATTCCCCATCATGCACCTGGAACAGTATGTCTAGCCCACATGTGCTGCAGAGGGTGTGTGCTGTGACTTCCAAGGAAAGTCAAGTTCCTATGTCCAGCCCCGGCCTCCTCTGCCATTAACCTGTCAGCATTTTGGACAATATATTTTGTAAGCGTTAAACATGATGAATAGTAGAATTTTACATTTATGATAATTCTTTTTAAAATTATACTTATCAATCACTGTAACAGTTTGTCCACTGTTCCTCAAAACAAAGCTGCCTGTCACTTGGCAATGGCCCTTCCTCTTCCTGTTTGTCATCCTCAGCTACCTGTGGCTTTTAACCTTGGCCAGTCACTGGAATACGGGATAGTGGGTGAGGAGGCAGGTGAAAGGGGCAAATCGTTTTAGGCAGTTATAACACACACAGAGGGAAAGGCTGGTCATAACACACCGAAGGATGGCTTCTCACAGACTGAAAAGTCGGGTGCGAACTCCAGCCAAGGAAACATAAGGTATACCCAGGGCCCCAGAAAGTCTTGGGAAGCTCATGCTTTTGTGTCCAATGCTTAAATGTGAAATCTACGGGGCAGCAAACTGGGCATGGAAAGGGTTAAAAGTGAGGAGACATGGCATAATATGGAACTCACAGGCCTTGGCTAGAACCACACAGCGGGCTGAAGAGCTTATCACTCCTTGTGGCTTCTGACTTTGAATTTGATAAGGAAATCCTGGGCCAGCTAGTGCCACTTTCCACGGAGCTAAACATACAAGCCTGCCTAGCAGATGAAGCTGAAGAAGATTCCAGAAGATAGAGCAGTTGCAGTCACAGCAGACAGCTAAGTGACAAGACACATGTGTCAAAGCAGGTCCTCTCCATCCAAGAAGTTCTTTGGTGGCTTAGCTGGGTTAGCAACCTGCAGGGCAGGGAATTCTGGGAAATGTAGTCAGTCTTGTCCCACGGTCACCTAACAAAGCAGGTTCTACCTGATCAGGCCAGCTCAATTACACATCAGAAAACGGTGTGTGTGGGGGGAGGTGTGTGTATGGGGTTGCATTCTGGCTTCCTAGTTACTCCCAGCGTGTAGTTCTAAGTCCTGTCAATGGAAAAGCTTATGTCAGTCTCACTACTGACTTCAGCTGGGTCCCTAGAAGATCAGTTCCACTGGTTTTGGTCCTAAGAGGAGCGTAATGTTCTAATTGTCTCTCCTCCCTTCCTTTCTCGTGCTGCAGACGGCCCAAGGCCTTACACATACCCCAACTTCTCAGGTTTTGTCTAAGCTCCTCATGTTGTACTGCCCATGGTCCTGCCTTCCCCATCTGCTGTGTCTCTTAGCCACAGCCCCTCTGAATCCTCAGCACAGCACCTGTGCCCTGCATCAGTGATCCCTGGTGCCCCTGGTGCTAAGTGGATTAGCAACAAGAGTGGAAGATTCTACAGTCATCCTGATGCCATCAAGATTGTGGCAAATGACTCCGGCATTTTCACTGTTAAGCTTCTAAATGAAGCAGCTCTTTCTTGCAGGCACAAACTAATTAAAAGATTATATACAGCAAAGTGGTCAGCGCACCCTGAACTGCTGCAAAACAGCAAGGGAGCTGGTGGGAGCTTGCACAGCAGGCTCGCAGGTGGCTGGGCTGCAACCGCGGTGTCCTCAAAGACGGCTGGAAGAGAAGCCCTTGTCGAAGATCATAGTACAGGAAGTGGAAAAGAACAGGGCTGGGTGGGGGCTCAAGTTCCAGTACTGATGGGAGTTTGTCATGTGACCATGGGCAGGTCATGTGGCCTCTCTCTGCCTCAATCAGCCTCAGGCCAGCTCTGCTGGGTCAATGACAACATCAGCAGAGAGAAGAGATTGGAAACTGAGGAGGAAGTAGAAATGCGGTGGGAAACCATGTCCAACCAACATTTACACAGTGTTGGTTCAAAGTCTGGTACTCATGCTTTCCAGGCAAGAGCCTTTACTCACGGAGCCATCTCCCCAGCCCTGGTGAGGACATTTCCAGCGAGGTCTGTGGAAGGACGAGATTGATAGGATCACAGTAAGGCCTTTGTGAGGCTGGAGAGATGGCTTGGCAGCTAAGAGCACTTTGCAGCTCTGGCAGAGGACCCAGGGATTGGTTCCCAGTGCCCATAAGTGGTGGCTCACAACCATTTTTAACTCCAGATTTAGGAGAGCTGATGTCTTCTTTTGACCTCTGTAGGCACCAGGTACACATATAGTACCCAAACATACATATATGCAGGCAAAATATTCATACACATAAAAATAAATCTGAAAAAAGTTTTAAAGCAAGGCCTTTGAAATAAACTTGGAACCCCCCACACACACTCAAACACACACACATTCTTGTCTCTTTCTCTCTCCCTTTCCCTCCTTCTGGCTTTTTAGGATACAATCCCATGTATCCCAGGCTGGCCTCAAAGCCCTGATCCTCCGGCCTTTCTCTCCTAAGTGTTGGGATCACCAGGCCATACCACCCTGCAGTTCTGAGCTTTGGTTTTCTGCTGCTGATATTCCCCGTCTCCTCTGTTACAGCAGAACCATGGAGTCATCCATTCTGACTGCTGCTTCTGCACAGAGAATCCTGAGAAGCAGCAAGCCTCCCGAGGACCTTCCTGAAACAGAGAAGCCTCGAGAGGACAGGCACGGAGTTTTCATCCTTTTTATCTGTGTCTCCAGCAGAGTCCTGTAGGTAGCGGGTTGGATGTGGGGCTCTGAGCCCCAGGTACAGTTCTGTCCCTCAAATGTCACTTTGCATACTCAGCCTCATATGCCTCCTCTGTGGGACTATGTGTAGTAAAACTGAGACAGAGTGTGTAGAGAAGCTTCTAGGCCACTAAGTGCTGAGCAGGAGGGAAAATATGTGCAAGGACATTTACTTCCCAAGTGCTGCATACTGACTGGCTTTCTTGTCAAGGACCAGAAGGCACCTTGTCAAGGGAAGGGACCTGTTAAGATTCCCATGAAGAAGCACTCAGTGGTGGAGATGATGTAAAAAAATGTCCCCAGGACAGTGGAGCGACGGTAGGTGCTTCCCCTCTAGCCACCTTGCTGAGCCTGCACAGTGCTTGCCAGTCTGGTCCCTTGTTTGTGGGTTCCATTTGTCTATCTAACACTCACTTACTGAGTATTTACTATGAGACTTGAACTATGGCAAAACCAGACCAAGCCTATATTTCCATAGCTAGCCCATTCATTCCTAAACGGGCATGAGCTCAGGCATGTGTGTTGAAGAGAAAACCACCAGTAGGTTCTGGGCAGCTCAGCGAAAGCGAAACATGTTGCATTTTTGTGGGCTTCTAGATTTCAACTGAAAAATATTAGCCTGAAAAGAAGTATAAGGGTGAGGCATCTGCCCTTCCCCTCTGAGGCCCTTTCTGTGTGCCACCTCAGGTTTCCAGGGTCTCATTATGCCCTGGCTCCCTGAGCTTACAAATACCTCAGTGGATCTTCATCTGATGGGGACGAAGGCCTTAACGGGACCACAGACAAGCTGGAAGGATGGTCATTCTAGAGGAGACACTAAAACCACAGCCTTAGGACAGCCACTCCTTGCAGCCTGGCATTTGCAGAGACAAAAGAGGCAGGAGGAAGGTAGGTCTATCTCCTAACAAATTTCAGTGCTAAGTAAAGGTCCGGGAGGGTATGGCAGCAAGCAGGGAGAAGGCCTGTGAGGTTCCAGTTTTGATTTAGGGGAGGTGGTAGTGCGGGCTAAAGAAATAGCCACATGAAGAGCCCAGAGAAGCATGGATGTTTATAGGAGCCACAGCTCAGAGAAGCCCCGTGCACAGGCTTCTTTGTACGCAGGCCTGACCCTGCCAGCAGACAAAGCCCACAGAGAGGGGAGGAGGCTTCAGATGAGCTTACCACTTGAGAGAGCATATTTTATTCTATGATGCTACTTCCAAAGCCAAAATTCTTGAAAGACAGGCCATGAGATCACCATATAGACTCCATAAAAAAAAAAAAATCTTGGGGACAAATAAGGAGCAAACGTGCCACACTGGTACAGACCAAGGTAATAGACACCTTCATAAGCCATACAACTGAAGGGACAGGACTGGGCCAATCCCCGAGACTGGAGTGTGTTGGCTAGGACACTAGAGGCTAGCTGCTCCCTCCAAAGGAGCCCTTTTCGATCTTCAGAATTCATGTCGCTGCAGGCATTGCCACCAAAGAGCAGAGCCTTAGACCCTGGTCCGCTCTTCTACACATCTTGATTTGGTGTGTCTGCTTTTGAGACAATCTCTCACTGTAGCTCACACTGGCATAGAACCTTCATCAGTCCTCCACCTTCAGCCACTCGAGAGCTGGGATTAGCGGCATGAGCCACCCTAGCCTTTATGTGCCTGTGTCTCATCTATTTCTTACCTTATAAATGGATTTATTATAGACTATGCTATCTAACCTGCAGTTTCTAATATGGCCACATGCACTCAATTTGAATGGCAACATCAGCTGAAAATCATTCTGTTTCCCAGACATGTTCTTTTAAAAAACATTTTTAATTAATTATTTATTTTTGTGCATTGTTGTTTTGTATGCATGTATGTCTGTGAAAGACTGCCAGAACTTGAAATTGCAGACAGTTGTGAGCTGCCATGTGGATGCTGGGAATTGAACCCAGGGCCTACTTGGAAGAGCAGCCAGTGCTCCTAACCGCTAAGCCATCTCTCCAGCCCTGTCAGTCATGTTCATAAGGATGATACAACCAATGGTCACTGTTTCCTCGTGATTGTGTGGGCCAAGGAATCCTTGACATCAAGGTAATGAGGCAAGAAGAAAGCAAGGTTAGGAGACCCTCTGTGGAAATAGTGGTGTGTGTGTGTGTGTGTGTGTGTGTGTGTGTGTGTGTGTGTGTGATACTTTCTGCAATTGGAAGTGGCCAAGGAAATGCATCGCCAAAAAGTCTTCCTATAAAGTCTGTTCTAGCAGGAAACACATCTGTAATGGGTGTTGGCTCACATGATGCTCCAGGACTGTATATATGAGGCTTCATCAAACATGATTACATAAATAAGGAGGCTGATGTAGTGAGAACCTACAAAATCTAAACCACTACCCACACTCAAATGTATGAAATATAAATTATAGATGAAAGGGAGATTAAATCTGGACATTTACTTAGGGTTTGGGGCAAGAAATGCAAGTGTTCAGATTTTTCCCCCTTTCTCTAACCTCAGCAGGTAGTCCTACAAGCACAACGGTCAGCACTTTTTGAAAGGTCTTATCAAGTACTAGATTAATAAAAAGCCCGTCTACTTAATGGTGACCTCCAGACACCCCTAATAAGTCCAGGTCCCTAAGTTATATACTACTAAGCTGTGAAATCCACACAGTGAACAAAATAAATGAGCTGTGTCCTCCTAAGAGGTAGGGCCCTTGCCATTTAAAGTCAGGCATGTGTGGGGTAGATTCTGATTTACAGAGGAGGGCAAAGAGTTCCAAAACAGGAATTTGATCCAAAAGATGCAATTATCAACGTGCTTTGCAAATTCAACAGGTGACTGAAATTCTCTTCCAATTTTTATTACAGGGTTAGTGGTGTGGGCAAGAAAGAGACCGAAATAACGAGAGGGACAGCAGAAGTTAGGCCTGACTGGTCTCAGGCTATTGCTCCATTCTTATTTCTTTCCTTGGTTCTCCCAAGGATTGTGTTGGTAAAAGAAATCAGGCTTGCAAGGCCTCCTGCCAGCTCACAGTGGAGAAAGGGTAGGAGCAGGAGGCACAAGAAGGAAGAAGGCACCAAATGCAAATTTGACCAGCAGACAATTTCTTTCCTGGGCTCTGGAGTTTAAAAAAATCTACTTGCAAGACTGAGTTGAGTTCCTGCTCTAAAAGTGTAGACAGTAAAAGATTTTTCCAGCCCTGACTTTACAATGCTCTAGGGCATAGGCCAGCAGTCACAATGTGTGCATTTAAATTCTCAAAGCCAAATTAATCTCAATTCCTGCTCACTGAAAGGGCGAATATCACTCAAAAGCCCCCTCACCCCAGCTACCCTCCTAGTGCACCATTCTGAAAGGTGTGGTAAGCGCTTCTTGGAACCTCTTCCTGTGCCTGGGCCTGGTGATGCTGTTACCCAGATGTTTCAGTTCTGTGTCTGAGCCCAGCAGACATGCCTGCAGGGAATCCAGAGCTTATCAGGGGAATAAACCTATTATGCCTTCTATCAGCTCACTTCTCAGGCCTGGCAAGCTAAGTGTGCTGCTTGCAGTAAGGCGACCTCTCCTGGAAAGCATTTTTCACCCACAAGAAGGTTTAAGCTCAAGGAGAGCCATAGTTCGCCAAGGAGAGCTGGGCAGGAAAGCCAACTGCAAGTCTGGTTCTGGAAGTTCTGAAAGACCGTTCTCTACCTGAAACTGAAGCTTTGGCCTCCCGTTTCTGAACAATGGGAAAACTCTAGAGTGCTGCATCTGTTCCTCCTGACAGATGGGCCAGGGTTTTGGTACACTTCCTTTTCAGTCTATGGGCATCAGTTCAAAGGCAAGGGCTCTGCTGATAAGACCAAGCATTTGCAGAGCTGTCACAGAGAGCCCTTGATCTGAGAAGCACAGAGAGGATGAAGACATGTATGAGTCTATCCTTAGATCAGCCACATGCTACTGAGCCATTCCTGCTGAAGACCAGGGGGCACTCTAACCCGCTCAGAAGCCTCTTTGAAGACTGTGTCTTTTTTTCAGTTCAGGCTTGGGTCTAGTGCAAGGCCACTGGGCCATGGGTCACTGGCCTGGAAGAGATTAATGTTGCTCTCGGAAAGGGAGAGTGGGTTGTTTTGAAGCAAGAATACCCACATGCTAGCTCCCTTCAGCATGCTCCCGTTTCCCTTCCTTCCCTGCTTCTCAAGTAAATGGTGCTCTTCTCAGAAATCCCTAACAAGAGAGTTCCCTCACAACAGTTGAGGTTCCTTGGTATTGAGTGTTTAGCCTCCAGTATTCTGAGCTAAATAAACCTGTTTTCTTTACGAGGTACTTAGACCTCAGTATTTTATTACAGCTATAGAAAAAGGATGAAGATACCCATCAATCTACATTTTATACTAACTACCACTATGTGGAAACAAAATATTTGCAGGGCTCTCCCCACTAGTCTATGCTTACCTTTCTTTCCTCCCTCCCCACTGAGACCTAATACAATCAACCATATTTGAAGCCAAGAGATTTCATGTATTTTTCATATGCTTCTTTTTTTTATTTTTGTTAATTACACTTTATTCATTTTGTATCCCCCCATAAGCCCCTCTCTCCTCCCCTCCCGATCCCACCCTCTCTCCCCTTTCTGCATGCATGCCACTCCCCAAGTCCACTGATAGGGGAGGTTCTCCTCTCCTTTCTGATCTTAGTCTATCAGTTCTCATCAAAATTGGCTGCATTGTCCTCTACCTTGGCCTGGTAAGGCTGCTCCCCCCCCTCAGGGGGAGGTGATCAAAGAGCAGGCCAATCAGATTATGTCAGAGGCAGTCCCTCTTCCCATTACTATGTAACCTGCTTAGACACTGAACTGCCATGGGCTACATCTGTGCAGGAGTTCTAGGTTATCTCCACGAATAGTCCTTGGTTGGAGTATGAGTCTCTGGGAAGTTCCCTGTGTTCAAATTCTCTTGTTCTGTTGCTCTGCTTGTGGAGTTCCCGTCCCCTCCAGCTCTTACTATTTCCCACTTCTTACATAAAATTCCATTCACTCTGCCCATCAGTTGGCCATCAGGCTCAGCATCTGCTTTGACAGTCTATACTGCAGAGGCTTTCAGAGGCCCTCTGTGGCAGGTTCCAAGGTTGTTTCTTATTTGGAGTCATCTATGAGATGAAAGATGTGAAGCCAATGTCTAGCCACACAGTCCAAGAACTTGTGTGTTTGTGTGTGTGTGTGTGTGTGTGTGTGTGTGTGTCTAGACCTTCACACGTGACTTGCCCCAGGAGGGTGGCAGTGCTACAGAGTGGGATGTGACCAAAGAGGAGGGAAAAAAAACCCAAAAAACTTATAGATATGTACGGGAGGGTCTCATCCCATAAATCCCTGCCTGTACCTACAGGCAGTAATCCTACCAGGACACAGGGAGTTAACGATGAAACCGCTCTTGAAACTGAAACCAATTATCCATGGCAATTTATTAAATAAGGAAGGTTTCTAGGCCTTATTAAAGTGAATGTTTAGTGCATTTTCTTAGGCTCAGACATCCGCTTCTTCACTTGTCAGCACCTGCTGGCAGCAGCTGGAGGAATTGCACCAATTTTGCTGTATGTGCAAATCAATTTGATTTCTCCCCCAAAGACAAAAATCGGTGAAGTGATTAAGCTATAATGAAGGCATGTCACTGACAGCACAGACATGAAGAGGCTGAGGGGGAGTGGCCCTGAGGTCACCAGTGACTTCTTTCTGCCTGGGTTAGGCGATTTTCACTGACCTCTCCCCGCCGGTCCCATCGACATGGGGCTAGGATTAGGCCCAATGAGCTAGGATTAGGGTCAATGAGCTCCCCTCCCTCCCCAAGTCTCTGGCTCTTTGGCTTCCTTCTTCTCACTTGCACTAGCCCCTTAACTATTACATGTCCATCCATCCACCGGTCTATCCATCCATCCGTTCCCCCACCCACCCATCTATCAATCCATTTATCCATCCAACCACCCACTAACTGGTCTATCCATCCAGCCCCCTGCTACACATTCATCTATCCATCTACCTAGTAACTGATCCATCCATCTCTCCATCCACTTAACCATCATCCATCCATCGACCGGCTATCTAATAGGTATTTGAGAAGGACTCAATGTTCAGACAACTAGAGAGTGACAGAGTATATTTATGTCTGGTTTTACAGTCCAAAAAAATGATCTTGTATACATTATTTCATGAAATTATCACAATGACCATATGAGGTGGCTGTTAGTATCACAGATGTCTAGGTGAAGACACAGATTCTAAAGGACCTATCACTTATTGAAACAACATAGCAAGCAGGTAGCAGGGGCTGGACATGAATTCCTGTTTCCATCTTGTTAAAAATGCATAACAGCACTCTTCTAGAGACTGGTCTGTATAGTTTTTCTGTTTGTCTTACTGTTACTAACTAAATGCCATGATCCAATCAACATACACAGGCTCCGAAGGGTATAAACACCAAGTTTCTGCCCTCACAGAACTTGTGTTGTACTTAGGGAAACAGACATTAAAACATATGTTCACACAATAAATATTTGTTTTCAACACATGAGGGAATACTCGTCTAGATGTGAAAATTAGGGACGTTTCCAAGAGGAAGTAATCATTAAGCTGTATTCTGAAGGATGAGTCAGAGTTTGGGGAAAGCAGGATGGAAGAAAACCATTGTCAGGGAGGGGAAAAGCATGTGCAAAGGCCCTATGGCAAGAAGACCCAACGCCCTGAAAATTCCAGGCCAGCTGCACTGACCTCCGGAAGGGAGCGGCACAGGCTGTGTGGTTCAGACCACGCAGACCTTGAAGCCATGAGAATGGATTTTAGTTTTAGCTCAAGAGCAAGGGGAAGCCACAAGTCACAGGAATGACACGACCAGCTCTGATTTGGATTCTGATTTTGGTGTGTAGAATGGGTTGTAGAGGAGCAAGAGTGGAAGCAGGGAAAACAGCTGGAAGGCGTTGGCAGTTGTCCGGGTGAGACGTGATGGCAGCTTGGACCTGCGTGGTGGTGGTGGTGGAAATGGAGAGAAGAGCCCCGCAGGTGCCCCCTGCTCTGCTCAAGCCCACTTCCTCTCTAGACCCTGTCACCAGAGTGTGCTCACGAATTCGCAGGACATCGAAGCTTGTCCACAATTCAGGGCTCTCTGCTGGAGTCTCCTCTTCCGGGAAGCCTTCCGCAGACAAAGTCAGTTCCTGCGCCATCTTTCGGAAGCTGTGCGTGTCTTCTGCACTGCGCATGCTCACACCTGACGCTGCTCTAGGGCTTGGCGGCTCTCTGCTCCACTCCAGGACATGCTTGCATTTCTCTTGCTGTCTTGCTTTCTCCCTTTAGAAAGTAAATGCTTTGTTGGCATTTGCTGAATGGTATCAACAGGACGCCTCTGGAAATTACATTTGTCAATGATTGCTCATGCCAATTGCCTTCCCCCACCACATTAAACACAGGCCGCTTACATCTGTCTTCATGATCAGGTTCTAGCAAAACGCATGTCCTAGTCTCCCCGTTATTTCCTCTAAGCTCGTTTCCATATTTTTCTTTTTAGCAGAAAGCCATTTCAGGGGAGAAAGGAGTGGGGTGGGGAGGGGGCAGGAGTGTAATTAAGCAGGAGCGGTCTGACTGGAATTCCTATACCTTTTAATGGGGTATTTGATTAATCCTTTCCACAGACCCCATTATTCATGCTGTGATGAAATCTCATTTTATAGCTCTTAATACACAGACCCAATTCATCCACATCACATTGTATTCTAATACTTGTCACCCAAGTTATTAGCTATCTCCTTCTCGGTGTAAAACCATCAGCAAGTTTGATTAGCTTATTCCCTAGGGATGATGGGGAGATAAGACACACACACAGAAGTATGGCCAATGACGGCTGTGTCCTCAGAGCACTGCCACCCGGCACCCTTCGAGGAGGACAGGGTGACCACAGTGGGCCTCCTCCCACCATGGGAAAAGCGCTTAGTAGGACTCGGGGACTCTGGTTGCAAAAGGTTGATCGCAGGTCCCTCTGGAGTTGCCAACCTCCTAAACAGGACCATTCTTGTATCTTCCTGATATCCTCCTCCCAGGACACCTCTTGTGTCGGAGTTCCTACCCTCCTGGGCACTGAAAGGGCAGGCTTGAGGCTGGCTGTTTCTCTTGCCCAGCAGAGCTGGTTCTCTCAGCAGCCTTCCCCTTCCTCCTCTCAGAAATAAATCACAGCCATGACACTCACCAGAGGCTTCAGTTCCTTCTAAGTAAATCACCTTTTCAACCTGGACAGAAGGAGAAAGGGGCCTGACTCCATCCTGCAAAGTTCCTGGCTCCTTCTCCTCAGGTGTAAGCCACGTGGTCCCAAGGACCATAACCCCCTTTGCCTTTATGCCAAAAGCCCTATTTACTGTTCTGAGACTCTGAACCTGGTAAGATGTGGATGCAAGAGGTTCACTGTTGGAGAGTCGCCCTTTCCTTGGTGGCACAGGACTTCGCTCCTCAACCCCACCATGTGTGCCTGCATGCTGCACTTACGGAATCACCTCTAGCAAACACAGAAAAGCAAAGCACACTGTCTCAACCCTGAGGCTCTCTCTCTGCTCTAGGGAAGGCCAACTACTGAGTTATGAGCAGCTCTGTGGATGTTGCTCATATTCATGCCGAGCCACTCATAGACTCCCTTTGCAAACTGTGTGTGTGTGTGTGTGTGTGTGTGTGTGTGTGTGTACTTTGCAAACCCTCAAGGCAGGAAAGTGGCCAGTGCCTGAGGAGCTGTGGCAGCCAGGCCCCTCCCCCAGACCTCTGTCATAACAGCAGTTCCAGCCTCTGTAACTGTCACAAAGGTCATCTTCACACCCTCAATAGGACCCTTCCCAGATTATAATAATTTTAGGTGAAAAGTCTGGACAAAAACCTACCAATCCTTGAACTTCCACCAATTCCAGGAAAACCCATCAATCCCTGGACAGGAAAAAACATCAATCCCTGAGTCCCCCAAGCTCAGGACTTGAAATCCCACTAATCCTTACCTTGGAAATCTCTGCCCTATTAAGCTCCGCCCCCTAAGAAATCCTATATAAAGACTGTGTATGCTAAATTCCCTGCTGTTCTCTCCTGGGAACAGGGGGAGCCAACCCTGGATTGATCCCTCAACACTCTGGACACTTCCAATAAATCTCTTTTATAAGCAGAGAAGCAATGAAGAGAAGAAGGGAAGAAGCAAAGAGGTAGATCAGGGCTAGGTTCCTGAGCTCCTCAGCTCAGATGGGGACACCCTTTCCTAAGAAATGCAATGCCTCTGCTGAGGAGGCTTCCCCTCAGAGCTGTGTGGTTCCTGGGCTCATGTGTCTCAAGATATCCTTTAATTGGGACATTGTCCCACCTCAGAGCTGTGTGACCTCATGAGAGACCTGGAGCCAGAGTCACCTAGCTCTCTAACCCACACAAGTGTTCAATACCATACATTTCCATCACTTGTCACTGTTAAATGTTCTGTTATGAGGCAATAGGCTACTCATACACACTACCTCAGAGGAAAAGTCCCCAGTGATCTTAGGAATGCTCTCGCCACTCCCTCACCTCCTGTGTGTGTGTATGCGTGTGTATGCGTGCATGTGATTACTGCATCCCAGGCCAGGCTCAAACATGCCTGTTCCTGCCTCTCCAGGGAAAAGAAAAGAGGCCTGAGCTTGGCATTCCATCTCCTTGCTTGCCACCCTGAGTGACACCTGCCACTAGGAGAATGACTTTCTGCAGAGGGCAGCCTTCTTTGGGCCACAAACTCCCTCTTGTTTCTGAATCCCGGGGCCAAATGACATCAGCCAGGCCCACAGCCAAATGAAAAGGTCTGCAGACAACACGTTCCCTTTAGTCCTTCCAGGTGCGTCTCCTGTGTCCTTCCTGCTCCTCTGTGGTGTCCGAGAAAGGTCACATCTTCTGACTTTGCAGTTAAATGCCTCTGACACAGGGCAGGGGTTCCAAAAATTGAACGGAGATGCAATCGGATTCACACGCTGCGAGGTGTACGACTGTACTCTAGCTGGCCACGCTGTGTTCTGGCAGCACAGGCCGACGTGCAGAAGGTGGCCCCTGGATATCCATCTCTTTTAGTACACAAGGGCAGAATGTTGTGTTTGCCACTCCCCCACCTCGTGTGTTTGTGTGTGTGTGTGTGCGTGCGTGCGTGCGTGTGTGTGTGTGTGTTTGTGTTTCCCGTACCCCAGGCCAGCTTCAAACATGAAATATAGCTGAAGACGACCTTGAACTTCTGATTTTCCTGCCTCCACTTCCTGCAGTGCTGAAACTGAACCGAGAGCCCTGAGCAAAGCCAGGCAAGTACTCTATCAACAGAGCCCACTACATGTATTTCCTGGTTAAAAACGAAAACAAATCGGCAACACCAAAACCCAAGGTACTTTTCCACTTGGTGAAATCCCCAAGATTTTTTTTTTTTTTTTTAATAAAATTTACCTCTTTTCTGACAGGCA
Organism: Psammomys obesus; assembly: GCF_907164565.1. Taxonomy (NCBI): domain Eukaryota; kingdom Metazoa; phylum Chordata; class Mammalia; order Rodentia; family Muridae; genus Psammomys; species Psammomys obesus. Next base: position 10,953,427 of record NW_026585644.1, read on the forward strand.
CTGACTTAGAGGATCTGGGGAAGGGAAGAAAGGACCTGAGTCGTTAAGTGTCCTCACAGCAGTGTCCTCAGCACTGTTTTCAGGCCAGAGGTACCGCTGGTAGTCGGACCTTGCTAGGCACATGCACACATTCATAGCCCAGGCTCATGGAAAGGCAAGCTGAAGGTGGGGCCCCGGGGAATTCACTTTCACTAGCTGCGTTGTTCCGAAGCTTGTCTACAGGGAGAGGAGCCTGACTGAAAGCATCAGGGATTAAATTATTCAGTGGCCCATTCATTCCTTCAGAAGACAGTGACAGAGCACCCAGTATGCCAGACACTGAGCTCCAGGGCAACGGCGAGACGGTAAGGAATGGCTTGCTCGAGGCCTGCACTGTCTTTCTTCTCTTGCTTCATGACAAAGCCCGCCAAGATTGGGGAAACCCCAGGACGAGAATTCAAGGGCTGGGAGTCATGGGTCATTCTTTCCGTGGACAGAAGGCACGGCAAAACTGTCCCCTACAATGATCACCCTTACAATGATCAAGCAGCCTTTCTAAAGTCAGTGAATGTGCCTTGTACAGCTGTTTCAGCATGTTAAAAACATTACATGATTCTAGCCTGCATGATGACTCTGGCACACACGAAATACACGGCTGCACTAAGGACCTGCTGTGGCATATGTTCATACTCATCTTTCAATAAACCAGCTTGTTGTTCCCCTATTCTCCAGGAAGTAGGAGCTTGCCCCTCTGTTTCTACAAGTCTAAATAAAGTCTGACAGCCAAGAAACCTGGGGTGCTTCCTATGGCAGGGCTCTCATGTACTCACCCCACCCTCCCTCCATTCTACAAGCAGAAATAGCAAGCACAGATTCAGGAGACGAAGAACAGAGGCACAAGAGGCAAGACCAGCAAGTTCAGAGGCAGAAAGATCACATCTGTGCAAACGGCCCACCAACACACAGCCCCTTGGAGTGGGTACAAGGCTTGTCTAACTAAGCTCCTGAGCCACACAGCCCTTTTACTTAGGGTAGAGAATGCTTTCCTTGAGGCCTGCGCTGTCTTTCCTCTCTTGCTTTATGACAAGGCCTGTCAAGACTGGGGAAATCCAAGGATGCCAGTTCAAGGGGCTGGGAGTCACACACTGGTCACAAAGAGGTTAGCAATTAGCTCAGAGGCCTCAGCATCTCCCTGAGAATAAGCAGGTGCTTTTACATAACCGTGGGACCCAGTCTGTGGGGCTTGAGCAGAGAACCTTTCGGCATCTCTCAAGCTGCTCTACAGGTTCCAACTGGAGGGAATTGACGTATATCCGCCTAGCTTATCCCACCAGCTTTCCATAATCACCGCTTTTTAAAACAGAAAGTCCAACCCCTCTCTATTTTTAATTCAGGAATGCTTGTTGGCTTTTGCTGAGACATTGATTTGATTAGTAGCATTCCGTGGAACTACAGACATGAGATGTTGAGCTCACAAGTGGGTGATTCACTTCTGGGTTCTGAAACGAGAAACGTACCTATCAATGGCGCACTGGAGGCTGGGAGATTCTGAGAAAGCATTTCCTGCCTGCATATAAATGGGACGAGCAATGAAGAAATTTGCTTATGGCCACAGTCTTGAACCCTGGAACCACCCTACAGGTACTCTTCATACAGAAGACAGCTGGGAGTAGATGCTCCTGTACTTGGGCATCCATGTGCTACCTCATTCGTCTACCTGTGATGCGGACGGTGTTGGAAGGGAATCAGAAGATGACAAATTGCTTCTGGTTTTAAAGGAGCTGTTTAGGCTGGGTGCATGCCCAGGGGGACTGGATTTTGTGCCAGAAGCTGACACTTCTTCCCATTATATGACCACATTTTGGCAAACACCCTCCATTGGTGACATCTCCTTTCACCAATGGACTGCAAAATACTTGCTCTGTGAGCCTGAGATGTCCACCCTACACTGTACTGAGCGGGGGAGGGGAAGAACCAGGAAATGAAGCAAGAGTTCGAGAAGATGGCAGTTTTCTCTGCTGGAGAAAGACAAATAAATCCTGCACTCATGTGCAGGATTCCAAGACTCAGAGAGATTCGGTATCATTCAACAACTCTTGAGGAAAAACTGGCCTGTACGAGGTGAGTAGTAAATATCCAAAATGCTGTGGCCCGGAATCTGCTTTTGGCAGTACAGCACCCCTAATCTTCTAACATCCCTGAAGGGAAGAAGGAAATGCACTGGGTTTCAGCATGGTCGATCTGAGCAAAACAGCTCTCGTGCCTCTCTTCTAGGCAGCTGGTGGGTTGTCAGAGCCTGATTCTCATTCCAGATACAGCCCTTGTTCCTTCCCATCTCTGGAAATAACACGGAGCTTCTACTTACACACCACCAAAAAATAATCTAATGTCTTTGGGGGCTGGGAAGGACACCTTGCATATATTAAGCCTCTAGAGATGAGCTTCTGTTGGTCACATTACCTGTGTGCCAACCTCTACCATGAGTGGGAACCCAGCAGGCTGGACAAAGGCCTCACCATGCTCGTCTGCCCCAACACCAGACTTTCTCCCATGCTACAGTCCCAGCTGTCTACTCTGTCTTCCTGAACACCTCTATGGGTCAGGTACTATGTTAGTCCCACTTTACAGATGAGAAAACTGAGGCGTAGAGAGGCTGAAGGATTGGCAGAAGTCACTTAGGAATGTCAGAGACCAAATCAAGCCTTGGCACTGTAGCTGGAGACTCAAGCTCTCTGCCGGTCTCCCTAACCTAATGCCCTTCACACAGTGCAGCTTGGAGCCACGAAGAACACTAGCTGACTTGGGTCTTCCCTGCTACTCCTTCAAACCGTCTAGAATGCAGGGGCGCTGGGCTTCAATACAGAGCCTGCAGTGTGAAAAGACAGACACTCATCTGTAGCCTCCCATTCCTACACTCAAGCCAGGCTGCAGAATGTCATTTTGTGTTTGTTTGAGCATTCCACCATGCAGCCAGAGACAGCCTCTTAGATGGTCTCTGTTCGCTTTCCCAAGCCCAGCACCGGCCCCTCCCTTCCCACTGTCAGTCTCTGCCCATGCCCCTGCAGCCAGCAACCAATGTTTCCCGTCTACCCTCATTATATATTTCATCTAAAGATGCCTGTTCTCCACGTGGCGGCAAGCATATTTTTAGCACAAGCTACATGCCAAGGCAACTTCAGATTTATCATTTCTAATAATAACCTTGGAGCAGAATCCAGTACCCATTCCGCAAATGGGCAAACAGAGGTAGGAGGCTACATCAAGGTCACGAAAGCTAAAATTGCCAAGTCTCTCTGTCATATACAATCCCTGGATTGCTTCCTCTTAACTTCCTGTTTAACGAACCCATCTGAGGCCTGGGAATGCGAGTGCTGTCTAGATGGAGATGCATTTGTGTTTGGGCTGGAGCTTCAGAATACTAACTAGCGGCTTTGGCTCTGCCAGCAGGGCTGTCACCGCCTAGCTTTCTGCAAACCCCTTCTCATTAGTAGGTTTACATGCACAGAGCACTCACTCGGCCCCTCGGTCTACATCTTTCTCTCAGCGCCCAGTGGCAGCTATTCAGCATGCTGAAAGAATTCACTCGATCGCAGAACATTACTGCCTGTAATGCCCGCTGAAATGACTGTAACTCTGGTTCTGATGGCAAATCTTTAGGCTAAGCAGGGCAGAGCTTCCTTCAGCCTCGCATCACTGGAGTGGTTTTCTACCAGTTACCACAAGAGAGCTCAGGTGTCCGGTGGAGGACTGATGTGTTAGCTGGAAAATGTGCTCCTTTGCTGCACTAGAAAGTCCTGCATTAGAAACTGAATTTGAACTTTCCTAAAGGTGCATTTGCCTTCTGGAGAGAGCACAGTGTTTCTGCTACCGCTGTGCATTTTGGTGCTGCAAACTGCAAAGAGGTTGTAATAGTGGGGAAGAGCCCTGGGAGGGAGTTTGAATCCCAGTTCTGCCTCTGTTTATGGTCTCTGATTGTTTTTTCTTCTAAATCTGCAAAGCCACCACTCCCCTATGTACCTCCTGCATTCCTCTGTCAGTTCAAATTTGAAACCTGTGGGAGAGCGCTTGCATGCACACGGCAAGATGCTGTGTTGATGTAAGGGCTTCCTAAAGGTAGACAAACACTCAATGCCAGAGGCAGCAGGGAGCACACAAGCGCTGCGTTTTCAGGGGAGCTACTCTGCATAGAGGCACCCATTGACAGGGGGCACCAGGGAGTGTGACCACAGAAGACAGAGCCGATGTCACAGGGTCAGAGGCAGGCAGCAACACAGCTCAGAAGTGTTCTGAAATCTGCTTGGCACACCGTGGGTGCTCATAAACATGACAAAGACTGCAGCTAAGGACCTCTTTGGAAAAGAAAGATAGCTGTTAGGAAAGAGACTGGGGCTGAGAGAGAAAATTCCTGGAAGCCTGGCTTGTAGGACGGCCAGTTGAGCAAAGACAGCCACCCCACCCTGTTGTCCTACCTGAATATGCGTTATGTGTCTGCTCAACAGCAGAGAGTGAACTGAGAGGAACTTAGTGGAGGTCACACTAGGCTCCCCTTTACCTTCCCCCCTTCCCTCACCCTGCCATTTGTTTCCCTTTCCCTAATTGGTATCCTTCAGGAATTCCACAGAATCACACTTCTTTTATTTTTCCTGCATCAGATTCTCACCAGAGATAATTCCCTGATCCCAGTGGGTGGCTCCCTGCCTTAGCTACACCATCTCTAACAGCGCCTGGCATTTGGTGTAAAGCTGCCGCCTTTAACAGGCTTTGCACTTGGGCTCAGCTCCTGTGTGCTGCGTTCACCACACCAGAAACATACATGAACCACAGCACGGCCACCTGCATCAAGATCCAACTTGGTGCACGTGGCAGGAGAGTGGCAGCTGTGACCAGGAGATTATACACATAATATCAATCAGGGAATTTCCCTTTAAACTTGTGCAGCGTAAGCCTGCCTGGGCCGATTCAATATTCATAAGCGGGAAGTGGAGATGGCATTTCTGTTTCGCCAAGAGCAATAGCTATTTATCATGGCGAACGACTGAAACAGTTGTACCTACAGTGCTTTCCTCGCTGCTGTAAATTACAGTATACAGAAGATTAAACTTAAGCCTAATGCTACCCTTGAGCTTCAACAGCTGAGTCCTATAAATGGATACCCGTGAAGAGAAGGGAGTCTTGTTCCTGGTTACTATTTAAAAGTGTATCTCTATTAAAAGCTTGTCTAAAACATAAATTTACCAGGCAGCCTGCCCCTGCCTTGAGCAGGCACTTCCACAGGCCACTGACTGGTAGAGGCCCATCAAATGACACAGAGACTTGACCTCAGCAGGGGCAGGAGTGAAAAGGATGCAGAGGGCCACCCAGAGTCCCCGATAAACACTCCCTCACCCTCTGCCAGTGGGACCCAGGCTGGAAGTGGGACAGAGGGGCTCTGCCAGTCATAGAGAGAGACCTTCAGAAGTAAAAATATCCCAGACCCCAAAATGCTGCAGAGAATTTCTTCTGGTGTTCAATGACCTGGAAAGTATCAGGGAACTCTCCGAACTATAGCTACAACCCACAATTTCCTAATTACAGTTAACTCTCCCAGTCCTTGCTCCTTAATGTGAGGACTGTGGAGTAAAAGCACGGGATCACCCAGGGGAGCTATTACCAAATCAGAATCTATGCTCTAGCAAGAGCATAGGTCTGTATGTGCATTGAGGTTTGAGAAGCTAGTATAGATAAACAGGTGCCAGGATGAAAGAACCCCTCTGATAGTCCCACCGGAAATCATGACAAATAACACATATGATTGTGAAAACAGGGCCCTGGTAGTGGGCCACAGGATTCTAAGTTCTACTTTCAGAATACATTTTATTATTCTTTTACATCTTTCATTTATTTATTTATTTATTTATTTATTTATTTATTTATTTATTTATTCTTTGCTTTATATCCCTGTTGCAGCCCCCTCACCCTCTGAATACATTTTAAAATGAACTTGAGATATAGGTGTTTATGGGCCATGAATAAATGAATGTTTCACTCTACACCGGAGAGATGTCCCAAATAAGTCAAGGTATAAAACGCAGTGAATTAGCAAAAAGCTCAGGCCTTCCACAGTAGCCATTGTGTCTCCAATCCTTCCATTATTAAGTAGTTTAACATTGCACTGCCAGTGTTTTAGGTTGCAATTAGCAGTTCATTCTAAGTGGTAAAGTATGCAAAGGCCTCTGTGTTGTTTGAGAAGACACAGATTCTGTGTAACTTCAATTTTTATTAGGAAAAAAAAACCCTATAGTTCAATATGCATGATAAAATGTAGTAATCACTAAATAAATAGAAATTGTAAAATAAAATCTAAAGTACGGGGACAGAGAAAAAGCAAGATAAACAAATATAAATTAAAAGAAAGAAATAAGTACAAGTATATTAAGAAATCACAATAAATGTAAATGGATAAAACTCACCTATTAAAAGACATTAGCAGATGGGTCTCTTAAAAAGCTAGATATATGCCAGGCATGGTAATCCTAGCACTCAGGGAAGCAGAGGCAGGTGGATCACTGTGAGTTTGAGGCCAGTCTGTTCTACCAAGCAAGTCCAGGACAGCCAAAGCTACACAGTGAAAGAAACCCTGTCTCAAAAAGCAAAAAAAAAAAAAAAAGCTATATGTTGCCTATAGGAAAAGTTCCTAAAAGAAAATAACATCAAAAAATTGAAAATAAAGACTTGGTAGAGATAAGTGAGACAAATACAAATTAACCAAAAGATGGTTGGATAGCAGTGTTGTTCAGATAAAACAGAACCATAGGCAAATTAATCACCCAAGGTACAAAGACACCAACCACTAGAAAGGTTTGATTCAAGGCAGTATGTGCTTAACCAAACAGCCTCAAAACTGTAAAGTAAAGCCATTAGGGTTACAGGAAAGAGTGGAATTTTACAACCACTACAGGAGATTGATAGCAGCTCCACTGCCAGAAACTACAGTGTAAGCAACAACATGGTTAGGACATACAACATGAGAACAAAAATAATAAATATACTCAACCCTATACCCAAACGAAAGCTGTGTAAATTTTCCAACACGGAAAATTGCCACTACATACAGAAACTGTCCCTACTCTTGCTAATCTCTAAGGAAGTATACAGTATGTTATAAACAGAATAGCATAGTTAATATTCTTGGACCATCACAAATTAAACCAGACATCAAAATTAAAACAGTAGTAAACCCCTGCCCCGATACGTTTTATGATTGAAAAATAAAACCACACACCTGAGTTGCCAGTTATTAGCAGTGCAGTGTACTTTGGTATGTGTGGTCTCTCAGCTGTAGCACAAGAAACAGGAAACTCTCAGCTCATTATGGCTGCACTATTTTGACTTTGAACTAAATTCTGGCCTGAGAGGTGGATGAAGTAAGAGGAAAGAAGGCATATACATAAATTCATCACAACTTTGTCCTACAGCAAAGAAGCTGTGTTTGGTACACTCTCCAGACTGTGTCCTATTTAGACACATTATACTCAATAGGTCTCACCAATGCTGGTTGGACAAACAGACTGTTTGTCCAGTCTGGCACCTGAGAAAAGGAGCTGTTCAACTAACTGGGCATCTTATAATTAATGCCATCCTAGAATCAAGAAAACAGTTTGTATGGCTTGCTCTTTCACAGAGCTAAGAACTTCTGAAAAGCAAGTAAGGAAGGCTGCTGTGGTGGTTTGAACAGGAATGGGCCTCACATATTCCAATGCTTGGTCATTAGGGAGCAGAGCAGTGTAGCTCTTCAGGGATTAGGAGGTGTGGCTTCACTGGAGTGGGTGTGGCCTTGTAGGAGGACGTGTGTCACTGTGGGTGGGCTTTGGAGCTTTAAAGCCCAAACCAGTCCAGTGCTCACTCTCCTGCTGCCTAAGGATATGATTTAGAAAGCTCAGTTCCTTTTCCAGCACCATATCTGCCTGTGTGCTGCCATGCTGACAATGGACTAAACCTCTGAAACTGTAAGCAAGCCCCCCCTTAAATGCTCTCCTTTATAAGAGTTGCCATGGTCATGGTGTCTCCTCACAGCCACAGAATATTGACTGAGACAGCTGCACAGGTATACACAGGAAAAATACAGGGTATGTGCCTACAGATGAGAGCACTAGCTCATGAAATTACTGCAAGTAGCCCGAACCAGATGGCTGTCTTCTCCCTACAAAGATACTGCCCATCCAACACAATTCCAGCACCAGCCACAGTGAGTCAAATATCAAAAGACCACACTGGAGGTGGAGGTGTTTAGTGGTTACATGCTTATCCAATATGTACAAAGTCCTGGGTTCCATCCCTAGCAACGTGTGTGCGGGCACACACGCGCACTCTCTCTCTCACGCACGCGCACACACACACACACACAGAGGCACACAGGCATACATGCACACACACACATATGGAGAGGGAGAGGAAGAGAGGCAGAGAAAGAGAATCCAAACTTTAAAAAAGGATGCATGCAGAGTTGCATCATATCAATGACAGGCCTGCAAGTTCTGTGGATAAGTGGGAGTGGGTGATGAGTGGACAAAGAAGACAAGAAGGACCATCAGAGCTCTCTAGGATGAGCACTGGGTAGTGAAGGTCTTGCTGTTTCTTACATAATACATGGACAGAGCAGAGTGGCTTTCGGGGAGCAGACCCCTCCACCCTTGGCCTCCTCACTGCTCTTCCAGCCTCTCTTATCACCATCAGCCCCTTCAAAAAACAAAGGTTGATCATAAGAACTGGAGGTTCCTCATCAACAGTCACTAGAGTCTCACAAGGTGAACGTCACAGGCTCTAGAACATTGCAGGGTTCTGGGCTGAAGTGGCAGAATCTCAATGGCACTCCTGTCCACCCCCTGTCCACTTGCATTGATAAGGGGCTATCACATGAACTTGGGAATAGTGCTACCACCAGGATGATGCTAGACACCACCAGAGCTGATGGTAAAGTGGGCCAGTGGGTTAGGGCTCAGCCAATGCAAGTTTCCTGGTAACTGAGGTGTTCCCCAGAGGGCTGCCTAGTTAGGAAGCTTACCTTCTGTAAGAAAGGACTCATTTTAGAAGGTTGTATATTAAGTAGAGGCTGCCACTTATGCAGAAGAGCAGAAAACCTCTCCAGAGGTGCCTTAGGAAAACGCACCTCTGGAGAAAGTTCAGGAAGAAATAACGCAAGGGGAGGAAAGCTAAGTATCTATGATGCCAATAAAGAAATAAATCACAGTAGTCAACCCTGCCTTCAACAACAATTTGTAGTTCCAGTGCCGCAGGACAAAGACTACAGCTGCTTTTTCAGGAACCAAATTATGATTAATTCCATGGGAAGTGGGATTCGTCGTGAAATTGCTGACTTACTCTTTCACAGTTATTCTCCCCATCTGCATGTCCCCTTGGACCTATTTATTTCCCAAGTGTCTCCTATGCAGCATTCCCTAATTTGCATTCATTTTTCAGAAGTGCCTGTCTGGGAAAGAGCATGGGGAGAGTCCCACACAACTGTGCTCTCTGGAGCTACCTTGATGGTAGGAGGCCCTTCACTGCGAAATGCCCCATCAGCCTTTCCCAGAGGGAAAGAAAGGCAGGCCTGCCATACAGAATGTGCTTGTGCCCGATTTCAGACAAAAAGGCCTGGAAGGCTCTGCCACATCCCTGAAGCCAGATGCACATGGCATCTAGGACGTGACACTTCCGGAGGAAGCAGTCAGTGACCTTGCCAGAAGAAAACACAGACTGTGGAGTGTAGCAGATTAGCCATGAGTGAGGTTCTGACACCGGGGGTGTGAAATGACAATTGTGTAGAATCATGACCACTATTATAAGCCCTTCTGCTGATCAAGTACAGCACACGTGGCTGGGAGGATGAAGAGCTCTCCCCACAGCCAGATCCCTGTCCAGGATGAGGAACAGCCTTTGCCTCACTGTACAGTCATCAGATGCAGCTGGGAGCACATCATTAGGACAAACATACCCTACTGGTATTGCTGCTGTCATTGCTGGGTAGGGTATATGGATGCACTCAGTAAGAACGACTGATTCTAACGTGTAGCGGATATGCTTTTGCTTGGCGCTTTAAAGCCCTAACAGCTGCTTTGCGGCTCTAGGAGGCAAGTCTGGCACCATTTCTCAAGGACATGTGTCCAGCAAACTCGTGCTTTCTGTTTACTGATTCGGTCTTTCAGGGAAGGAACATTGGGAGGAGCTGCCCTGCTCATCCCTAAGGATGGGGACAATTCCAAAAGGACCTTTTGAAGCAGCACTGGCAACTTTTACTTGGATTTAAATAAAGCAATGACTGTTGCCCTAATTCAGTGCTGAGGAATGGAGTGTATGGGAGCCGCCTGCACTGTGCGGATGTGCCAGGGATGACTCAGAAGCCAGGGGTCACGTTACAGCACAAAGCCCTCCAGAAATCAGCTGTGGCCACAGATCAAAGCGCTTGCTCCCAGCACTTGCTGAGAACGGATGTCTGTCCTGCATCAGCCCTTCCAACTGTGTCTGAATGGAGACAGGCATTCACTTTCAAGTAGCAGACCTTCCGACTGAATGTACTTGCTCGCCTGGGCAAGCTGGTTTTCCTTCTTCTGAGATTCATTTGAAAACTAAATCTACTGAGCACTAATTTTCTTTGACCCAGCACTCATTGTGTTAACTCAGGGGACTTAATTTTTTTTTTATTACATGATTGATTGATTTAGTTCGTGCACGTGAGTGCATACCATAAAGCATGTGCAGAAGTCGAAGAACAACTTCTGGAGTCCTTCTCCTTCCCCCATGTGAGTTCCTGGAATTAAACTTCAGTCATTATGCTTGGAAGCAAGTGCTTTTACCCAGTGAGTCATGCTGTAGCCACAAAGGGATTTAGTAGTGAACACAACAGAGTTCCTGGTGACTGGAAACTCCTAGTCACATGTGTGAGTATGTACATGAGTGCATGTGTGTGCACCCATGCTAGAAGACAGCTGGTAAGTATTTGCACTAGCCAACATAAATACTAACATTGGTGAAACAGCAGGTGCCAAGAGCACTTTAATTGGCGATGGGAGAAATCCTTCCTTTTATCTCTCTGCCCGTTTATCACAAACTCCTGTGAGTATCTTCCAAAAGTCAACAAATGTGCCCCACGCTGAGACTCACGACTGTGAAGGCACAGGACCAGCCCTCTGCACCTCCCTGCCCAGCACAGGAACTCTACAGCAGTGGAGGCAGAAGGCAGAGGTGCCAGGTGACAGTTTATCTGGGTGGCTCAGCACAATCACAGGTCAAACACTTAGGGTACTCCAGTCTGAAAGGAGGTCTACGAGTGATGTAAGTATGAAGCCACCTGCACTTAAGGAAGAATACGCCAAGGAAAATAGAATGATTATTAAACTTGAGCTGGCCAGTCCAATGCCCTCCTCTCTTTTCTCCTGTTACCCAACTTCTTGGCATTGGACAGTCTATGAAACACGTTCTCTCTTGGTTTCCACATCTCCAACCTGCCAAATCACTGGTCATTCCCCTCTTGTGGAACACTAAATAAATGTCCATTCCTGCCTTTCCTAATCCAGTCCAATCCAACCCAATCCAATCCCACCCAAACCAAACTAACCCAACCCAGGGGAACCAAATCCGTCAGCAAGTCCTATTACTATAATCCCAAAATGAATCTCAAGCCACCCTCTCTTTTCTCTTTATCCCATCCAGGCATACACCTGGACCTCTCTCATTAGCCACACATTAGTCCTGTGTTTCCCAGGACGCATGGCGCCTTGGCAAGAATGGCTTCTAAGAAACACAAACCACACTTATTAGCGCTCCCTAGGTCAGACTCTCCAGGGTCTTCCAATCACACTCTGAAAAAAAAAAAAAAAAAAAACAGCCTCCAGATTCTGGCACCCATGACAGCTCTCGTGGCTCTGAATCCCCCAGCCCCACCTTTGCCCTTGCTGCATTCTCTACTGGGAGGGACCCTCTTGGACCAGCTCCTCGTGTGTTCTGAGTATGTTCATGCTATGCAGCAAAGCAGGTCATAAAGTCAACCATCCCAGGCTCTTCTCACTGTATATGCAGCTCTGGGACAACACTTGCACACAGTTGGTGGTAAATAAAACATACATAAGTGCATCAAAACTAGGGAGTTCCGGTTTCAAGAAACTGAGCCCTATACAATTATGAGTAGAGGGTATTTGTTTACTTCCGTGTGTGTTTGCACACAGGAGCTATGTACATGTAGAGGCCAGAGGCCAACCTTGAGTATTGTTCCTCAGGCACCTCCCCCCTTTTGTTTAAAGACGGAGTCTTTCAGTGAGCACAGGGCCACACCATCTCCCCCTCTCCAGTACGGGGAATACCAGTGTGTCAGGTGTTGGACACAGGCTTACAGGGCAAGTGCTTTACTGCCTGGGCCATCTCCCCAGACCTGGACGCTCACCTTCAGTTAAAGGTGGGTTGGGTGTGGTCATGCATGCCTTTGATCCCAGCACTTGGGAAGCAGGGGCAGTTGGATCTCCGTGAGTTCGAGGCCAGGCTGGTCTACAAAGTGAGTTCAGGGACAGTGAAGACTGTTATGCTAAGAAACCCTGCCTAAAAAAAAAAAAAAAAGTGGATTGCATTTCTCCAAGGTTCCAAAGATCGTACTGTTCTACATTTGTTATAAGCTTATTTGCCACAGTACTGTTAGCCTCATAGAGACACATAAATGGGTATTTCACTGAATGTGGAATTATCTATTGTTCATGGGTCCCATGGGCATGCGTATTTGTTGGAGGTCAGCAAGACCCTGCAGGCAGAAAGGATGAGAGAACACAGAGTGCCCATGTCATCTTTTCTACAAGCTTATTTCTCTCTCTCTCCTTTCTGATACCCAAAGGTCTATTTCAAATGCGGCAGCCAACCTTAAACACATTCATGACTACCCATTTATCCGTCCCATCTCTTCTCACATCCACCCACACCAACAGGCAGTGAAGATTAGCACCATAACCTAGCAAGGTGCTAAAGAGAAATACAGCACCTGTAATTTCCCCAGTTCTGCTGAGGAACAGACACAACCTGCCTGTGCCCCAGGTCAGTTGTGGTATTGCAGGAAGTCTAAAAGCAAACCCTCACCCAGTGCAAAGAGGAACACGCTCTGGAGGCCAGGCCAGAGTCTGCTTCGGCTACTCATGCTACTCATCCTGACCTCACAACACATCTCTTAAGTGCTCAAAGTCTCCCTTCCATGTGTGTGAGATACGGAGAACACAGAGTTCCTTGGGATGATTGCGGAGCTAAATAAGGCAGAAAAATGCTCACTAAAGGCCTGAGCTTTATTGTTCTACTTCCGTCTGTAAGGAGAAGAGCCAGGCTTACAGACTAGGTAGATGCTAAGTTCTTGATCCAGCATTAAATCTAATTTGAGCATCTGTGAGTTCATAATTTATTAAAAAAATGTTTTTTGCTTGACACAGTATCTCCCTATATATCCTAAGATGGCCTTGAACTCAGAATCTCCCTGCTTTAATATCCCAAGTGCAGGGATCACTGGTGTGAGTCACCATATCCACCTCCAAATATAAAAAATTACCTAGTACAAAAAATAGTTTTACTCAGTTGTAGAGTCTTTTGGTTGTAATCCTTGACTTGGGGTATAGTAATTTAGTAATCAGCCAGCCCCCCCCTTCTTTCCTGAGATCTGTGATCTCTCTCTCTCTCTCTTTCTCTCTCTCTCTCTCTCTCTCTCTCTCTCTCTCTCTCATGGATGGGGGAGGGCTCTCCTTCAGGTCCACTATAGGAATTTTCTTAAGGTACATGGTGTGATTGCACTTTGCCAGGGACCCAGGAAAGAAGGGATAGAAAATCACAGCAGACATTTTTATGGTCATAAGAACAGAACAGATATGTATGATCTGCCCCAGGAGTTCATCTGGGATCTGGATACAATGATCAAATTAAAGCTTGAAAAAAAAATTAACAATATGAAGTCTACACAAGTTCACACACTTTTGCCAAGTCTATTAATTAATGCTGCCAGCTTGACAAGAAATATATTCAACGAGACAAACTTCCTTTAGTTATTTTATACTTCTTTGGTGTGAAAGAAAGGACAAACCTGGTTTTACAAATGACAATTAATGATAAAATAAGAAAACAGAAAATTCACCTTAAAAATCAAAACTAACTCAATTGACATAAAAAAAAAACCCAAGCCCTGTGCTGTGGCAATCAGCAGCATCAGAAAGGAAGCCCTGGCAGGCTAATTAACTGGTGCCAATACCCCTGATGCCCCAGGAAGCCCAGGGGCACTGACATCAGCAGGGGCTGACTCCCTCTGGGGCTCAGAAGCACATGTGGTTTGTCATTTCTTCAACTCCAGGTCACCTAGAGAGAGACAGAATTAAAAAAATAATAATCTCAGGAAGCCTTGGAACCTCATTAATTAGGCTCCCCCACGCAGCACTGCAGGGCGGGTGGCTGCCTGTCCCCAACCAGTGCTGGCATCTGGATGTGCACAGAAGGAAGGGGGTGCCAGCCAGGACATGCCGCGCCTCACTCCAGGAGCCAGTTCCCACACTCATCTATTCTGCCACTCTCTGCTGTAGCTCACACTTCATTAAATTCTACCGCATCACATCAACATGCAAAACAACTATTTGAAGGGCATTCAAAAATACATAATCAGAAAGGGAATAAAACCTCTCTGAGAAAGGGGTGGGTGAGCAGAGGCCTCTCCTGTCTAGTCAATGACATCCAGGTTCTTTGGTGCTAAACCACGTTTTTAAGGCACAGCGACAGAGGGGGATTGTCTCTGTCTGATGGGTGGGGCCCGGAGCTCTGCTGACAGGCCGGTCACCAAGGGCTGCTTGCACATGCCTGTAGGATCTGTATGGTTTCTTCTGCTTTCTGTTCTAATTTTCATTTGGAAGCGGGTAGCTCTGCAGCTTTAGCAACTTTTCTATGTGCTGTGTTTTCCACTTTGCATATACCTGTGGCACAGAAATGACCTCTTCTTTCTTTTTACTCTTTTAAAAGCATTCACTTGGATCCAGTAACTTGGCCCAAAGCTGGCAAAAGCTCTTGCTTCCAATCTTCATGACAGGGCTCAACTGACTCCAGCAAGTCTGCAGGCACACTATGGCACGTGCAGACCCAGTTACCCACAGAATAATAAGCAAAAATAAAGAAAAGTTAAAAGCACTCACTTAATCTATAACCTACTGAGCCCATATGCATAATCAGCCGCTGGCTTTGGACTTATTTTTGTACTGTAAACATCTTTTATTTTTCAGGCATAGAATAATCTCACAAAGACATTTTCACACAAGTACCTAAGGAAAATATACTGATGAGTGGCTCTGTGCAGGCAGAAGTGTCAACTCTGTGTGCGGCTGGGATTCTATAGAGGCTGTTTCTGAGGTTAGTGTACATACGTGTGCAGCACGAACTTGTGCTCGCACACACCCTTTTACTATGGAGAGAAATGGAAACACAGTGAGATTGTACTGTGATGAGTGGGGTGTTATGTTTCAGGCACTGGTCCTCAGAGGTGGACAATCCTGTCCCCTAGGGTGGACTGTAATGCCTGCAGACACTTCAGCCGTCAAGATTAAGGGCAAACCCACAGCTGCTGTTCACATCTAGTAGGTGGTGGCCCGGGAAACTCAACACTCTCCAACCTAGAGGACACACACAGTCAGCCCCACTGGAGGCCAGTGCCAAAGGCCCCGAAGAAAGACCACCTTGATAACAGTTATTCCACAAATATATCAGAAAATAAGGACTGGAAAGAAGTTGAGTTCATTCCTTCACTTAGGCAAATTCTAAGACTTCATAGATGCTTAGCCTAATCCCCAAATAATAATATTATTATTATTGCTGTTGTTGTTTTGTGTGTGTGTGTGTGTGTGTGTGTGTGTGTGTGTGTGTGTGTGTGTGAAAACCATAGGTCAACAGAGGTGTTTTCCTCAGGAGCTGTCCACCTTGTTTTGTCTTGTTTGTTCTCTGACCTAGAGCTCTTTGAACAGGCTAGGCTGGCTGGCCAGTGGGCTCCAGAGATCCACCTCTCTGCCTCCACAGCCCTGGGATTACAGCAGATCTTCCCACAACAGCCTCTTTCATGTGGGTTCTGGGGATCAAACTCTGCTCCTCTTGCTTGAATAACAAGCACTTTACTGACTGAGTTATCTTCCCAGCCCCAGAAAAACAAAAAACAAAACAGTTTTTAAAGACCAACTTTGTTCCACCGCTGTGCTTTCCATATTCAAGCAGGCCTCTCCTTCAGTCACCAAAAAGACTGCATATGATAAACTATTAACCCACGTGAAGAATAAGGAAACTGAAGTGCAGAAAGGCAGACTAACCTGCCAAGGTCACATAGCTAGTAAGGGTCAAAGCTGGGACATAAATCTAGACAAACTGATACTAAAAAGGCACCACTCACCCTGTGCCCTGTCCCACCAAGCTGCAGCCTGGGCTGGACAGCCCAGACAGATAGAGACCACTGCTGAGAGGAGTCACAAACCCAAAGCCAAGTAAACTGTTTGTTTCCTTCTTCCTATTTCCCAGCTGCATCATTTCACCTGTGGAGCTTTGGAGCCCTTGAAATCACTGACCTCTGGGTAGCAGACTGAAAGCATTGGACAGGCTCTGGGGGTGGTAGCTCACTCATGGTACCAAACCCACACGCAGCACAGGAGCTTCTGGAGCAGTGTCAAACCAGCTATTGATGTCTGAGGCACCCGTCGGGGCACAGTGCTGGCAGAAGAGAGATGGTGGCCAGTCCTGGGAAAGGGCTATGCAGTACTCCTGTGAGGCACGATGCCTCTTGTCAGGAGACCCAGAGCTATACTGGAGCTTCACGGCATTTCTAGGGCGATGACCCCAGGGCCTAATGAGAATGTAAACCGATATTTGTGAAGTGCAATCCTCGAGGCTCCTGGCAGATGTAATCACAGTCAGGCAGACTACTCCTGTCTCCAAGGGTAGGAAGCCGCAGTGAATTACAGGCGTGAGCCATGGGCTGACCTCAGAGTGGCATCCCCCGAGACAGCAGGGAGCAAAGACAGGAAGTACTTGGCTAAAGTGGTTTTCCCATTCTTTTCATAAGAAACGTGCAACTTCATAAAAAAAAGAGGAGGAGGCACATTTTATTGACAAGAAAAGCTAACCTTTATTTCCTTACTCCACGCCAGCAAAGTATACATCCTTTCTCCTTTCCTCATGGTAGTTGTGCAGAGCAGGAACCATCATTCTTACTTCCTAGGTGGGAAGAACCAGGCTCAAAAAGAAAAGTAGTGTAATTAGCCCAAGGCTGCACACTAGCAAGTGTGAGTCAGGATTTCAACCTCCACAACTCAGTGAGTTTTCCTTGATGACATTCTATTTTTTCATATTGCTGCTGTGACATTCTGATGTCAGAGGAAGTATATATTTGGTCTCTGTCCCAAGTTCCTGGCAGATGCTTAAATCTGTAACCTCCTTAGTGACAGGTGACATTAACAAGGGGGTGGGGATATCACCTTTTGTTGTGTTTGGGTCTAGGCTTCCCTTTCTTGATAGCCCTGGGGTTTTCTGGAATAAGCATCCTTGTGTGTGCTGATGAGGTGACCAGGACTGCAGACAGTTTCAGTCTGAGGAGGGCTGGTGCTCAGAAAACCACACACAAGTAGAGAACTGGGATTCTCAGTCCCTCTTCAACAGGGCTAGAGACTATACTAAACCCCAAAGCCCAGGCTTTGAATCAGTGTGCAATGGAGCCTCTACAAACACCATGAGTGGCAAAGCTGAGAGAGTCTGGGAGGGTCAATGCAGGCAAGAGCCAGGGGTATAGCTCAACCCCACAGCAACAGAGGGGCCTGTGCTCATGACCTCTGACTCCACTCCACACATTTCTATGTGTCAACCTGAAGCTCTGCCACATCATTTTTGACAGCATGAAGAGTTATAATAACAAGTTAGAGGTCAGCCTGGTCTACATAGCTGGTACTAGGACAGCCAGGGCTAGACAGAGAAACCTTGGTGTCTGTCTGTATGTGCCTGTGTGTATGTGAGAGAGACAGACAGACAGACAGAGACAGAGACAGAGACACAGAGACAGAGACACAGAGAGATAGAAACAGAGTACTCATAAGCAAAGTGTTTCCCTGAGCTCTGTGACTCATTACAGCAAAGTGGGACGTGTGGTATCCCCAAGCCAAACAAAGCGTGAGTAACCTTGGGAGCATTACCTGTGACCGCCATCTAAAATGGAGGACACCTTTATGGGACTGAACCTTTAACTCTACATTTACACTGCATCATAAGGGTCAGAATCCAGTTAAACCGTGCTTGGTGTGGGAAGCGTTTATCCGGTGTGAGAAGTATTGACCGAGAAATAATTTCCTTCTACCATTTTCAGACAAGTACTCACACCTACAGCCATGTGTGCATATGAAGAAACACACACACACACACACACACACACACACATGCACAGAGAAATGCATGCACAGAGAGAGACACACACTTTTTATTTTTTCAATTTAGATCAAATGACCTGTACTCCAACATCATGAATGTCAGCATACAGCTAAGATGGCCTCATCCTGAGGGTGCTGGGAATAGTCCCAGAAGTGCAAAGGAATAATCCTAGCACTGACAGACAACTGCATGGTACGAGGTGGCAAGTGAACAAAGGTTTATGGATATCAGGAAGGAGGAATTCCCTCTACCCGTGGTGGGGGGCAGTGCAGAAAGATGCCACAGAGAGAGGAAGGGGAAGAGGGGAAGGAGGGAGGAGGAGGTGTTGGTAGTTGTCCTGGGGAATCAGAAAAGGCCTGACCAGTGGGTGGGGCTTGAGGCCCTGTCCCGTTTTTTTCTCCCTCCAAAACTCACTTTCCACATATATGCAGAGTTTGCATGGGGCTTCCCACAGACAGGCTATAAGGGACAATGGCTCTGTGGCTACTTCCCTTGCTCTGAGAAGCCACTTGCACTCCAAACCAGGCTCTCTTCTGTCTTGCTTTGAGACCTTGGACACAGCACCCAACCTCTTAAGTTCCAGCTTCCTCAACTCCAAAACGGGTGTACCATTCACACCCACTCCACAGGGCTGCTGAAAGGGTTGTGTTTTCAAAGATATGCAAAGCACCTGGCATGCTGCCCAGCACTTAGCACAATGGCACTCTTATTAACTTACTGAAAACAGTGAGGCTCATCGCACAAGGTAAAGCCGGAAGGAGGAGGAAGAAGCTGTGTTGCACTGTGCTTGTTTGTTCTGGAGATCAAACTCATCTCAGGCAAGCCAGAGAGGCAAGCACGCAACAGCTGACTTACAACTCCAGCCCACAAACACTCTCACAACCCAATGCTTCTGCCCCTCTGAAAGTCTCACACTGAAATCCGAACACAGGACACACGATGGTGTTGGAAGGTGGGGCCTGTGAGAGGCAATGACATCATAAGAGTGGAGTCCTCAAGGATAAGATTTGTGCCATTATGAGGCTCCAGGGAGCTCTTGCCCTCCTTCTGCCACATGAGAATACAGTAAGAAGCGAGCCAGCAGCTAGAAGACAGTCCTCACCAACCTGCGATGCTGGCCAGCATCCTGACCTCAGCTGCAACCTGCAGAATGAGGACTCAATCTCTTGTTTCTAAGCAACCCAGCCTATGATACTGTGGTGTGGCAATCTAGACCGACCAAGGACCATCATGAAAGTATAAGAGACCTTCTGAGGAGAGCTTTAAAAAACCACTTCCCTAAGACTTACCATAGTACTGAGCCGAACCTCCCATTCTCTCTGTCCCCTGAGAGATACCAGTTTTGTATTATTGGAACAGACAACTGGACAAGTGACAGTTCTTTGCTTCAATTTGCCAAGTTACGGGTATGTCCCTATGGCTGTCTGTCAGCTGGTTCAGCAAAAGCTCAGTGCAATTCCAGCTTCAAGTGATGAGGTCAGTAAGCCCAAAGCTCCAGACTAATTTCGGCCTATGCTCAGAACCAGTAGCCACCATGTCATTGGCTTTCTTCCTAGCTGAGACCCAGGTCCAGCACTGAAAGCCGGAGGGTTCAGAGGCCTGGGCATCAGTTACATCAAGCTTCCCCTTCTGGTAGTAGGGCCCCTTTCTCTGAGGAAGAAGTGAGACCCTCATCTTTATCTGGATGCTCCCATCAAAGGCTGCTGGCAAGCTAAATTCCCAGTGACAGTTCTGATGGCTTACAAGTGAGTGTCGGCCCTACCAGGGTGGAGCTTTCCCTCATGTTCACTGTGGCATCTGAGTGCCCAGAGCAGCAGCATCGGCCTCAGTGATGAGCACTCAGGACAATCTGAAGTCCTCACGAGCACCAAACACACAGAGCAGTAGCTCACAGCTCTTCACTGAGGCACAGGTTAGTTGGGACCTCCTTGCCACTGCCACACTTTTGATGGTGTACTGTAGCCTCAGCTGGTAATATCACTGCTGGGCCTCTGACAATCCCCCCTTCAGGAAGGTGTGAGCTTTTTTTCTCTTCCAGGCAAAGAGGGTCATTTGCTATAAAACACAGAGCAAGGCCAGCTCTCATCTAATGCATGCTTAGCCCATTTATGCTCACATTGCTGGAAATGAGCATGCCAGCAATGGACGCACGTACATAAGTCACCTCCTCATGGAAGAGACAAAGAAATACTGTGCTGAACCCCACCTGTCATCACAACCCTTTGTGGAGTACTTCATAGAATCTCCTCTTCCCTGGACTAACTCAAAACAGGGCCCTCCAAAGCTCCAATTCTCTGCCTACTCATTATGATCACAGGGCACAGTACAGTCGGCACCCGGCTTTTATCTATATGTAGATATCACAGACACATATTACCAACGCTCAGCTACTGTATTACCCAAACACATTTACTTCTTTTGTTTCATGACTACTTATCACAGCATGGTGATACTAAAAGGGGTAGGGGAAGTCAGAGCACAGTGCAAGAAAGGGGAAATGCATGTAATTTGCAAAAGCACACTCAACATTATAATTGCTTCTTTTGTTCAAGCATAATGTTGAGTATGCTCCAGAAACAACGGCAGAGGAGGCATTCGGATCCTGTTCATCCAAAGGGGTCACGGTTAAAGAAGACTAGAGAACACTGTCCTGGACCCACTGCACACGACAGCTGTGGGAATCATCTGCTCTAACACTTGGCAAAGATAAGGAAACGGCCACCCAGAGAGGCTAAGTGACTTCTTGTTTAAGGGAGCTGTGTAGCGGTGTCACATGACTTCTGTCTGTCCCCATGTCCCCCTGTACTGAGTGGAGTACATAGCTTGCTACTGATGAAGTCAAGGAATTCCTCACAGCCTCAGAGCCCGGATATTAAGATACTCAGGGAAAAATGAGTTCTTAAGCACACTTTACAAAGAGGGGAGAAGACCTCCTCTTGAAAGGACAAGCAGAATAGTAGGTTTTACCTACGTCCTGAGAGCAGCATCCAATGCCAAGGACACTGTGGCCCCTGTGGCTCCAGCCTCCCTTGTGTGTGCAAATCTGGGGAGTCTTTTCTGTAAGCCCCCTTTGGGGGGAGGGGACAGCAGGATGTTTCCTCAAGCCATTATTCTCCCTTCTTCTCGGCTCCCTGTAAAGGCTGCCACCAAGGCACACAAAGATTTCAGCTTAGTCCCATCTACCAAGGCACGCTGCAGGCTTTCTCCTGTTTGCTCTGACAGGAAGGAGCAAGCGAGCTGGAGGACTGAGATCCCACCAGGTCCCCTGTGTGCAGAGGCAGCAGCCCCAGGGCTACCCAGCTGGGAGCCAGGGGTCACTGGCTATCCATGCATCCACGGGGCGCAGGAGTCCACTTACCGCAGTGCGACTGGAAGACCTGTGGCTTGACGACCTGATTGCAGGCACTGCACACAACCAGATAGAAGTCATCATGTGCTGGATAATGGCCAAATAGGTGCATATCTGGGGGAGAAATGAAAACAGTCGTTTTGTAGAGAAAAAAAAAAGCAATTAAGTCTCAGAAGGTATACAGTTTCCTCTTGGAATTTCTTCCAGGGCAAGATTTTCGCAAGACATACATAGACACAGGGGAACACAGCTTGTCACCACATAGCTACCCAACTTGCAGAGAAACCAAGGCCTTCATGAACCCCTCCTTATCCCCACCCCACCCTGGAAGCTGCCTGTGATAGCTACCAATCTGTTTGGCAGTGTTGGGGAACGACAGAGACAAACGCCACAGCTCAGCCTTGATTGCAGGACCGTGTCAAGCAGAGAGGGAAGAATAGGGCTGGGGTTGAGAAGAGAGATGCCTTGGCCTCAGCTGAAAGGCGCAGCAAGGGCGAAGGGGTCTGCTGAGTGAGCAGCCTGTTCACCGCCATCACTGCTTGAGCTCGTTACTGTTCACTTGGTAAGTAACTCCTCAATATACCAGGGACTGTGTCAGGAGCCAGAGGAGTAAGACTGAGGTCGCTGCTCTCCCGAAGCTTATGGTGGCAGAAAGAGAGGGCATGGGTCAGATGGCCACACTGGCTGTCATGTGTGGTGGTGCCAATGGCTGCAAGAACATGTCCTGAAAAAGCTTGACAGGTAAGCCTCACTTAGTCCGAGGAAGCAGGGGAGCCAGCTGAGGCCTGAGCATGAGGGATTAGAGAAACCCCTCTAGTGAGTGGGGGGGTGGTGGAGGGGGTGTTCAAAGTTTAAGCCAGGGAAGGAGGTTCCATACCTTGGAGGCAGCTCTTGTTCTTTTGGTTGAGATAGAACAAGGAGAGGGTTGGGGCGAAGCTGGTGAGGCGCCAGAAGCTATATAGCTGTGTAGACCAAGGAAAGGATTTTGATTTTGATATTAAGGTCAAAGAGGAGCTACTGAGTATTTTGAAGCAGAGATGTAAAGCAATTAGACAGCTACTGTGAGGGGGAAAAAAAAATCAATGTCAGGGCATTCATCTGAGACATGAATGCCTTTGTCCACACACAAATTGTGCACGTGTTCACAGCAGTGTTCTTCATAATAGGCAGTAAGTGGAAACCCAAACATCCACCAGCTGATGAACAACATACAGAACACTGTCCATCAACAAATAGGACAGAGGTATGTTACATGCTTCAACATGAACAAACCCTGGAACCGTCATAGGAAAAGGAAGCAGACACCAGAAGGTCATGATCTGTATGTTTCCATTTATGTGAAAGGTCCAGAGCAGGCAAATCTACACGGATAAGTAACTGCTTACTTTGGACTTGGGAAAGGTAATAGCCACAGGGTGAACGGCTTACTGAGGACAAAGGAAATTTCCTAAGATTGCTAGTACAAGACCCTGAAGCCACGGACTTACATGCTTTAAATGGGAGATTTGTATGGTATTCAAATTACATCTCAGTAAAGCTGTCAAACAAATAAAGGCCAGTTCTGAGGAAACCTGTGGTCACATCTCATGTGCTACTGACAGGGCCCTCCCCCATCCCACAACACATGATAGCTTCCCAAAATTCTAGCTCAGGCCAGAAGGATGAGCTGAGCTCCTCGTGCTTTGAACAGCTAACCACCCAAAGGATGGACAACCCAAAGATGACCTCTCAGCAATCCTGTGCTCTGCATCCCTTCCCAGTCCTGCTGCTTCTATGGATGCAGCACTGTTTCCCTGTGTTAGGGAGCAAAAACCTCCACTCCCATGGAGGAGGCAGGGGGAGTCAGTCTCACAGCAGGGACTGGAGATACAGGCTGAAGTGAATCTCTAACTTGGGAGTCCCTGCAGGGGAGCCCCTTGGGAACTGGCCTCTGCGCCTCTACGTCTGTCTAAGAGGTCTGTACATACCTCCACCAGAGTCTTCAGAGGAACATTATTAGTCAGCGCCCAAGAGAAAGCCTCAGAGGAGGAGAGGGTGGGAGAGAGGGAGCCTGTGATAGGCCCACCCAGGGTGCAGGTCAGGGCCTGAGCTATAGCACCCAGCTGCACGCTTGTAAAGGTTAGGGGTTGTTTATTTGATGAGAAGAACAGAGTTGAGCAGCCTTGGGAGCCTTCTGAAACAAACGAAGTTATGAAGAAATAAAAGGATTTTGTTAATCAAAACACACACACACAACACAACACACACACACACACACACACACACACACACCACTAAAGCCAGTTAGTGGCTAAAGACATTACCAAAAATGTCTCAAATGCCTCTTGAGGTAGCAGCTGTACCAAGTGCTGGAAGGCTGGGACCAGACCATGAAAGATGTGAAGGGTGTTTCTGAGAGCCTGTTGTCACACCTTATGATCTTCATTCAATGCTCCATTCTTCAATATTCTCAGAGATCTGAAGAGCCCATGCCCATCTCCTCACTCCTAAAGACAAACCCCCCACCACATACACACAGCCCCTCCCCACACACACCCCCCTCTGGGTCACTGTCCAAGGTACACATTAGGCTGGTTCCAGGCTATGGTCTCCTAAGTGTGGGTTCCCCTCAGGCCCTTCAGCAACAGAATTTTCTTGAACTTTCTCTGCAACTCTTTCAGCTTTGCACTACTCTACTCAGAGTGCATCTCCTGTGTAAAGGGAAAGGACCAGCTTGCTTATGCCACAGCAAGCCAACCTCAGGATTCCTCTGCAGCCTGCCCAGAATCCGGGATACAGGAGACCTGCAAATGTGGGATTTGGATTCCAAAAGACAACTGCCCTCCACACACACACACACACACACACACACAGACACACACACACACACTTCACATAACTGGTGTTCAAAGCCAGTGTGTTGTTTTGTTAGAGTAATAAGAACAAAGGATGAAGGAGAAAAGACAGAGTAAAAAAGTAATGCACTGGGCATAATGCTAGCTATTCAGTATTCCCTCTCTTAATTTATCCCCTAAGAAAAACATTGAGTTAAAAACAAAACAAAGCAGTGGTGTGCTGATGCGGGCTTGTAGCAGTGTGTGAGAGCAAACACGTCTGCCTAGCTCCATGTTCAGAGTTGTTTCTGAGGTAGTTTGAAATCATTCCCCAGGGAATATTTATACCACAGAAAAAGGCAAACAGTGTGACCCAGACCTTTGCTTTTGGAGGGCTTGCTGTTAAACATTTACCAACTCAGTACTGAATCTGAATGGGCAAAAGGTGAAGTCCTATATGCGCCACACCCAATGGTAACCACTGTGATGTGCAAATATTACCTGTATTCTTCATCATTAGCCTGTGCGGTCAATGCTTCACTTCCCAAACACAGAAATAAAGGTAAAAGCAATGTGCCAGTACTACTAAGGCAGAATGAGACTACAGGCCACCAACTCCAAAGCCAGTGTTCTATTCTTTAGCAAAGCACTGCATCTTTAATAACAGAGCAAGGTCCCGTTTTACAGATGAAGAAATCAACAGGAAAGGCTCTATGGTTTGAACCTGGCTTTTCCTAAGATTGACGTGAACTTTCATTGTGATTGTGGCAGTGTTGGGGTTGAGTGGGTTAACGAGTCAGAGTGAAGACCGCGTTTCTCATAGTCTGAGGGTCCGTCTCACAAAAGCAGGTTATTAGAGCATCAGTCACCCTTCGTGCTTTCCCTTCTCCATGTACAGTCTCTGCCCTTCTACATTCTACCGATGCAATACAGGCCCCTCACCAGACGTAGCTGTGTTGCCCAGCACTCCCAGCCTTTAAACAGTGAGCCAAATAAACTTTGATTATAAACTTCCCAGGTTCTTACTGCATTAACAAAATGGACTAAAACAGAAGAACTGTCTAAATAACCAGTAGGCTCCCTAGGACTAAGGAGTGCTTAGTCCTAGTCCTCCCTAGGACTAAGTGTATACACAGTGGGTACTATGGATGTGGGCTTGATTCACCGCCTAGGTAGAACAACACATCACATCATGCTTCTCATTCTGGTGAGCAACTAAACACGTGAACTATTTATTTCAGGATTTTTCCAGTGAATGTTTCTGAACTTGTATTGACCACAGGTAACTGAAACCATGAAAATCAAACACAGGGTAAGAAGAAACTAGTGTATTTATAAAACAGAAGCCATCACTCACTAAATTCCATATTATCCATCTTTCCTTGGAGAACTGGTTGTTAAAAAACAAGCAACAACAACAACAAAATAAACTTAGCCCCTCCTGACATCACACTTTCCTGTATTCATCATACACACTGCGATACAGACAAACTTTTGTGAACCAATGTAAGATTATATTTATGACATCAATTATCATCTCAAGAATTTGAAGAATGGGCACCTTCATCACTTCCTGCCTGGCCCTCAGGTTCTCATCTGAACTGCCTCCATCCCAGATGGCAGAGGAAAAGGTAGGGCAAGAGCTCAAGAGATGCAAAGTTTGGGGCAATAAAATGATTCCCATGAAAGTGAAGTAATGGCTCTGGTTTCCCTGAGCAGCTGATAAACTGCTTCTAAAGTCAATACTGAAAATGAAATCGGTAGAATGCGGATAGAGTTTTGATCAAGATAAAAATCTAAGGAGAATTCTTCTGCTAAGTAAATTGTGAGCGCATAAACCAGTTCACGGCCAGTTGTTGAAAATGGCTGCTGTCAGGGGAAGGGCAGGTGGCATCTCCAGTTCACGATGCGCGCGGCACTTATTGCAGAAGTGGGGACATGGCTGGCTGTACGTATTTGAGATCACACTAGGTGCTGTGCACTTTTGGGTTTGCCCTGGACACCTTGCAAAGCTCAGGACCTGGACATTAAGAAGCAACAACTGGAGAAGGCTGGAAAGAGGAGACTCAGCAAGGAGGGAGGAAGGGCAGGGTTCTTGTGCATTGGGGATCCCTGTCCAGGATGCACAGGGAAGCTGCAGGAGCAGAGTGCTTTGAAGGCATCTGAGAGGCTTATTGGCAATCGATGCTACCTGTGCTCAGGAGAGAAAAATCCCACAGTGGGAAAAAGATGACAACCTTGAAGTTTGGTGTCATGGAAGAAATAGTAAGTCCCTAGGAAATGGCCTTCAGTTTCCCCAAAGTCTTTCCAGGGTTGTGAAAGCATTCTAGGCATAACAGGAATTGTAAAATGTCGAGGTGACACCCTCCACAGGTGTGTATACACATGTATACTATAGCATACAGAAAATAGTTTTGCAACACTTAAACATGTTTCCCTTTGAAAATTTAATTTACTCTAAAAATATTGTTATGAAAATAAATGTTAACTTTCACACATTCAGTCTCTTTACAGAAAGGAGATGTCAGCCACAGAAGTCAGAAGAAGTTTATGTCTTACTCTGGGCAGCACCTGCCCTCTCGAATCTTTGGTCAAACTCAGAGGGCAAGTGCCACAGGGTTTCCTTGGAAAGATGGGAGGTGAGGGGCATTGAAATGTCTCCACTTTGCTACAACAGAGTGATTTTGTTAGCTAACTCCAACATCTTTTTACATCAGTGCTTCTCAACCTGTGGGTTGTAAACTCCTTTGGGGGTCAAAAGACCTTTTCACAGGGGTTGCCAAAGATCATCAGAAAACACAGATATCTACATTACGCTTTATAACAGTAGCAAAATTACAGTTATGAAGTAGCAACAAAAATAATTTTATGGTTGGGGCATGCCACAACGTGAGGAACTGTATTAAAGGGTCACAGCATTAGGAATGTTTCGCAGCAAAACTCTCTAGGGTCTTCCCATGACCACGAACCTTGTACTTCCTCTTTCCCCAGCAATGCCGAGCTCTGTTCTAGGAAAGACTAGCGGTGTCCAGTTTCTCAGAATTCTGAAAACCAAAGCCTGTGTGCTTCAAAACTAGCAGGATCTGGAAAGGGAGGCCGGAGAGGAAGCAGTGGTGCCTGTGGAGGCCAGGGACAGCCTGAGTGGGCACGGGTGCTGAGAGCCACTCCTTCTCTCTTCTCACCCTCCCAGGGCTTGGTGGCATATTGCCTGCCTGGCAGCCAGGTGCTAGGAAACACAGGGAGCAAACAGAATATCACAAAGTTGCTTGAATGTCCTCTCTGGGTCCCCGGCCCCAGATCAACAAGGACATAAGAGAAGGTCATTTAGAGGCAGTCACTCAAAGTGTGTGGAGGTCAAGAGGCTGCACTAACCCACCCGAGTCTTCCTTGGGCTTTAAAAACACAGTGCCCGGTAGCTGCACCTGGGGTTGGCACCCAGAGTTTAAGTTCTGGCTCTACCATTTGGCATGATAATGCCCTCAAAGCTGCACTTCTGCTTCTGGAAAAGAATGACATATTTGTTAAAGAGCTGGCATGCAGAAGAGACTTCTATGGTCCTCTTATCTCTCCGTACTGACCTGATCCCTTCCCGGGAAAATGTTCGCCCTTCCCTCTGGCACAGCCTACACTCAGCAGTGAGAAGAGGACTTCCAGCCTTATGTCTCTGATTCCCACCATGATGAGGTCTTCTGAAAGACAGCATCTGTGATGCATTGCTCTTGAGATCTTCGGTGGCCAAACAGCCTGGCACACAGTAGCTGCTTAATCAATGCTAATACATCAACCAGGCTGAAGTTCCCTAGAAGATGATTTATTTCCCATCCTCCTTCATCTTCTCTCTCAAAGGGGACATAGTAAATGATAATAAATTGCCCCAATAACCATGTTGTTATCTACATTACAAAGTCAATAATTTTATCAATTCATTCATTCTGTGAACTCCTTGGAAGACAAGTACTTTGTGAACCTAAGGAAGCTGCAGGTGGGCCACGTTAGTGAAGAAGTGGTCTGTGCTCATCTCAGCATGCAAAGTATGCAAAAGGCTGGGCCCTTCTAGAACTGACAGTCACCACTGCTTCCTGCTCTCATCCCTAGCAGGGACCCCTTGGAGCTGCTACTAGGGGTGGGCTTGGGTGTTCCATTTTTTTTTTTTTTCTTCCTGATTTAAGCAGCTCTTTACTTCAAGATCACATGTCATCTAAGGCCTGGACTACCTAGACTTTTCCAACCTTTCCCATCTTAGCTCTAACCTGTGTGATCCTGGGCCAGCACACAGTCAGGTTCAGTTCAGGGTACATTGTGTTAGCCTGTGTCAGCCTGGCAGAGACCTATGACTGGCCAGCTGGGCAGTAATGACCTTGGCAGCAAGGAGATTAATTTTGGAAAGGGCTCCTCCTTGCTTATACCTCACAAATCTGACACTAAAAATGTTCTTCTGGATGCAAAACCACCCTGGCTCTTGCAAGCAGTTATGGGGCCACCAGGCTTCTCCGTGTTCTCTCCTATGCATCCTTATCCACCACCCTAGCCAGGCGCGGGTAGCCCCTGGCCTGTTAAGTCTCTGCTCTAGCCTTCAGGACTTCAGGACAGAAGAGGCACATGAAGCCACTTGGGCAGGTCTCTGAGTATCCTGGCCAAGGCATCTCTTTCAGCAAGAACTGCTTGAGCTTAGAGGTCAGCTGTGCAGACAGGACAGCTCTACTTTCCCTCTCCCCCTTATCAAGTTGGTCCCAAAGTCCATGATCTGTGTGAAGGCTAAGAGTAGGTAGGCACAGCATGTTCAGACCAGGACCTGTCAATGAAAGCTGCAGAGACCACTATAACTCCAGGAGAAAGAAGCATCAGTTTATGGGGTAAGACCTCAGTTCCTCTGCCTGGCTTTCTTGCTGAGGACACTTTAAGAATTGAGTAGAGAGGCCTATGAATACTTTCCAGAGCCACCCCCAGACCCCACTCCCTTTCTTTTTTCTGCTCTATTTAAATTTCACGCTTACTTATTCTTTAAGGACTATGGTTGGGGTTTTTTTTTCTCAACTCCTGCTCTATGGGCCTTGAGTGAGTGAGTGAGTGAATGAGTGTGTGTGTGTGTGTGTGTGTGTGTGTGTGTGTGTGTGTGTTCAGAAAACTTTAAGAGCTTGCTTGTAGGAGGCCAGTTTCCAGCAAATTATGGAGGGCGATTTCTACCACTTCCATCTGTGCTGCTTCTTGGGTTCAGGTTGGGTCTTCTGACACTGTCTATGACACCCTCTGTGTTTCTATCCTCCAGCCCCGCCCTGAAGAGATCTTTGTGAGGCTGAGGGAGAAACCGTATTTCAAGGAACAGGGCAATTGGTTTGTGAACTGGGCAGTAAACGACTCCCTTGTTTTTCCTTACAAAGAAGGTTTGAATGCATCCCCGCTAAAACACAAGTGTCGGAAACCCAATCCCCAGCACAACATTGTGGCCCTTAGAGTTGAGTGAGTTGCCAGGGCAGAGGACAAACACTGTCACCACAGCAGTGGGATAGTTATTGCAGGAGTGAGTTCCAGACAAAGGGACAGGTTCCACCTCTCTCCTCCTCCCTTCCCTCCCCACCCCATTCCACAAGGGGCTTGTTGCCTTCCCTCCTTGCACCATGGTACAGCCCACCAAAAAGGCCCTCAAGATCTAGGGTCCCTTGACCTTGCACTTCTAAGCCTCTAGAACTGTAAGAAAGAAATTACTCTGTAAATCAGCCAGTCTGTGATAATTCCATTATAACAACAGAAAATGTACTAAGACATGGCCAGAGAGGATTCTCAGGCTGAACACGAATGTGCTATTAGAACACCTTAAGTGGTTCATGGGAAAATCAATGGCAACATCTGCTTTCATGTCTGCTCATCAAGGACACTTCACTCTCTCCTAACTGTGGCTGGAGGATGGACTCACTGCTCTCTAAGTCCCTTTTCGGATCCTTAGTTCTGTTAGATGGACCGAAAGGAAGAGTACCAAGAAAAGGTGGGTGAGAAAGGGGAAACGGACACACCCATTGCAACAACAGAAAATCTCTATAAAGAGCAAATGAGCATAAATCAGAGTGCCCGTTCTTGAGAGGAGTGGGGGGGCTCTATCTGCCTATTCACCCATCATCTCTGTCTGCCACAGGAAGCACTCAATGATTTCGACCTTGTGATTCTGAGGCGGATATAACTTGGCCTCCCACCTGTTTTATTTGCTACACTTTGGGGGTGAGGTGAGCAAAAGTAAGACACAGTTTTAAAATCAATCACTCAATTAAAATTTAAAAACTTAACCACCAACAAGTGAATTCAGCTGGTCTTTGGGGTTACCGCAGAGCTCAGAAGAGCCTTGACTGGGCTGACGTCACTCCTCCAGCATGTCACAGCTCTGTGCATGCACTCAGCGTCAGGTGGAAGTCTGTGAGAATTTCCTTGCAAGGCAACAGAATCCAGACTTCTCTCTGATATGCAATTGGTCTTCTTGCTTAAAAAAAAATGGCTTCATGAGGTCAGCCATCATGCTTCATGTCCCTTGAGGGCTGAGAGGCTCTTATTGCCAGGCAGTATCTACCCACCACACACACACACACACACACACACAGAGAGAGAGAGAGAGAGAGAGAGAGAGAGAGAGAGAGAGAGAGAAATGGAAACTCTTGCTCCCACATAGCAACTTAAAAGACTTCTTGAATGACAGGTTGCAGAAGCATGCTGAAAGTAGAACCCATGAAGAAGCCTGTGGCTAGCTCATGAACACAGGGAGGCAGATGTGGCTAGCCCTTCTCCGGTGACACTGTGTGATGGTAGGCTCCGCTGATCAGTTGATGCTAAACAAGTCATCCAAAAGATATGATTGAGATGAGTAACCCACATAGGCAAGAAAATACGGACCAGAAAAATCTCTCCATCATTTCAGATATGCTATCCCCGGCTCCATGATGGAAAGCTACCTCAGAGTTCTATTTGTAGACAGAAACACGACGAAGAGATACTCTCCAAGACTCTATAGAGTCCAGGATCTGTGGATGGTCCCAGATATTCTTAATAAGTTTGTAGCACTGCTGAGTTGACTTTTCTGTGGGGGGCGCACGGCAAAGGACCCTTGACGTGATGGCACTTAGTGTCTCCAGGCAGAAAGCAGAAGTGGCTGTGGTTTATACAAACTTGCAAGGCAATGGCCTGCCCCTGGAGTGCCATTAGTCAAGACTGCAGAACAATCCAAGCACCCTTCAAGATTGCAATGGTATTGCCAGGGCTCAGGGTGTGTGTGTGCCATCTGGCCCCATCAAAAGAAGTGTGTCCGTTGGGCAGAGCTGGTGGCCAGTGGAAAGGATCTCTTTAATAGTCCTGAATTAGTGCGCACAGCTCTTAAGCTCTTGGGGCAGTTGGATGGGGGATATCCCCAAAAGCCTTAAGGCAAAAATAGTTCCAGCCTCTCCAGCTAGGCCAGCCACTGTGCCAGGGCCCATGAGAGTCAGCAATACTTCTCCTCTCTAAGAGAACAAAAACAATCACCCACCACACTTGGGCTGTTCCATCCTGTCACTCACCTGACAACCCACTGTAACAGCACCTGGGCTTACAGCAAGCAGCCACCTTCCGAGCTGCTGTGAGCATGGAGGCCTGTGGAGAGCGAGCTGTAGGGAGACAGGGCTACAAAGGCTGTTTTAAGGTAATGGAAAAGAAGATCGATCAGATGGAGGAGAAAACCATCTCTTTGATCGCAAATCAGACATCAGACTAGTTATGGGCTGAGGTGAGAAGGGAGCCTGGGAACAGGGTGGGTGAGCCCCTGGAATCTGGTCCTAAGCTTCCACCAAGCTCTCCCCACTGCCTCCCTTACACCCCCTCAGAGTCTCCGCAATTGTAAGGAGTCCTGAAAGGGCCTGCTTTAGTGCAGCCTCACCCAGGAATCCTCTATTCCCACAGACACAACTCACTCTTTCTCCACATGTACTCGGCTTTTTGCCTCTTACTGTTGCCTTCAGCTAATTCCATGCAGGGTCTGAGGGTGTTTCTGGATACATCAGTCTTCCCCACTTAGGTTTTATTTACAGGCTCAAACGTTTAACAGTCAAAAACGAAGACTGCCAGAAACAAGCTCAAATGTTTAAATAAGTACCAAGGAATCAAAGCTGTCTTACATTAGCCTAAGGGACCGTTGAAGAGATTCAGCCGGGGTAGAGAAAGGAGCATCAAATGCCTGCTCTGTCCCTAGCTGGCTGTGCAGCACCTATCAAGCTGTAGGACTGACCTCTCTGGGTCTACCTTCTGGAAGACAGTAATCACACCTTCCTCACAAGGTTGCTGCCTGGATTAAATGAGATACCTCAGGCCACTGTTGGTTAGCATCTTACACTCAATTAAGTTCCCACAGAACTGAACTGAACTTCAGCCCGAATTAGCCAGGCTGTAAGCCAAAGACCCTCAGAGGAGCATTGTTCTTCAGAGGCAGCTCAGCGCCGTGCCTACAATACAGGCTACGGAGTCAGGCTGCCTGGCTTTGAATCCTGGCATTGCCTCCTTGGAAGATGGCTCTGGCTCCCCCATTTTGCCATCTGTAAAGTGGGGCTGGTGGTACCAGAGATGTTGTTAGGGTCAGATGGGGCAGCGTGTGTCTGTTGTCTGGTGCACAGACGCTCTTCATTAACCGTGTTAGAACCAGGTTCTGCACGGTGAGACTTTGAGAGTAACAGCGCTCTCGTTCAGCAGTGTCACAGTGAGTGATGAGAGGAAAGTCACTGTGTCAAAAGTCACTAGACCTTGAGCTGCCCCTAGACCTAAGTCATGGGGTAAGTAAACAGTAGGGTAAGGTTTCTTCAGACGTAACTGTTATCTGGTATTTGCTTTGCCACAGATGCCTGGACTCTACTGCATCAGACCCCCGAGACGGAGTCCACTGGGATGCATTTTTATTTTTATTTTATTTCATTTCACAATTAATTAATTAATTATTATTTATTTGTGAGTGTGTGCGTGTCAGCGGTGCTGGAGACTAAACTCTGGTCCTTTGGAAGAGGAGCAAGCACTGTGCTCTTCACCACAAGCCCACTGATGCAGCTTTAAGAAGCCCTTCAAGGGATGTGATAACACCGAAAGTTAACCAATCATTGTCTTGTCATGACAGCTCTTCAGGAGGAGACAACTGGTACAAGATACCCACTGGTTACCCAGGACCAGAACTGGCTGTTAGGATTTCAAGCTTGAGAACTCTGTGCTTAAACATGGTCCAGGGTATTCTATTTAGGACCTCGGTTGTTTTGGGAATACTGAAAGCCTCGTTTCTGCAAATCCACCTAAATAGGATGCTAGCAATGTCCTGATGTTTTTATGCTCACCTCTTGGCGCATGAGAAAACCTCCTCTGTGCTCTGTGGTCAGACACTAATCCAAGTGTCAGGCAGGCCATCTGGCAAGTAACAATCTCAGCATCCACGTGGAACTGAGTCAAAGCATGGATGCTTCAGGCCAAACCCTCGTCTCCACTAGACAATCAACCGTGTTCTGAGGGCTGCCCAGTGGCCTTCAGACCTCAGGTATGACCTATAATGCACAGGTAGATTTTCTACATGAAGTTTTACCGGGGTTCGGACCTGGGGTGGCCAGCCATGCTTCCGCCCCATCATCGGCCTGTGGCTTACACACCCCAGCTGGCTTTTAGAAGGTCACACATCTGAATCGTCAAGCCTGCAGCCCTGTCTCAGCAGATCCGCTGCAGAAGCACAGATCCTCCTTCTGAATTTCTCCACTCAGCAGTCAGGTGAGCAAAGGGAATTCAATCCAATTTTTCAGTAAATCCTACTATGTTCTGAAAGGACATGGTTTGAAAAATCTATTTTTGTGCTTTTGTTTACTTAAGGTCTGCAATGCCTGGGGAGCTTTTTCATAGTGCCATGGAACTGCCTCTTGCTGAACACACACAAAAACATTTAAAAGAAAAAAGATCTCACCTTCCTGTAATAGTACCAACAACAGTCCAGGTTCACATGCCAAAGGGACTTTACCTCCTGACCCTAAATTCCAGATGGCAAGGAACCCTTCTAGCAGCCTGGCTCTAGTGTGTAACTCCCCCTTGCAGGGCTACCCAGAGCTTACTCATTCTGCTTTTCCTGACTTAAGCATTGATTTTTTTTTTTTTAAATACAGAAACACAACTCTCTTGCTAGTATGTGTGCCCACTCTTCTGGTGGCTTGGCAGTACAAACTGCTGGGGGCTGAGGGTCCTGCTGCATCTTGGAATAATCTTGCTTCCAGAAGGATTAAGTGCTCAGATGAGGTGTTAAAAGCTCTTCAGTCTATACATGGCTTTGGAGTTGCCTATATTGAGGACCTTAGACCCAATCCCAGCTTTCGGCTCCTGCATCAGGTCCACTTATTTGGGTCAGTATCCAGCCAACTTCAAATGAGACTCCACAGTTTTGCACACAAATTTCGTGCCTGACCTCCCCCTCCCCCCAGGCTCCCCCAACCCATCACGGTCAGGGGTGGACAGTATGTGCATTCAAAGCCTTCTTCACTGCCCTGGTTCCCTCCCAGCCTCCCAGCCATGGCTCCACCCCACACAGATGCCTTGATTTTATTCATTGCTGCTAGAGATCAAGGCAGGAGCTGTGTGCAACATCCTTAGTGCTCTGGGCCTCTGTCACAGCCCTGTCAAATCTCTCTGGGGCTCCTAAGCATCTGCCCCGACTGGGGAAGTCAAACACATCAGGTTTACCGTGCCACACTTGAGTACCACGCTCTCTCAGGACGCTTCAAGAACAGACACCTGGGCCCAGACAGACTGATGGAATTGGAGATTGTGAAGGTGAGTTCCGGGAACCTGCAGTTTGGAAGAGAGCTCTCTGGGTGAGTCTGATGCAGCTGTTTTGACCCTCACCAGGTGGGATTTCCCAAAAGATCCCCCCCCATAGAAAGAGCCTACTGGTTTAAGCATTTTCATCCTCTGATTAACTGGGCTAAGCAAGGGATGCACACAGTAGGAAACACTCATTTGGTTTGCTGGTCCAGCCAACTGACACAGGGCTACAATACTGTCTCAGCTCTAGTGCGGGTGGGCAGTTACCAGCCAGTCACAGGAAGCAGCCCTGAAGAGATCCTCTACAGGCAAGAAACCAGGAGGGCCTCACCCTGAACTTCAATAGTCAGGACTCCTGCCAGCTCTGGTCAGACAGAGACTTGGGTTGTCCTTAGTCACATACCTCAGGCAGCCATAGCCCCAGCTGTGCCCCTGAGGATGACAGATGTGGCCTAGCCTCTTCTCACTTGGAGGCAGAGATTTCTCACAGCACAGAATGCTTTTTTAAGATAAGCAACAGCCTTCTCAGACCCTTTCAATCCAAGAAAAGCAAATCCTGAACCCTGAAGTGAGTATCTGTCATGCCTACAAAAGTGACCGCTTAATGTGGCTGCTGTCCCTGGTGATCCCAGGCATTATGCCTAGAAGTGAAGAGCCAGGACAGTCCATGTTTAACCAAGACACGGAACACTGGCTATGCCCTGTGGAGGGAGAAGGGGAAACACCTCCCTAGGACCTCCTCTTGCCCCAAGGAAAGTTACTCTTCCATTCCAACTAACAGGAGAGGGGTAGGTTTCAGGGCAACCCAGGAAGCCTGGAGTACACTAGCTGGACAGATATTTACGGTAAGATTTATTGATAAAACAATAGTATTGAGAACATCAATCAGAGCAGCCAACCTACACTTCACGCTAGGCGCTGTGCTGCGTGCTTTTTACAGATCATTTCATTTAACCCTCTCAGTAGCCCATGGGGAGGATCCTACCTCCATTTCAGAGATGAGGAACCAGAGGCTTAAACATTAAACTGTCTGCTTTCCAGACCCTGATTCGGATTAGTGGAAAGCACATTTGAAACCTGACTAATGACACGCGGCTCCTAGGCCGTTCTGCCTGTCCAAAGAGGATCTGACTCAGAGAAACAGAGGCAAGAGGCAAAGAAAGGCAGGCAGGCAAGAGAAGTGCCCCAACTTTGAGGCCAGTTATGGATACAGAGTGTGAAGAAGTATTAACCAAATGTCCAGTGAGCAAGAAAGAAGGGAGCTGGGCGGTGGTGGTGCACACTTTTAATCCGAGCACTTGAGAGGCAGAGTCAGGTAGATCTCTGAGGTCAAGGCCAGTGTGGTCTACAGAGCAAGTTCCAGGATTTCTAGGACTACACAGAGAAACGCTGTCTCAAAAAAAAAAGAATACAAAAAGAAAAGAAGGAAGGAAGGAAGGAAGGAAGGAAGGAAGGAAGGAAGGAAGGAAGGAAGGAAGAAAAGGAAGGAGCACAAACCAAAGCCTCTGTCTACAGCAAGGAGTCAAGATTTACTTAAAACAGGGCAGGGAGCAGATCACACAGAGCTATGCTGTTTAGACAGAGGACAGACCAGCACAGACAGAACAAGAGTGCAGCAGAGGGCCTGAAAGGGCCTGGAAAATAAACAGGAGCTCAAGCTGAGTCCTACCTCAGGTGGGCATTCATGTGGGCAGAAGGGATCTTAGCAGGGCTTTGGGGAGGAAAAGGGAACACTCACATCTCCCTCCAGGGCTTGAATGTGTGCAGGAAGTACCAAAGGCAGGCAGCTGATGGCACTTACGCCCGCAGTGTGCCGGGAAAGCCGTTACTGTTCTTTTGCCCTCCTCCACTCACTGCCCCGTTTGTTCAACCTGCACTTGCTGTCATTGAGTGAGATGTTTCCTGCCCTCAAGGAACTCAGGCAATTTGGGGAGGCAGGCCTATACACATAATGCAATAGAGTAATAAATAAGGTAAACAGAAAGCTCACCATGTTTGGGGGCAAGGCCTCACCAAGGTGACGCAGGGCTGGGTTCTGACATATAAGCATGAGTGCTGGAGGCGCATGCGCGCACACACACACACACACACACTAGGGGTGTCCCAAATAGAAGCAAGAGTGAGAACAATAAAATGCATTTGGTCTGATAGGTACTATGGATAGATTAGCATACTAGAGAAGTTTCCAGGAACAAGGGCAAGCCTGCCAGAGAGGGCAGAAGAGGAGTGTACTGTGTCTAAGTGTATGAGATGAAGCACAGAGAACAGTAGTTGGGTATTTCTTCTAGAAGCAATGCTGGACTTGGGGGAGACAAGCTGGGAAATGAGCAGCCAGTGTGGTGTCTGTGAGTAGTGAAAGGATGTGTGCCTGGCGGGCCATGGCCGCAGTGACGGAGAAGACAGAGGACGTGGAGACACTTGGCAGTGGCCACTGTGGGCAATGATGTCACTTTCTGGCTTGGGTTACTGGAAAGAGAAGAGTGGACAGGAACGCAGCAGGAAGGCGGGTTGTGCCACACTGTGGGCCAAGATGTGTCCGGTGGATTTGCAGAGGCTCAAACCCCAGGGATTGTGTGAGGAGGTAAGACCTCTGGGAGATGGTGTCGTTTAGATGAGTCATGAGAGTGAGCTTAGAGCCCTTACAGGAAGGGATGAGACACCAGGCTGCTCTCTTTGCTGTATGAGCACAAAGCACAAAGGCAGCTGTCCGTTGAACCCCACTCCTTGTAGTTACTCTGACCTTGTACTTCTAGCGTCAGGAGAGGTGAGAAATAAGATCGTCAGAGAGGCCACCCAGCCCAGGGGATTTTGTTATTGCAGCTGGATCACCCTAAGACATATGAGGAAGACAAACATTTTGTACTTACAGAGTCTGAGGAAGTGATCTGTGGTTCAAGGAGGCAAGCTTGGGACAGAAAGAGGGGATAGGGATAGAGAGGGGATGAAGATGCAGATGGCCCAGAGTCAGGAAGATGGCAGCGGATACCCTTCAAAAATTGTTGCCTTGCAATGACATTAGGGATAGGATGTGGGGAGCAAATAGAGGCAAAAAGAGGGAAGGGGCAGTCACAGGTGGGAAGACATCCCAGAGAGGCTAAAACACAAGAAAAGGTAAGAAGGGTACAGCCTCAGTTACCCAGAGGAGTTAGGCTGGATGGATGCTGCCATGCAGCCAGTGCTCCTGGCAGTGGGAAGCCAGTGCCCCTGGAAGCCAACACTATCTAGGGAAAAATGGGAGAATATAGATGTTGCTATCAGCTGCTGGTGGGACTGTACCCCAAGGAAACATGAGTGGTCTTTACATTGTAAACAGCCTACATTACAACAAAAATCAAGCAGACAAGAAGCCAGCCTAACTTCTCCTTTCCTATCCAGAGTCTTTGTCTAGCCTCTTGGGACTAGGGGTGCTATAGATCAGGGACTCAGTCAATCTCCCCGCAAGAGCACCCTGTCACCTGGGAGTGGCACTTTCCAGCCTCCTCCAAGTA
The DNA here is from genome assembly GCF_907164565.1 of Psammomys obesus. Taxonomy (NCBI): domain Eukaryota; kingdom Metazoa; phylum Chordata; class Mammalia; order Rodentia; family Muridae; genus Psammomys; species Psammomys obesus. Next base: position 10,992,252 of record NW_026585644.1, read on the forward strand.
ACCTGCTGGTACTATGATGATGCCAACACTCGGGTACAGATCACACGTCAGACAACCCCGATGAGGAGCCTTTCGATCAGCCGAGTCCAGCAATACTGGTGAACAGTCAGGCTCAGACACACCCTGCTTGCGAACAGTGGGTCCAATTCCAGATGTGCTGAACTCTGTTTGCCTTGCCTTAAAAGGCACCTTCCTTAATCAAGCCATCCCATGCTGACTGACCCTGCCTGCCACATGCCTGCCTAAGGCTAGGACAGCGTCAGACATGGCCTTCCTGGAGCAACTGTTTGCGGGAATGACCCCTGAATGCTTACTCATTCCAAGACTCATGCTCCCTTCTCACACAGGTTCAGGCTTGGTCATATGACTTGCGTTGGTCAATGGATCCTTTGCAAATGTGGTACAGATAACAAAATGCTTGTGCATGAGTGGGGGTGGGGGGAAAGAGTTGTTTGCTCTCTCTTGCTTTCTTTGGAAGCCCACAATAGCCCACAGTAGAGTTGAGGAAAGCCCACATGGACCAGGAAGAACCTGCCCTGCTCAAGCCTCTCCAGACCAGCCAGTCTTCAGCCCCAGACAGATGAATGAGGTGATGTAAGATGTCCCTACCAGAAAGAGGCCCAGACCATGCACACAAGCATGGTACAGTGTTGGTTTCCTTTTTGTTTTGTTTGATACAGAGTCTTTTAAAATACAACTTGTTTAGAACTTGCTATATAGGCAAGACTGGCCTTGAACTCATGATCCTCCTGTCTCCATTTTCCAAGTGCTGAGATTATAGGCATGTTCCATCAGAACCAGCCTTTGTAGTCTGAAGCTATCAAGATTTGGGGGCGTTCCTCCAAGACTCAGGGAACATTATGGTGGAGGGTCCAGAAAGGATGCTTACTAGAGTAGGGGTGAAGTCATGAAGATGACTACCTTCTGGATAGGGCTCTTGACTCACAGGAGTACCACCCCTCCCCAAAGACCGATAGGCAGTTACTGGTTGCTGGGGGCTGGATAGAGAGATATTTTCTTCAGTGGTGTAGCCACTGAGTTGCCCACATTCCTATAAGTAAATAACCCATCACCCATGCTCTCCTAAGTAACCCCAATTAAAATCATTTGGTGGGGTGGGGGGGAAACAAGACAACAATACAACAAACAAAATGGAAGTGGAAGGGGACTAGTTGGAGAAAGGAAGGAGATGGACTGGGAGAGGGCTCAGCAGGTAAAGTCCTGGCTGTACAGGATGAGCACCTGAGTCTAGATCCCCAGAACCCGCATAAAGTGCTGAGAGTGGTGATGCGCACTGGGAGGCAAAGGCAGGTGGATCCTAGGGGCTCACTGGTCAGCCACTCTCGCCATTCAGTGACAGCTAAGTTCAGTAAGACCCTGCCTCAAAAAAAAAAAAAAAAAAAAAACCAGGATGAAGAGTGACAGGAAGACAACCTACACTGACCTCTATTCTCTACACCCCCACCCCCCACATGCACATGGATACAACAGAAATGCACACACAGAGGAAGGAGATCAGTAGGAGTGGAAGTGGGGAAGAGAGTAATGAGGAGGAGATATGATCAAAATACACAGAGGCATGAAAGCATCACACTGAAAACCATTACTGTGTGTAATTAACATGTATTAGTAAAAAAAAACAAACAAACAAAAAAAAACATTTGGAGTGGCCCATCAAACAGCAAAAGTCAATGAAGCCAGCACTCAGGAAACCAGCACACAGATCTCTGTGACTTGGAAGCTGGTTTGGTCTACATAGTAGGGTCTAGGCCAGGCAGAGCTACAGAGGGAGGCTGCGCCTCAAAAAGGGGTGGGGTGGGGATGGGAGGAAAAGCTACTGAAATCAAGACCCTCAGGAAGAGTCAAGCCAGTCTTTCCTTCCTGCTAGGAAGCAGTGGAGGAATCCTGGATCTCTGGTATCTGCTCAGGTCTCTATTGTCTAACTTCGGTCCAGTTCTTCAAAAATGGAAAAACCACCTGTGGTGGCCTGAATGAGAATGAACCCCAGAGACTCAAGTGTTTGAATACGTGGTCCCTAGTCTGTGGGACAGTTAGGGAGGATATTGAGCCAGCCTTCTGGTGTGCCACTGGAGGTAGGTTGCGCTCCCAAGGTGCTCGCTCTCTGTCTCTCCCTTCCTCTTTTCCTTCATCCTTCCTCTCTCTCTCTCTTTCTCTCTCTCTGCCTCCTGCTTGTAAATCAAGATGTGGGCTCTCAGCTGTTTCTGTCACCATGCTTTCATTTTGCCATCATGGATGCTAGCCCTCTGAAACCATAAGGCCAATCAAAGCTTTCTTTTATAAGTTGCCTTGGTCATGTTCTTTTACCACAGCAACAAAAAAGTAAGCAATGCACCACCCAGGAATACAACGCCTTGGGTTTAGACGGTCACTATATTCTTGCAAGCGTGCCCTCTTGTCTTCCTGGGGCACCAAGTTATTTAGGGGCAGGTGGCAGTAGCACGTTACAGCGACACTGTTCCCACACAAGGGTTTTCTACTGAGGAGAGAGGAGACAGCGTTCTAGGAAGCCCACTACGGAGGCTTCAAGGCATTAGAGGACACCCAGGGTCTTCGAAGGAGACAATAACATCCAGCGGCTCCCAGCACCCCTTAGCTAGCAAGGAGCCTTCTGCTTCCATCTAAGCACAAAAGTGCATGAAAACCCAGGAAAGCCAACATGGCCCAGAGCACATTGACAGGCCGACATGCCCCCACCCCCACCCCTAGAGACAAAGCTGACTAATTAGATGCAGCTCTAGGGTGTGGGAATAACCAGCACCTTTGAAGCCTGGTTAGAAAACTTCTTGTTAAAGGGACAGACAACAAAAGCTTGCTAGGCTGTCACCTTCCCTGAACACATTTACACAGGGAGGAGGCGAGAAGAATGAATCAGGGCAGATGGCATGGAAGACAATGATGTCTGCTGCTCTCACAGATGTGTCCCTTCCAGGTGGGGGCCGATTTCCCCGGGCTGCCCACCACTGGTGAAAAATGACTTCTGTTTGTTCTAATGAAGCTCGAAACTACGACGGTTCTTTTGTGAACTCCCGGTTGTGAAGCCATAGCTCCCCATCAGGGATCTCAACGTCTGGGCAGTTTATTTCTCATGCCCCACCTGTGGGCCATAGGAGAACTTTATGAAATCAACACGCAGGGCATTTTCTCCCCAGAGAGTGTGGGCACACCTCGTGGGTCTGTGTGTCTCCGGTTCTGTTTGTTTGTTTGTTTGTTTGTTTGTTTGTTTGTTTTTCTGTAGCCCTGACTGTCCTGACACTCACTCTGTGGACCAGGCTGGTCTCAAACTCAGAGACCACCTGCATCTGCTCCCTGAGTGCTGGGATTAAGGTCTGCACCACTACCTGGTGTATCTTTTCTTTTTTAATCTCCTTTTTTATATTTGTGGGAGCGGTGTGCAGGCACACCATATTGTGCTTACAGAAGTAGAAGACAACTTGTAGCATCTGTTCTCTCCTTCCATCATGTGGATTCTGGATTAAATGTAGGTTGTCACGCTTGGCATCAATACATTTACTTGCTGAGCCATCTTGGCTGCTTTGTAATATAGGTTTTGACAGACAGTTGTGTGACACTCAGCTCTGAACAGGACAAAGTGTTCTGGGTGCCACAGGCCTGCTTCCACTGACTACATTTGAAGCCCTGGGTAAGTCCCTTAACTTTGAATTTTTCAATATAATAAAGGGGTTCGAGAACAACATACTCATTTTTTAAAAACTGTGGTTAGAAACTCCCTGTAATATGAGATGAAAATAACTAAGTGAAGCATCACATTGTGGAAGACTGTCCATAGAACTTTCCCATTGTGCACAACTGAAACTGTGCCCATGTGTGACAATTCGTATTTCCCCTCTTCACAGCCCCTGGGGATCCCCACTCTGCCTCCTGCTCCTGTGACTTTGAGACCATTAGATACCTGACACGACAGAACTACAATTCAGCATTTGTCCTTCTGTGAGTGGCTCCCATCATGTAGCACAACGCCTTCCGGGTCCGAACATACTATATCCTTAGTATGTACTTGCGCGACATTCCCTATCGGCATGGTAACATATATAGTACTAGTTTATTTAACTATCCTTTAATAAAATGGCATGTGAGCAGAGATACGAGGAAGGAGAGGTGGCCAGTCACAGAGCAGGAGCACACACAGTGACATAACAGATACAAGGCCTAGCTGTGAGTGTGAAGATTCTAGGGAGAGTGTTTGGGAGTTTTATGGTACAGTGGCTGGCCAGAGAACTCAGGAGCTGAGTGTGGTGACACACAGTAACAATCATCTGAGAAGGCTGAGGCACAAGAGTTGTGAGCTTTAGGCCACCCTGGGCTACACAGTGAATGAGTGCAAGCCCAGCCTGAATGCATGGCAAGACCCTGTCTCAAAAAACCCAAACAAATAAAAGGAACGAGTCAAGTCACGGGTGCTAGAGTGACATGGACTAAGAACAATGGGTAATAGCTCTGAGCAGAAGACACGTGGGTCTCATTTAACAGTGACACGACCTCATGGTTAGGTCTGGTGGTTTTGTAGCTGTAATCAGGGCAGTGGAGGTGCAGGTGGGAGAGGCAGACTAGTTTGGACCTGGCTGTGTAGGTAATGTAAGCAGATTATTTTCGCACTGGATGAGGAGGGGACAATATATATATATATATATATATATATATATATATATATATATATATATA
>NW_026585644.1:10996962-11038245 GCF_907164565.1 Psammomys obesus
ATATATATATATATATATATATATATATATATATATATATATATATAAACTCAGAATCCTTCTTTCCTCAGCCTCCAAAGTGGGCAGGCTGGGACCAGAAAACAGGCTCTTAAAAGAGGTAATGGGCATCAGTATAAACCCTAACCTAACATGACTCCTGTTCTTCTAAGAAGAGCAGAGACTAGTATGCATTCGAGAAGAACACTGTGAACACAGTGAACACATGAGGGAGAGAACCGTGTGAGGAAGCAGGCAGTCACTGGAGTGAAACCCCTAAGGACAAGGAGAACTGTTGACAGTACCACCCAAGTGATGGACAGACAGAGCCCCTCCCACAGCCTTTAGGGAGAGCAGGCCTGCCGATGCCTTGAGTTCGGACTTGTCTCTTTCAGAGCTGTTGAGAGAGCAAGTCTGACTTCAGCATGCCATCTGTGGTGCTTTGTGAACACACAATGAACACAGTGCAGAAGCGCAGAGGCCAGGTATGGGAGTGTCATGGAGTCAGGAGCTCAGGACGGGTCCTGAGCTCAGCATGAGAACACAGGCTGCTGACAGAAATTTTGGGCATGTGTGCAAACATAAGCTTTAAACATGTTTAAAGTTGTGGCACTGGTTGAGACCAGCAAGAGATGAAACTATGTGGGAAAGGAGAGGACCAAGGACAGAGCCTGGGCTCTCCAAATGGGAACTGAAGAAACGGGTTCTAAGATGGCCCCAGGCTGCAGGATAGGAGGAAACCCACACAGCAGAACCTTGGAGTCTGCATTCCGCTGTGGCTCCCACTCCTCCTGGCCCTCCCCAGCACCCTGTCCTGCTCACCCCACAGCTAGCTCTCACTGGATCATTCAACTTAACGCTGGCCTTGTACTTCAGCAAAGTGCCTCTTCTGGTGGTTCCCTTTCTTTCCTTGCTTGCGGTATCTAGACCCAGGCAGAGGAGAGAGCCTTGCTCCGCTCCAGTCGATTGTCCAACACACCTTCCTGCCTGTTAGCATGCACAGCGCCTGAGTGCAGCATTGGCACAGGGCAGCCTCCTGGCAAGCATTTCCCAAATTTAATGATCCAGTGACTGAATGACTTGCCAGGAGCCTCTTCCGGCAGTCATATCTGACCTGTCTGCACACTAAGCTCACAGTCAACTAAAGCCTAAGAGCTTACAAGGTCCCTTAAGCTGTGTATCTCATCTTGCACTTGTTCAATTGACTTTAAACTCTCAACAGTGGGATTTTACATATTTTCCCATGAACTTTTATTCTGACTCACACAATTTGGACAAATGAGATGTTGGGAAGCCTTGGACCTGTCAGTTTAGAACTGGTCAAGCTTTGCTATCCACAAACATCCCATCAGTTATTGCTAATGTGACCTCTAAAAGTGACAGGACAGGACAGACTCCTGCAGTGTTCCACAAAGCTGTCCCTCACGCCCTTTCATCCTATATACATGCCTGGCACCGTTCTAACTGTGATGGAGTTATGGGTGAGCGCAAAAGGATCTGTCTGTTACAATCGATATAAAATGGCTCCAAAATCTCATGTGCTGACAGTTGGGCCCTCACTGGTGGAGCTCTTGAGAACTGATTGAATCATGAGGGTGATGAGCTCATCATGAGTGAAGAGGTTGATGGGTTTATAGATGAATGAACCATTAGGAGGTAGGGCCTGGCTGGAAAAAGTGGGTCACTTGGAGCAGTGTATTCAAAGGGCAGACCGTGTCCAGGATCTCTTGTTTCCATCTCCTTCCTCTCCTTTCCTCTCTGTGTGCTTCCCTGTCACCTGGACGACAGCATCTCTAACCTACTATGCCTTTTTCATGATGCTATGTCTCACGAACGAGTGCCCATAGGCTGAAACCTCTGAAACCATGAGTCAAACTAAACCTTTCTTCTTTCAGGTCGATTTCTCTTAGGTGTTTTTTCACAGTAATGGAAAGCTAACCAGCCCACAGTCCAAGCCAGGGGCAAGCTTCCAGGCTGGGGCAAATCTACCTGCCTGCATGATTTATGTGAGCCCCTTGTAGACAGCTTCATGCAGCCTTTGCTAAAATATCTTCCTGAAACCAGAAACTGCATCACATTCCCTGAGCTTCCAGCTGGGAGTCTCTGGGAGAGCAAATGGTACCTCTCTGATGTAAAAATCTCCTAGTAATCCCAGTAGGCGCCTACGGATCGCAGTCTCTTTGCCTAGGCATTTCAGCGGTGTAGTCTAGACAGTTTCTTCAATGAAGACATTAGACCTTTCGTGTAGGCGTAGAAAATGGACCCGTACACCAGTAAAGAAGAAACGGTTAGGAGGAGGAGAAACAATCCAGTAAGGCTGTTTGTTGTTCCCTTCAGGGTCTATTGATAAGGAATTTGAAAGCTAAGACACCCAGATCCCTTAGAATACAGTCATATTGTATTTTCATAGGCTTGTAGGTTTTCAATGACACTTCTCTCTGACTTGACCTTGAGGTCAGTTTTTATTGTTATTTCCTTTAAATTTTCTCTGTGTTTCTTAGCTCCTCCTGCACTTCCGTGATTCGTTAACTCCAAAGCTCAGAAATCCTTTAAAACACATACATGAAGGGTCTCAAAAATAGTAAAAGAGCAAAAAGCTGAGGAGGGAAGGGCCAGCGAGGGAGTTGGCAGCACCGCAGTTTCCTTTCTTTTCTTGACATAGCATAGTTAGGTTACTTACTTTTGAGACGGGGTCTCGCTATATAGATCAGGTAGGCCTTGAATTCAGAGAGCTCTGCCAGCCTCTGGGACTGGGAGTAAAGGTGTATACCCCTACATCCAGCTTCCTTGAATAGTCTAAAAGATAACATTTTAACTTGTTCCACCTTCTCGTGGCTAGACATTGAGAAAGGATACAGAAAGTTTGATGCAAAAATAAATTCTTTAAATAAGAAGCAAATGTTCTGAACAGTCTCTTCCTGGGGTTCCATATTTATTACTCTGCTTCAGAGAAATTGCCAGTCGGGAACAATCAGTTCGCAGGCCTGTTACAAAAGATCGTTTACTGGGAAATAAAAGGAACAGGGTGGCTGCTAAAAGGATGGTAGGGGGTTGTGGGTGGGGCTGGCCCTCTCCAGGAGAGGTACTCTGATGTTCTCCCTGTACTCTAACCCCATGTCACAATCATCTGGGGTTGGGGGTGCAGGGTGTAAAATCGTTTCTCAAACAAATCAAGGTGTGCGAGTATGTGTATGCATCTGTGTGCGTGTGTGTGTGTGTCTCAGACTTTCGGCAAGTTGCCTCCTTATGTCTGGAGAAGCAACTATTATGGAGGGAAGAGGGAAGACGAAGCAGGTGCAGGGCCAGCTGTGAGTCAGCAGCCACAGCAACATCAGGACTCTTTCCTCTAGTTGCTCAGCAAAAGGTATGCATGCTGCAGGATGACTCTCTGCCTCTTTCTGAGGCATGTCCCCCCGCCCCCGCCGAAATGTTCTATGTTGAGGTTGTTTGTTTGTCTATTTATTTATTTATAAAAAGATAAGGCAGTGATCTTATAAATATCCAGAGAGAAAACCAAGTCATATCAAGGACTCAAAATGGCAATAAAGGCCTACTTTAGAATTTTGTTTTCATTAAATTTTCCATTTTTTGTATGTGGGAGTGGTGTGTATGATTGTATATGCATATTTACATTTGTGGGGGGGAGGTGTAGAGGCCTTAGGTGGTTTCAGGAATCACCCTCAATCCAGTGTCCCCCTTACTTATTGAGGCAGGGTCTCTCAATCAAACCTAGATCTTCGGATATGGCTGATCTTGCTAGCTAGCTTGCTGTGAGGGTCCCCTGGTCTCTGCCTTTGGCAGCTTGAATTATAGGAAGGTCTCTATGCCCAGCTGGCAATTACGTGGATTCTTGGGAATCCAAACTCCAATCATCACACTGTGCTTAATCGCTGAACTACCTCCTGCCTTACCTTCAGATTTTAGATGTGAATATTTTCAAATGACAATTCTGTGCCCCCTTCAAGGCACTTTCAGCTCCATGTGGCCTCTAAAATTATACCTCCTGTGCCCTTTCCCAAGAAGCTACTGGAAGATGACCCCCGCCCCCCAAAAAAGCATAAACCAACCAACAACAAACAATACAACAACCAACCACCATCACCAACAAACCAAGACTTGGGATCCAAGAAACAAACAATCTAAGCCAGAGATACAGCAAAGGGAATCCCAGATGAACAAAGTCAAGGCTGGAGAAGGAAGATAGGAGATGCAGAAGGAGGGGCCTATCTGAGGTGATAGATAAAGCAGGGCTCAGGAGCACTGAGCTAATGGCAGCAGTAGGCATCCTATAGGTCTCCCGGAGCACTGAGGAAGAACTCGAAACGGGGAGGCAGTGAAAGCAAGCAGGCTTTTTAAAGAAAATTATTAGCTCAGAGAAAAACAAGCAAAGAAACACCCTCTCCGTCCAACAGTTGATTCTCTAGTGAATAATGTTTAAATCATCTTCCTAGTATAAACCCAAGCACAGGGTCTGCCCCACGTGGCATGGCTGTCAGACGACCCAGGGGGAGAGAGGGAGGCTTGTGTTCAAAGGCCCCCCTCCTCTTCACAGGGAGTCAGTAGGCGATGTGTAAAACCAATAAACCGGGACTGCACTCAAGACATCTGACTGAGGGCAGTGATTTGGAAAAAAAAAAAAAAAAACAAAGGAATTGGAAGGTTCCTCTGGGAAGTGGGGCTGGGGCTGAGAAAGACTTATGCTATTTGACTTTTAATCTATGTTTTTATAAAAATGGATAAAAATAAAACGCAATCCTAAAATGAAAGCACTGTCTTGAAATTTTAATATAAAAATCTTCCAGTTGGGAAATGAGGGAATCAAGCCAAAGGTAGAGAAATAAGAAGCAGGGTGAAATCCTTAGGCCTGTGAAGTTCCCAGCACAGCACTCCAGAGAAGCCCACCATCCACTTGGAGGCCTGGTAGAATCATTGCCTTCGGGAGTCAGTTTGCCACTGAGAACTGCCACCCTCAAACCTTCTCTGCACAAGCAGGGGCCTCTCCTGGGGAAAATGTGTTGAGATCTGTCCTGCTTCCAGCTGTAATGTTTTGGAATGTTTGATCCCTAAGCAGCGGGGAGAGGGAAGCCAAGAACCTCAGGAAACCCACAGAGTGTGGGAGGCAGGGTTGGGATGCTGGGGATCAGGGTGAGACACACTGAGGACAAATGTCACAAACAAGAGCCACTGCTAAGCTGGGGTCTAGAACACTGGTGGGTGAGATCACAGCTACAGTCAACAGAAGAGGGACCCAGAAAGAGTGTGCAAAGAGCTTCCCTGTAGGGCTATAGTCATAAAGGGGGCAGTTGTCATTTCCTACTGAGAAAGTGTTAAATGGGACCCATGTTAACTTTTATTTCCAGGACCTGAGCACGCATTTACTTTGATCAGCTGCCTGGTGTATTTAGAGACCCCAATGAGAGCAGAATATCAACATCACTTGATTGAAAAAAAAAAAAAAGAGAGAGAGAGATCAGTATTGCTACTTATTGTTGATACAGTAGAAAGCAATTTCATTAACCTGGGTATAATTTTTTTTAAGTTAAAAAAAACAACTCTCAAGCTAGGCTTGGTGGTGCACATCTTTTAATTCTAACACTCAGGATTAGGGTTAGGGAGTCAGAGGCAAGAGGATCTCTGTGAGTTAGAGGCCAGCCTGGTCTACATAGTAAGTTGAACAGGCCAACTAGAATTACACAAAGACACAGAGTGGTGGAACATCTCTGACTTGAGGGCCACTCACAGAGTGAGTCCAGGACAGCCAGGGCTACACAGAGAAACCCTGTCCTGAAAAACAAACAAACAAAAGATCATGAGATGCCTCAGTGGATAAATTTGTGGGCTGCCAAGCTTCATGACCTGAGTTTCATCCCCCAGACGCAACTGGTAGAAGGGGAGAACTGACCCTTACATATTATCCTCTAACCTCTACCATGTGTGTACACACATGACACATACAAATACACACACACACTAAACAAATGCAATTAAAATTTTTTAATAGTGAAACAATTGGGCTTGCATATGGCTATATGCAAAACACATAAAAACAGAGGCATACCATTCAGTGGGCAGAGAAAAGAAACTGATGTTTGCCGGTGGGATTTTTTTTTTTATTCTGATTATATTAAAGTAGGCGCTTGGGTGTTACATATGTGGAGGTTGAAAATCACACCGAGGTTATACAAGAGCATACTCTATTCTTAGGACACACACACACACTGAAGCAACTGGTGAAGAAGCAGGAAGAACACAGGCACACTCAGAAAGCACACTACAAAAGACGTACATCTGGGTCTCTCTGCCCCTCTTTCTCTGCCCATCCCAAGACTAACTGAGAAAGTCAGCGAAACATGCTGATAACAGCTGGATCTGGATAAAGGCAATGGGGGGTTCTGTGTGCTGGTCTCAGTACAGAAAAAGTAAAAGATGATAAAAAAAATGTATGAATGAATGCTTGGTATCTCAGGTGAGGCCAGGAGAAAATGACTGACACTTCACATTTTCCAAACCCTTGAGTTTGTGCTGGAAATGTCTTAGAGCCAGAAAGACTGCCTCAGAACAGGCAATGGGAAAGAAAAGAAAACTTCTTCCTGGGCCCAAATTCGAGGCTGACTGTCCAGTTTGCATAACATAGCTTTCATTTAAACTAAATGAACCTTCTAGCCACTAACCAGCTTCACAGTAATGACCGAAAGGGGTCTTCAAAGGTTTGACCAGTATTGGATAAGCTTCGAAAACAAAGCAAGCATACAAGCTGCAGAAAGGCCAGCAAAGGCCTGTGACAAAGACGCAGAAAACAACTATCATTGTAGAAAGGGGAAACACTTTAACTAAAAAAGTGGGGAGCCAGAACCACCTGGGACTGCAAAATACTAGGAAAGCCTCCCTTACTGCTGAACTCTGAGATAAACCAAAACCTAAGTTTAACCTGTTTTAAAAACTTCAGGATCCCTTATTTTGGGGGAAAGAAGAGTGATCAGCAGGGGAGGTGCCTGGAGGTGACTCTGTCTCATTTATACATTTGTCTTAAGAAGTGTTCCGTATTTGGGTTAGCTTTTATTTATTTATTTTTCTAATCTTATCCTTTCTTTATGGAGTGTTTTGCCTAGATGTCTATCTATATCTGTATCTGGTGCCTGTGGAAGCCAGAAAGGCATATCCCATCCACTGGAACTGAAACTACAAATGGTCATGAGCCACCATGTAGGTGCTGGGAACGGAACCTGGGTTCTCTGAAAGAGCAGAACCCTTTAACTACTGAACTACCTCTCTAGGCCCTGGATTAAATTAGGAAAAAAATTAAAAAGAAAGAAAAGACAAAACTATATATGTTGGCTGTTTAACATAAAAATATGATTTGAAATTAGAGAAAAGCAAAATGCATCAATTTTTTTTTGCAACCAATAAGATAAATGTATGTTCCACTTAGATGCTTTCTATTCATGTAAATCCGATGAGTGAAAGTCACAGAAACTGAGGCTTTTCAAACTGATATTTGAGAAAATTCTCACAATGTGCAGGCTGTCAGATCTCAGGAGAAAAATGAGTGACAGTTTAGTGTCTTTAGAGAGCAGGGCTGTGACAGAGAACAAAGGACACTGAAGGGGGCGGGGCATGAGACCCTTGGGGTTCTGTGAGTGGGAGATGGTGCAAATAAAGGTTGGAGAGAGACTGTAGCTGGCCCCTTAAAGAAGCCAGGACAAGAAGGACAGAGAACATTCCAGCACTAAAAGGACCAGGCATCCCTGCATCTCCCTTCTGACATCTCCCCTCCGCTGCGCTGCAGATGTGACATACTAACACTTTGCTGCTTTCTTCCCTTGAAAGGGGAGGGCTTGGAAGATTTGGCCACAATAGAACAAGGTAACATATGCCCTCCTCCAGCCTTATTGACCTGACTATGCAGTGGAGCCCGAGTTCTAAACTCAGTACAGTGGCTGGCTTCAGATTCTAAATTTGGCCTTTTTTTTTTTTTTTTGGTTACAATACAAAAATTAGAACCCAGGTGATAGGCAGAAGAACAGAACGCTTACAGGCAGAGGTCCTGGAGGCAGAAGGGATCTGCATTCAGATGGTTCAGCCTCTTGCCTTCAGTTTCCTTAATCATGAAACCTCCAAGCAGTAAGTGAGCTTGTTCTTAGCATACCTCAGGCGAGCTGGCTTCACAGTAAGTGCTCAGTACAGTTCACCGTGATCACAGCACTTTTATTAACAGCTACTTGGAACATCTTATTTTCACCCAGCATAATTAATCCTTGACTTTGGTGGATGCCAGAAATTTGGTTTTGCTCCATGGTGACATTGCACATACTCAAAATGTGTAAGCCCCAGACACCTTCCAGTGACCTTGCTGTACAGCCCAGCAACTCACCACTATCAGCCCACATAGCTGTCCTACCAAGAGCACGGGGCCCTTCCTGGCCTATGAGCTGTTCATGGCAAAATTGTGAAGCCTCAGGGAGGACAGCGTGCTTCTCAGCACAGCATTCCCCCTTCCAAACCCATAACGACAGAGTGAAAAGTGCGTGGCAGTTCCAGAGCCATGGGGTACATGCTTCTCTGCAAAGTATCACAAGTCTACTAGCTGCAGATTGGGGCTTTTGTTTTTCTCTGAGTGGTGGTGGTGGTGATGTTGGTGTCGGTGGTGCTATTGGTGGTGGGGGGCCTCCTGTTTTACCTTCATACCATCACCTCTCAAGAGCAGGCAAAAAGGTATCCGGGGCGGAGGATGAGCCCATGCAGCAGCTGGTGGCTGGGGCACAGAGATGGCAGACTGGCCACACTGATAGGTTTGGTGTTGAGAGTTGGTTGCATGCTCTGCAGTTTATAAAAAAACTCCCAGCTAAAACAGGTTGACAACATGACACAGACTACTAGGCATGACAGACTATCCAACAAAACACCCAGTCTAGGAATGGATTCCATCTTTTGAAGCTGCTGACCAGTGAGATCCCATAGACCACCCCCAAACACTACAGGCTATTGCCATCTCTTGGTTACCTCCAGAACTAGATAGTAAGACCCTAAAGCTGAAGACACCATATACTTGAGTTGCAGAATGTGGAGAAATCAAGCTGCTCCTGACTTAGAAGCTCCACCCCTGCTGGCTAGCTTTTATAGTGCTAAGCAAGCTACTCAAGGGAAAAAAAGTTCTCACCAATCTTACTCAGCTGTGAACCCTGAAAGTTAGAATAATGACTGCCAGGACAAAAGACGTCCACCTGTGCAATAGTGGCATGGCTGCTATGGGTATAAACAACCACATTTTTTTGTTTGGATGTAAGTTCTAACCCATAGTATGAAATCCATACTTGGCACCAGTATTAGGGTCAAGACCCTGTGCATAGGAAGGAAAACCTACTACTATTATTGTGTTAAACAGGCGTAGGATTAAACCAACTCTAATGACTTCTCATGACACCCATTAACTAATGCACCTCTCAACCCTCATCAAGCAAGCCTTTTTTCATTAGATATCAATTAACATCATAGAAAGCCACAGCTAGTCAAGGTGCAGAGAAGAAGAAAATGCAATATTCAAGCCTAAATGGAACCTCTAAATTACAACCCCCTCTTCCCAAGGCTCAGAGATCACTGTAGAAGAAACAGCAGAACGACTGTAAGAGAGACAGAGGTGTTAGATGATGACAGTAAAACAGTGTTTCCTAGACACAACAAAGCTGTTGCATTTATGAACTCATGGGGACTGTGACAGCATGCACAAGACCTTTGCAAGGTTCAAGTCAGCCAAAATCTCAGCATGGAGAGGAAAAGTATGCAAAGTCCCACCTAGCTTTCTTCTAGCTGAGAAGCAATCAGCAATTGATACCTGCTGGGAGATGGACTCAGTTTCTCTCTCTCCCTCTGTCCCCCTGTCCCTCTCTCTGCATCTTTCTCTCTCTCTTTTAAATTATTTATTTATTTATTTTTGTTTTATGTGCATTGGTGTTTCGCCTGCATATATCTGTGTGAGGGTGTTAGAGCTCCTGGAGGTGGGTTACAGACAGTTGTGAACTGTCATGTGGGTGCTGGGAATTGAACCCGGGTCCTCTGGAAGAGCAGTCAGTGTCTTTAACAACTGAGCCTTTTTTTTTTTTTTTTTTTTTTAGGGAAATGAGCTCAGTTTTTTTTTAAAGGTATATAGATTGACTATGGTCCAGTGAATGGCCACACACCCAGGAGTACATGAGCAGCACAATGGTTTTGTTGTTGTTGTTGTTGTTTTGTTTTAATGAGTAGAGGGGTTCTATGAAAAACTAATACAGGAGAAGCTTCCTGAAATACACACACACACACACACACACACACACACACACACACACATCTAAATAGAATCATCAAAAAACAGGAGATGGAAATACTACTGGATATCTCTCATCATCTCTCATCCCTCTAGTTCTGGGAATGGGTTCCAGCTATTGGAGTTAATGGCAAAAGGGGTTCCATGGGAACCATCATCAATCAACCCAGGCTATTGCCAAGGCTGGTGGTAAGACCTATTGCTGAAGACAACACCTATGCAACCCTTTGGACATGGAAAAGTGATGCCTGCGTAGAGCCTTCACCATTACTGACTAGTGTTCTTGATACTGGAAGGAACTCAGTGTGCTACCAAAGCAGAAAGGTAAGTAAAAACTCAGCTAGGAGAAACTCAATACTACTGTTCTGCTAAAGGAGTGGAGCAATAAAATGGCTTCTAATGACGATCTGCTACACTCATAGATCAGTGGCTTTCTCCGCCATCATTGGAGACGCTTCCTCCTGCAGTAGATGGGAAAAAAACACTGAGACCCACAGCCAGACAATGTGCAGAGTGAGAGACCTTGGAGCACTCAGTCCTAAACTGAAGGTCGCCATCTAATCCCTTCCCTCAGGGCTCAGGGAACCCTGTGGAAGGGGAGACAGACTGTAAGAGCATAAAGGGGTGAAAGGCACCACGGAAATGAGAGCCTCTAAACACAGCAGAACCAACGGACATATGAACTCACAGAGGCTATGGCAGCATGCGCAAAGGCTGCACAGATCTGGACCAGATAGGGTCTCAGTGCTGAGAGGGTAAGTGGATAAAAGCTCCTATCCCTAATCCTGACGCTATCTCCAACTGATAACTTCTAACAAAGAACATATTTCTCTATGTTTTCTCTAACAGAATGTCACTGGGTAGACATGCCCAGCAGCAGATGGCCAAAACAAAATGAACTCAATGGCACTTTTGGAGGCTATTTGACTCATAATGTTTTGTCAAAGCTTCTTCCCTTAAACCTTACAGGTCCTCTGCATATATACTATGGTTTCTGGATTTTTGTTTAATGAGATCCCTGTGTGTGTGTGTGTGTGTGTGTGTGTGTGTGTGTGTGTGTGTGTGTGTATGGCCATATGTATCTCTCTGGCTTTTATGGGATTCTTGTGCCTCTGGATCATTTTTATGGGGTGGTTGTGTGTGTGTGTGTGTGTGTGTGTGTATTGTTTTATGCGATTACTGTGTCTCTAAGTCTCTGTGCTCTTTCTTTGGCTTTTTTCTTCTGTTTATTTGGGCTTTATTTTTTAGTCCTTTCCCCATTGTTTGTTTTATCCTATTTTATTTTATTATTACTTTTTACATGCTTGTTTGTTTTCTAATGAGGGAGAGAAAGAAAGGGTGTGGACTGGATGGGAGGGTATGGGAGGAGTTGGCGGAAGAGAAAACCATAAGCAGATTATATTGTATGAAAAAAATCTATATTTTAATAGTATATGCAATATATATATTGGTATCTTTCAGTAAAAGAAAAATGTTAACAAACACAGTGCAGTTGGTAAAGTGATATTATACATAAATGGCATTAAAATTAATAAAATTGTTATAATAAAAAGTGAGTACACAAAGTTGGGCCGGTGCAGAGTGGATCCAGAAGGTGTTGGAGGCAGAAAGTAAATACAGTTAAAATACACTGTATGCATAAAACACTCTCAGAAAAATTAGCCCATTGCACCCTCACAACCAGCCACAGAAGAAGGCAGGGCAACTCTAGTATTTTACCATCATCTAAGGGATGTTGAGAAAACTCAGTCTTGCAGTGAAGTGTACAGTTTCCCACTGGTGCCATGTGGCCAAGACTCCTTTCTGTTCTTTTGGTGAGACAGTTGTTTCTGAGTGATGTCATTGCCCAGTGTGGTCTAGAACCTTTGTGTCTGTGCAGTGCCGACATCCAAATCCAGGCTGCACACACGCTAGGTTTGTGCTTTACCACTAAGCCCCATCTCCTACCTCTAGGCTTCTAGTTACTTCAATCTAGCTTTTCATTTTTAAAATTGGTGCCCACTCCCCAGTACCGCAGACAACTGTCTGATAGTAGCTTTCATTATTTTAGTAGAACGGTGTGTGTGTATCCTTTTTAAAAAACTATTCTATTTGGGGTTCCTTAAAGCCTCTCCTGTCTACCAATCCCCCAACCCTAGGTAGGAGAAAGAAGGTTAGTGGGGAGAAGGGGCGCAGACCCCTTTACTTCTGCTGTCGATGGGTTCTTTTGGGGGTTAGACCAATCTCCATCAACAGCAGACGCAGCAAGCAGTCTCCTCCAAGCCTTTTTGTTAAAATGTTTCCCTCAGTCTGTCTCCTTCAAACTGCCACACCATCAATCTCTGATCTCTCCAAACTGCCACTCACCACAGGCCACCAGCCTATGCCACACTTTCTTTTTCGGGGCTCTCATAAATACATCCTCAAAACCCTGGACCACGGCCCTCTCAGCGCCTCAGGTGGCAGGCCATGACTAGCTGCCAAAGATCACACCCTACGTGAGACAATTATCAGCTGTGGACAAACTAAAACCCAAACTAAAATCCCACACTTGGGATTAAAACAAGAATATATTTACATAACATAACTGAGCTTTTAAAGAAATCAAAACTTCCATTACAGTGTATCACTTATAACATACATATTTTGGGGTACCTGTGCTAGGCAGTTTTTACATACAAGGGATAAAAAAAAGCATGACAGTGGGCTGCGGGTATGGCTCATTGGTTAGAACCTGCTTCACATGTGTAAATGTAGGAGCCTGGATTTGCAGAACACATATAAAATGTGAATTTAGGAGTCTGGATTTGCAGAACCCATGTGAAAACAAGGTTGGGTATGGTAGTCCTTCTGTAATTCCCACCTGAGAGGGTAAAAACAGGATTCCCAAAACAAGCTGACTAGAATGACTAGCACTATTAGGGGGAGAGGCTCTGCCTCACTGAATAAGGATGACAATTCCCGGCATCGGCCTCTCTGCCTGCATATGAACAGGCACTCCTCCATGTGTGCCCACTTACATGCAAACATGCATTCATACACATGCACCACAAACACACACACACACATACGGGCAAAAAAGAAAAAGAAAAAAGCTCGGCAGTCACTGCTGTTGGAGGAATCTCAAAACTCCTGGAGCTTCAAGGGCATCCTGCCCCTTCCACAGCCTTTTCCTATTGTTGGTGACTTTGGCTGGTATAGACTGCAGATTATGTATTCCACAGCCTGCTGCTGCAAGAGCTCTGCTTATACCCACTAACAGCACGTGCTTCCACCCTGTACAAAGCCCAAGGCCAACATGAACCAGCCCTATGCAAACACGGTGGCCCCCAGCTCCTGCAGCAGGCACCTCAAGTCTCCAGCGCCACTTATAAGCACTTGTAAACAGCAGAGGTTCAGGTAAGCACAGGGCACCCTGCTATCTGCACATCGGTTTTTTGAATAACAAGGGCTAAGCTGCTCTTATGGATTTGTGTCACTAAATTGTCATTCTGTGGCATTTATGATCACCGCACTCGGTGTAAATTGAAAGTTTTAAGGAGGGGGGGGGTCGTTGGAGCTGTTCACAGCTCCACTTCTGCAGTTCGTGAACCCACGGGCACACAGTCATTATCTGTTGACTGGCTGAGTGGATGGATCAACTTTAGCTCTTCCCCTTAGCAAAACAAAAGAAGAGAAAAACGAGACCAGTGCAAAGAAAGTAGAGATGGGATGCTAGCAAACAAAGACACAATTCTAGAAGATAAAAGAGTACTGACTGCCTGAGCAGGGCAGAGGAGACATGACACCTACAGTAGAAGAGAAGATGCTATCCCTTCGGAGGTGGGGGATATGGAGGCATGGCATTCCCCATGGGCAAGGGCAGTGGGCAGGCTAGGAGAGACCACAGTGGCCACTCATACACACCATGCCATTGGCTTGCCATTGTCCTTCTGGAAATGGCCTCCACACTGATAAAACTCCCCCCAGAGACAGGCAGTGGGCCACGCCTTGAAAACTCCATGGAAATACACGGAACTGTCCAACCATTTGTAGTGCCTTACTCATAAATATACATGGCCAAAGAGCTCTGGAACATTTGAAATCCAAACCTGAAAGCCAATAGAAGACCTAGAGTTTGACTGTAGTGTTTACCTAGCATATGTGAAGTTGTGGGTTCAATCCCCAGGAGCTCAAGTAGGGAGAGTGGGAGGCAGAAAAGGGGAGAGGGAGAGGGTGAAAGTGAGAGGAAAAGGGAGGGAGAGAGGGAGAAAGAGGGAAAAGAGGGAAAGGAAGAGGCAGAGGGAGCATGAATAGAGGAATAGAAAAGCTACATAATGAAAAGAAAAAAAGCTATGAAACCACTATTAGTCATCTCTTTAGAGCGTAAGCAAAAACCAAGATGCAACGTTGAAGAAAATAAGTGAGAATGATCAAGAGCTCTTAAAAATTTGAACTTTGACAGGCAAAATAAAAATGTCAGTAATAGAAGATTTGCAAAACACATTATAGAAACCTTAAGAAAACAATCAACAAGCAGAAACAGGTAGGTGCAATATCTAACAAACCAGAATTATAGGAGAAATAGGCAGGGGAGGGGGAAAAATGACTTAAAAAAATAAAAGAACATGTTTTAGAATTGGAGGACTTGCATTTCCAAATTAAAGGGCCCACCAGTGGAATGCTGAGACTGAGGAGAAAGGAGTTCCCTCAGCACATGCTTGGGAAATTTCAGACCCGCATGGATAAAGAGAAGATCCCGAGAGCTTGCAGGGAATGAAGAGAGAATCTCACAAGGCCTGGCATGTCTTATGATGAGGAACACAGGAGATGAAAGACAATACAAAATTGCCATGAAATCTTGAACAGAAATAATTTCCAACTTTAAATATTGTTCAGGGCCCAAGACCCTTTCATATTTTAAGTGCTCAAACACTGCATCTTTCCTACAGGATGCCTGTGGAAGAGACATGTCATGGGAGGAGGCAGTGAACAAAGCAGAAGGAAGGCAGGCCCTTGGAGGGAAACTTCAGGCAGGATGGAAAGGGAGGCCCCATGAGCATGTGCAAAATCAGCCAACTATAACAACACTGGGGAATGGATGGTTTGATAGATCTGATCAGCTGCAGAGAAATCCTGTTGGCCTCTGCCCAGTCTGATGGGTGAAAGTCCATAGAGATCAATGCAAATAAAAAGCAAGAGGCAATAATTTCAGGATCAGCAAAAATATATGTAAGAGAAAGCGTAAAACTCAACATCTAGAGCTGTCAGGTGAAGACAGAGTCTGCAGGCATATTTCCGGGAAATGGGGGACAGCTGCTCCATGGCTATGCAGTAAAGCAGTGGGCCTGGTCCACATCTCATTCTGTCCATGCCAGGGATCACTCTGGGCACTTCTCAAGTGTTATGCCCCAAACCCAGAAACCAAGCAAGTTTGGTTGTGTGTTTGTGTGGGGTTTCTACCTTTCTGACTTGGATACTTTCTATTTACCAAAGCATAACACTGACCACATACCTGTAGGTAAGAGGGACCTGGCACTAGGCAAGAGCCAGGGGAAAAAAAGTAGGGTGGGGGTGGGAGTGAAAACCAAAGCCCCTCCACTGTGGCTAAAGGTATCTAGGTCATCTGTTACCTACCACTGATGAATTAATTCAGAAATGCTCTCAATATGAATCATGAGGTAAATGCTACAAGAAAAAGCTAAAAAGTGAAAAAGAAAAGAAAAAAAAATTATCTTCAAAGGATAGGGCTAGAAGTGGATGGACAAGGAGCAAGGGACTTATTAAATATTTTAGTGTGATTTGGGTTTTAAATTTGATATATTGTTGGTTGAGGTGGGGCATACCAATAATTCTATCATTTGGGACACTGGGAAGAAAAACTGTCAAAATTCAAGGCCAACTTGGGCAACATGGTGAGTTCTAGACCAGTCAGGACTACAGAATGAGACCAGATCTTCAAGAAACTTAAATAAACACATCACTAAGTAAACTGAACAGGATACTTTGAAAAGCCAGGAAATGTGTGCATGTGTGTGCAGCATACCACATATGTATGCACACAAATTCACTACATATTCTCTCGAGAGCACTTACTAAATGGAGACCAGAAACCTTAATGCCTGTCACTCACAAATAGCCTTTTCTTGAGCAAAACCCATCTCCACACCTCAGCCACTACCTGCCTATAAAATGGGGGAGTTAGCGGTGTTTTCCAACTCTACAAGTTCTAGTGTGCAAACTTGAGTTCTCTACCAATGTTGCTGATGTCATCCAAACTTATTTTGAACTATAACTAATATTGTCAGGTTTTATGTTAGGAAAATAATAGCTTCTTGCATATGAATATTATTAGATAGATAGATAGATAGATAGATAGATAGATAGATAGATAGATCCTCCAAATAGGCATCTGGAATAAACATGCAATAAGGGAAGCTTGCAGTTTTCTAGCAAATAGAAATGAGAGCTGTGGCTGCTCTGTAGAATTATGTTGTGTGGAATGACGGCTGAGAAGAGAAACCCTCTTGACCACACCTGGTAAGCCTCAGCAACAACAATCAAGCAGAGGACAAGTCAGATGACAGGGAAGGAAGAGGAGGACCTCCCAGGATCCTCATTCTTCCTCAGCAGTGATACAGCTGAATGGTAAATAAGGCGACTGGAGGGGAAAATAAATGAGAAAGATAAAAGCCTGTTGTTTTACAGAGAGATTTACAAACACCTTACTTGTAGGAGTTCAGAAGGAAGGATGTGTCCTAACTCAAGAGCTGATAGGAATTCGCCATGGAGGACAAGGGAAGTGAAAAAGAGAGACAGGAGGGCCCACTGAACTAAGAGGGTCCAGAAACACACCCCATCACCAGGACAAGCTGGCCTCGGTCTCTGCTCCAGCCAGCATCTACTACAGAACAGACACACAGGGAGAAAAGTCACAATGGCACCCACATTTGATTAAACAGATTCCTTCTGTTGGCTTCTGAACTTCTTTCCAAAATAAACAGCATACTGTCTTCATGTCCCGGCAGTAAAATTCATTATTATATCATTTATTAAACATTTAAGCTATTCATTAAAAAAAAATAACTGTCTTTATTGCAGCAAAATAACCACTGTTCTTATGGACAAAGTACTTTTTCACGTCTTTAAGATAATAATAGCAGTGTTTATGGAGGGTTTTACAGTCTGGCAATTGTGCCAAAAGCGTTTTGTAAAATATCTTATTTAATCCTCCCAACAACCCTATGAAGTAGGTCTTAAGGATCTACAATCCCTTGTCCAAAGCTCTGCGGCCCAGTGGGTTTCCCAAATCAAACTGATCCGATTTCAGTGAGGTAGTATGTGTAATGTGCAAGTATGTCAAAGCCAGCAGCCTAGAACTGCCTTCTACAATCAAAACACCAACATGTCTGCAGGGAAACACTGGGGGGGGGATTTCAGAAATGCAGCTCAAAATGGCCCCTGATTTGACATATAAAAAAGAAATAGAGGCACCAAGATGATGTAATTTGCCCAAGAAAAAAGAGCTAGCAAGTGATGTGGTCCAGAGATGACCCCGGGCAGACTGGGTTCCTTATGTACTGCCATGCTGCCCTCTTGTATTTGACTCGTGCTTGATACAGTCACATTTGCCCTGCACAAATCAGTCAAAACCAGGTGCCAGAAGACTTGTTGATACCTCAGAGAGCCAGGTGACACAGATGTTTCCCATCCAGAAGAAGAGGGAAGAAAGATAAAAAGTAAGACTTGGGGCTACCTACAGTACTCTGGGCCAGATAGACCTGGGCACCCGGAGCAGCTGGGAGGTGGCCGTGGGAAAGGGTGGGGATCAGGGGAACATAGCCAACTCCCAGAAGCACTTGGTAAGTATGGCCAGCAAGGCTGGTTGATATGAAGGTAAGGACTGAAGACCCAGTAAAGGAAAACGATGAGCTGAGAGAGGTGACACATGCCTGTGGGTAGGACAATGTCCAAGTCCAGGCTGGTCTGGGCCACATAGTGAGTTTGAAGCTCTTCTAGGCTAGCTCCATGGTGAATTCAAGACCCGATTGGGCTAGACAAGACCCTGTCTGAATCAGTCAACCAATCAAAGGGAAATAATAACAATAACCATTTATTGTTATTAATAACAATATAATAACCATGTACCAAATAGTACATCCAGTATGTGTAAGGACTGTCTGGGCTTGTTTTCTGTTGCTATAATAAAGCACTATGTCCAGAACCAACTTGGGAGGGAAAGTTTTTATCAGTTACAGTTCATCATTGAGGGAAACCAATGCAGGAACAAGGACTGAGGCAAAGACCATGAAGGAATGCTGTTTATCAGTTTTCTTTCTATCCTTTCTAAACAGCCCCAAGCCCACCTGGGCAGGTACGGCACTATTCATAATGTGCTGGGCCCTCCCACATTAGAGCAATCAAGAAAATGCTCACAGGCCCGTTTGATCTAGGGCAATGGTTCTCAACCTTCCTAATGCTGTACCCCTCAAATATAGTTCCTCGTGTTGTGGTGACCCCAACCATAAAACTATTTTCATTGCTACTTCATAACTGTGATTTTGCCAATGTTATGAACTGTAGTATAAATATCTGATATGCAGTGTATCTGATATGTGACCCCTGTGAAAGGTTCGTTTGAAAGGTGTTGAGAACCAACTGATCTAGGGCTAGACAATTCCTCAATTGAGGTTTCCTCTCCTGAGGTGACTCTGCACTGTATCAAGGTGACAGTGACAGTCGGCTGAAGCTCTGACAAGGGAGAAACTATGATTATTTGTAGCAGGAAGCAACACTCACAGGGTTGAGAGCCCATCAGAAGCAGAACCTGGAATGAAGGAAGAACTGGAGGAGGGAAAAGAAGGAGGGCAGAAGCTGGAAAGAGCACTGAGAGGAGGCCGTGGGAGCCAGGCCTGCTTCGCTTGTAATGGGGTTCCCAGCATAAGCACAGAGAGCTACTTCCCATGGAAGTAACAATCATGTGTCTTTGTGGGGTTAATGCCTTTGACAAGAGTAAATGAAAAGAGAACTTAAATATCAGCTAAGTTCTCTTATATGCTTTTTCTCTAGGGAAGATGAACAAAGAGGTAGCTCCCAATCTATGACTCAGAAAAGGCAATCAATACCTTTGATGTGCTCAGTTCTCAAATAGCAAGGGCAAAGCAGCCATTTCCCACTCAGAGAGACAGCTATGTACAAGGAGGAGGAGAAATGATGATAATTTTATGGTAATTTAATTAATTTATTTAACCAATACAAATACACACCCATTGAGAAGATCCTCACTTCTGCCAGCTTCCCCAGTCTCAACATTAACCCAAATCATAGACCTCAGTGTGTGTCATCAAACTACATTTACCAAAGTAAGGCTATGACAGAGAAAAGCAGCTTCCTCTCAGAACTGGCCAAAGATACACTGTTTATACTCCAAATAAAATCGCACACACTTAATCAACTGGAGGGTATGGTGACCTAAGGTTCCTCGCTGGAAAACATGGCCACTATTTCCATCTTCTCCATCCGATGAGGAGAGAAACATGACCCACGGGGAAGCTATACAAAAGCTCCAGGTGTTCCTCTAGTGTGAGGAAAGAAAACACAAAAGGTCCTTGCCACCCAGGGCATGCCAAGTGCCATACCAAAGCCAAAGTTGTAAGCATTACCTCAACTTTCCCAACACCTCAGCTTCAGTCCCTGATCAAATCATGTCAAGCATCAGAGGTGAGGCCAGGAAGTGAAGCTGGCATCTGAACTCCTCAGTGAAGCCTCTCCTGCAGTCTGGAGAACAGATTCAGGGACTGCCAGATCTTTGGCTCATATCACTGTCCTCCTCACCTTCAACATGGGTTCCATGTTTACCTATTTTATCAATTGGGCCTTTGCTTGAATTATTCTTCGGAAACTTTTCCTGCATTGCAAATAACAACATCAACAACAACGATGATGGATGTCTCATACCTGTGACATGTCTTGGTTTGTTACTACAAAAGGGTTTTAGTTTCCCCACTGCCTTCCTCCTGCCCCTGGGGGCATCGAGTGTGGATGGAATAGGATAGATGTCACCGGGTGGGAAATGTCAGACATACCTAAGGCATGATTTTCAGGATTTGGCAATAAGAGATAAGATCTGAGCCCATAAAGCAGCCCTGATCAACACAATGAGTCAACAGCAAGCAATCCGGGAACAAATTCCTGCATTCTTACAGGCCTGTGGGAGGATTCCCATGCAAGGACTCTTGGCCATAAACTAGCAGGCCCATCTTCATTAAGCTGCATGGAAGCCACATTCCTACCTCCACACAGAGAGGCCAAGCAGGGTGGCAAACAACCGTTGTGCCACGGCAGGACCCAGTCTAGCAGCTCTGGAAACAAGGGATTCACAGCTCATGACCCCAGCTGCGACCCCAGTTTTGTCTTTGCACAGCAATAAACATTTTAATGCACAAGGTTCACAGAGCTGCCCCATCGAGAGTTCCCAGACATCTTCCAGTCCAGAGAGACTCTCAAGCTGGGCTGTCAGGAGCTCTGTGGCACTTCAAAAGAATCTCAGCGGTCACTCAAGGGCTGTATGCCCCTCATCTTGCAATCAGAACACACCCTCCTCCTGCATTCTGAGGCTTTGTGTTCAACTTGAATAAAGAATGAGGAACAGATGGGCTAGGTGACTCATGCCTGAAATCCCAGCACTTGGGAGGCTGAGAAAGGGTTGCTGAAAGTTTGAAGATAGCTAGGCTACACAGTGAGTTCAAGGCTAGCTTGAGTGACAGAGTAAGACTGGTTTCAATCCTCTATCCCCCTTCCCTCAAAGAATGAGGTTCCAGCCCAGAGAGGGAGAGAACATAGATTGTACACTGTCACATAGCTCGTTAGTGACTGTGCTCAGGTCTTCCTGTCCTGACTCCACCCGGGTTGCACAAAGCATTCTGCTTCAACTAAGCTGAGAAATGTGTGTGCTGTTTGGTTTCATCACTAGGGAGAGGGGCCCAGGGAACATCAGGACATGCTACAGGTCTCCTAAATTGATCTGCAAAACTCGGGTGATTTAAAATGCCTGGAAAGCAATCTGTCGTGGAATGCTGCTTCCAAATTTTCCAATTTCCAATTCTGTGAGCTGAGCTGAGCAACAAGTGTGCAAAATCATTCTCAAACGACACTCCTGTTGTATGGGCAGTGGCCTAGGAAGCATGGGAAACGTTTGGGGCATCTGAGTCTAAAAGGTGGCAGGCTGGTACATTACCTTGTCTATATTCTCTCCTAATATCCCACTAGCATCCCAACTACGTTAAAAAGCCATAAACTGTCAGAATAATGTGAACAAAGCCAGAAGGCGTTGCTAACATTCTGGATGCTTATGGAGAGTAGGTGGACACACAGCAAAGGCCATTGGGAAAGGAGGAAGAGGGCAGAGACGCAGGCTGATCTGAGCCTCACTCCCCAAATACCAGGAAGGCCCAAGATGGGAGGCACAGGCTATCCTTGAACACAGAGATTTTGGGCAGCCAGAGACAGGAAGCTTATTGGAATGTCTATGCCCTCCCACCCCTCGAATTATTTCCCACAAAGGCCTGGAGAAATAACTGTTGCTTACAGAAGGACTCATGATGACAGGGCCAAGATGCTTCAGCTGTAACACAGGGTTATCAAAACACAAGCCCAAGACAGATCTGATAAGAAACTTCCATGAAACTCTGCTGAAGGGGAAGCACTGGCAGTTTGGTGGGAAGGGGATCTCTCCCTGAAAGAGTCCTTCATTATTTGTGACAGAAAGTTATTTATTACAAAACACATGTTTTAAAAGGTCAACAAATAGCAGGAAATGGTGGCTATCTTAAATTATAGACACAAGCAGAAAAATAATCCCAAGTATTTTTTTAATTAATTTTATTTTATGTGCATTGGTGTTTTGCCTGCATGCATGTCTGTGGGAGGGTGTTAGATCACCTGGAACTATTACAGACAGTTGTGAGCTGCCATGTGGGTGCCAGGGGTTGAACCAGGTCCTCTGGAAGAACAGCCAGTAATCTTAACCGCTGAGCCATCTCTCCAGCCCTAATCCCAAGTATTTCAAAAACATCTGCACCTGGAGGATAGAAACTGGGGATTTCGAGAAGACAGCTAATTACCTACAGATCAGGAAAGTAAAGCTCTATACCTGAGGTTCGCCTCACTTATCATCAAAGCTTATTTCATGATAACAGCTGACCCTGGCAGTGGCCGCTTCTCACCTGTATCAAAGCACGGAGCTGGGAACATTATAATTTGCTGTGGAAATATCTTGAGCATGGGCAAGAGGTGATGTCCCAGACTGACACCCTTCCAAAGCATCCCTGTGGTTCTGAATTCAAAACCACAAGTAGTAGAGCCCAGACACTACCTGTACACCAACTGCCCAACTGAACAAGGCCTGCCCTTCCTGGTCTCCAACCCCTGCCAGCTGGACTTCACTGCCTACAGCCGAAGGGAAAGTTTGCTGTTTGCATTCCGCTCAATTTGTTTCCAACAGGACTCTCGAGTTCTTTCCTCCCTGGCACCTGTTGCTCACACAGGTTCCCCTGCCTCACTATGCCTCACCGTTCACCCCGCTGCTTGCTTGCAACAAAAAAACCTGAGCCATCTCAAGTTGACCATCTCATACACCCCATGTTCTGTCCCACAGGAAGGAGCACAGCACAACCACCTCAGATGCCCTTTTTAACAGAGCTCCAAACAGCTGTTCAGGATATTACTGAATGGGTGTAGCATATTGATTTAACTATTCTTCTATCTTTGGAGCTATAGACTTTTCCACCATGAAAAAAAAAAACTATTTGTATTTTACGTGTGTGGGTATTTTACTCAAATATATGTTTGTGTACTGTGTGTGTGTGTAGTGTCCTTGGAGGCAAAAAGGTATCAGATTCCTTGGAATTGGAATCATGAATGCTTGTGAGCCACCATGTGGGTGCTGGGAATTGAACCTGTATCCTCTAGAAGGGCAGGCAGTGTTCTTAACTGTTGGGCCATCTCTCTAGCCCCATCTTTGCCACTTTTAGCAACAGTAGAACACTGAAAACCCTGATCTACAAAACTGTGTGCACACATATATTCATCGCTACAGCTTACGTCCCCAGCAGGACAGTCACCACAGACAAACACCCTAACAAACATCCTGAGACGTACAAATGACCATGGTTTCTTGGATGGTAGCCACAAAAAGTTCTGTCCTATTATCGGGTGAGTCTGCGCATTTCTTCTAGGATAGCAACTGCTTTAATCTTCTCTGCCACTGAGCATAGGCAGTGCTGAACACACCTCAGGCTCTCGGAGTAGCATTCTGAGTTACGTTGAAGGAACATAAGAATAACTGAGGAAACTAGCGACAGGCTCTCTTCCTCATAGGAAATCTGAGGCTGCCCCTTCAAAATGGAGCCATGCAGAGAGGTTATAGCAAGGAGGGAAAGGTCAGCAGCAGCAAGACAAAAATCCAGATACCAACCATGCCACTGAGAATCTAGGGACAATTTTCCTAGGGGCCAGAGTGTCCCCCAAAGATTGCCAACTCTATTTTGATTTCCAAAACAATGGAACATGCTTGTAACCTTTGAAGGGATAAGGTCAAATTCAGTTAGTGCTGGTGGAAGGAGGCTACGGCAGCATGTTCAGGAACAGAGAGACAACACAACCTGAAGCCGAGAAGGCCAAGTGGGGGCTTCTCTTTCCCTGTTCCATGCTCCTCTGCATGTGTCTGCTTTTCAAAACCTTAAAATTTAAAGCAGCCATGGGTGCTTAAACCTGTACTCCAGCCCTAAGCCATGGATGCTCTTAAGTTGGGCACTAGGTTGGGCTATAGTGTGAGATCCTGCCTCAAAAATAAAACAAACAAATGAAATCCACGGTCATCCAGCAGCATGTGTTAACTTAATTTTATAATAATAATTTAAAAGTTCCTAGTGTGGTCAAAGGCATGAGGGGGCCATGTCAGCTCTAAGCGTGTTAGCATGACTTAGATCCCACTGTGTCCGCATCTCAGTTCTAGAGCTCACTGTGGGCCTGTGAGTTTGTTCTCCATTAGGGACTTGGAATCTACTTCCTTATAAAATGGAGGCAGTTTCTCTTCTGGTCAGTAAGAACTTTCTGATCCTTCATGAAACCACAACAAAGTCAATAGTCACAAAGCACAGAAAATCCCTATTAATAGATACACTGAGGGGACTTTCACATAACTTGTAATAGACATACTTTTACTAAAGCTAAAATTAAAAAATAGAGATGTGTCTTAGACACTGTTCTCTTGCTGTGAAGAGACACTATGACCAAGGCAACTCTTATAAAAGAAAGCATTTAATTGAGAGCTTGCTTACAGTTTCAGAGGACTAGTCCACTATCATCATGGTGGGACTTATCATATTTAGTCCATTATCATCATGGTGGGGAGCATGGTGGCATGTCATTGAGGTAGTAGCTGAGAGCTACATCGTGATATGTAGGCAGAGAGAGAGAGACTGGGTCTGGCATGGGCTTTTGAAAACATCAAAGCCCATTCCTAGTGACACACTTCTTCCAACAAGGCCACACTTCTTAATCCTTCTAATCCTTTCAAACAAACCTACTCCCTGGCCTATAGGGGCCATTCTTATTCGAACAACGGCAAGCTTTAACAAGTAGCATCCTTATTACTTATCAAAAATTTTAAGAGGGCAAAATAACAACAAAGCCATCAGAACTTCCTGAAAGGGTTGAACATGTCGGGCAGGGAGGGGAGGTCTCAAGAAAATGTATTAAGAACAAGCTCAGTCTGAGGGGAAGTGACTGGAGTCATCCCTGTCTAGAGGAGAGGGGATCAGGGAAGGAGTTGAGCTAACAGTGCATCCTCAAACCAATGCAAAAGAAGGGAAGCAGCACTCCAGAGGGCAGCACTCTAAACCTAGTGCCTTGGGGTAGAGCATGGAGGGGAAAAATATTCCCAGGCCTTAGGAACCGAAATGAAAATGGGAGGCTCAGAAATTCAGGATAACTCACTGAGAAGGGAGTTAAACGGCAAGAACTATCCACAAGTTCCTGTCCACTTCCTTCTCCTGATACCCAGTAACCTGGAACTCCTTTGGAGGTGCCCATTGAATATCACAGTAAGACTACTTACCTATTACCTGAAAGGGTACCTGGACCAATGACACAACCCCAGATCCCAATCTCCCAGAAAAGAGTGACTTGACAGAGATGCATCCCTCCCAGAATCTACATTTGATGGAGAGGAAGTTGAGAAGTGACTGCAAACATGAAAACTCACTGAGGCCAGGAAGACTTTAGGACTCCCTGGTACACTGATTTGATAGAACATAAGGCCCTGGGTTTGACCCTTAACTGGAAGGGAGGGAGGGCAGAGGGAGAAAGAGGGGTAGGGAGAGAAGGAGGGAGGGAAGGGAGAAACAGATGAAGGGCGCTAGACCCTGTGGACCTTTGCCAACCATATGCCTCCTTAGAGAATGGCACCACAGAAGAGTGACTGCTCCAGTTGGAGCCAGTCCTAAAAAACAAGAGTTCGGCTGCACAGTGTTTTGCAAAGACTGAAGCAAGTCTTCTCCCTCCAGCCTCCAGCCTCCAGCAAAGGAGATGGAAGGAAATGCTGCCATTTGCAAACCAATAACTTTCCCTGGCAGGGTAAACAATAAAGAGCAATACATGACCAAGAGACCCACAATGGTTCAGTTTTCCAACATAATCCTGCCCTCCAAGAAGCAGACTAGAAATGACACAGGCCTCGCGGCTGTGTCTGCAGGTGCCACACTGAGGGCGGCTGTCTGTCTTCCTTTCTTTCCCCCCCTCTTTTTGGTGAAAAATCAAAAGATTTCAGCAGAGTCTGCTGAGGGAGCAGACGTTAGCCTAGATGTTTTGCCACTTTCTACTTTCCCCCGATATTTGCATAAGGGATGTTAGGAAAATACCAAAACGAGAAGGGGGCAGTTCCACAGGAAAAAGCATTCCAATCACTCACTTCCTGCCAGAATTCCACACACTGGGAGCACTTGACATTATGCTGGGAGGTCCATAGAGGAACAGCTGCGGCATGGCCACACCCCAAGGGATTTTGGCATTTGCACACCAGGGCTGTCGCCTAGGGTGCAGAGATCTGCAGGTCTGTGAAATCCCAGCAGGGAACAGGGGCTGGAAACTGGGAGCATAACACTGTTCTCTGTCCTTCAGGATGACTTCCATGCCCAGCACACTGAGACAATAACTAGCACCGATGGCTGGCAAGCCTCATTTTCCACCGTAGTTTCTTTTCCTATTAATCATTATCCTAGTCTGGCACCGGAACAAGAGCCCCAGGCAATACGGAACTGACCTGAACTTCAGAATCCCTGGGCAACTCACCAACCAGGTCTCCGTGAATCCAGGCATAAACCAATGTCAATCCACTTCTGGGAGTGAAAAGCTGGCTGGAAGGTACCGCCGCTTTCCTTTCCCTTATGAGTGGGACCCTTAGGACCCTCTGCCACTCCTAACAAGAAGGCAGACATCCATTCCTCCTTGCAGGGAAATCTCTGTTGAAAGCAAGCATCCCTCTCGAAGTCACTGAGGAAATCTCCAAATTGCCCACTCCACTTCAGGGAAGCCACCCATGCAAAGCCAGCCAATGGCATGGCATAAGTCAGCTGTGGGTGTTCTAGATACCAGTGCAGAGCTTCCCTCTACAAAGGCCAAATGGCAGGCTGTTATGGGAAATGGCTCAGCTAAGAGGTTTTAGGAAGCTGCTGCATAGAAGGAGGGAAAAATCCACCCTGTAGGTTTCATGCACTTGAAATTCAAAACCTAAAAGGTAGAAGATGGCTGCCTGATAGTCTCCTTCCCTCCCAAGCATTTTAAATCTAGCAAAGGGGTTTCCATACGTCAGCCCAGTGCACTCTTGGTCTTCATTCCCAATGGGCCCAGCTACAAGGATGTGAATGCCAGCAGTTTCCCCTTTGAAGTGGGTCTCAGGCAGCAGGCACGGATTAGCACAGCGGGCCTGACAGACCACGTGATCTACCCTGCATTGTCCACCTGGGCAACAAGGTGGGCAGCTGTCAGCAGCCATAGCACAAAATCAGAAAAACTGTTCCTCCTTTCCCTTCCCGGAAAATCCAGAAGTCAGGGAAGAACCAGCCTTCCCCACAGAGACGACGGGCAGCCTCGGCCCCTACAGGATGGAAGTCATTAGAGAACTGACACAGTCTTGATCCTGAGGGGTCCTGCACAACCCCAGGAAAACTCACTGTTTAAGCCCCTACTATATGCCAGGCTAGGAAAAGGAGTAGATATGTGACAAATTCTGTGCAAAGGAGCCCAGAGCCCATGGGGAAGACAAGCAGCAGTCACGTGGATGGTAAGTGATAGAACAGACACCTGAAATGTGCTCCAGACTTCATGAACTCTGTCTGCACAGGGTTGAGGGGGAGGTGGTGTCAGGGAAACCTCATTTGAACTGGGCCCTCATGAAGGAGTAGGAAGGGGCCAGTGGCAGCGCTGAGAAATGGAGGGATATGCACAGAGCATACAAGTCTGTGCAGAGGACCAGGACACATGTAGGGGTGGAGGGAGGGGGAGCAGTGGATGCCACTAAGACACAGGAAGGCCTTCACTCAGTATACCCCGGGGAGCTGTGAAGATAATCTACAGAGCTGAGTGATGAGCCACCTGAGCACTGGAAAAATCCCCCTGGTGATGGCAAGGCCAGAGTGGAGAGTACCCCGAAGAAGGGAGACCAACCGGAAAGCTGATGAGTAACCGGAAAGCTGACGAGAAGGTTCTAGAGAACGGGACATCTGTGGACAGCTGCCACTGCAGGCAGAAGAGCTTGGGTGGAGTTGCAGACTACCCGAGCAGGAGGAAGCATGCTGGCTTGTGGACCGCCAGGGTTAGAAGGCCCAGGTCTAACGGCCTCAGGGTTCATCATGGTTCAGCCTGACAGCATGCACCACTCTACGGAGCCTTTCCAAACCTGAATGCCCTGCTCTCAGCTCTGCCTTTTCTATGTTCTCCAGGGTAAAAGACTTGGCCCTACATGGCTTCTGGGAAAAAAAAAAAAAAAGGCTAATGCTCGCTCTAGCTCCAGGGCCAGAAGCCCCAGAAGAAAGCTAGGTGTATTTGCTACAGGAGCTCATTCACCAGTCCCAGTCCATACAAAGCATGTGCCCTCCTAGCTACTTGGCTATAAGGTTTACCGAACCTAGTGGCAGCAAGCACCCTAGGGTCCATCCCTTTTGCTGCCATGCCCTGGCCCCACAGAGAGAGGGCAGCTCCAGATCCTCCCAGAAACCTTTCAGAGACATTTTTCTGTAAGCACAGAAAGTCTGGACCAGATTTCTTCAACCTTTCAACAACAGAAGGGGGGGGGTATTTAAGATGGGGGTGAAATGACTCCCTCAGGCAGATGAGCCCCAGATGTTTCTCCTGTAAATCTAATTGCTAATATAGGAGGCAGGAGAACCTCTGGGCCTTGTGTGTGTCCTATCTCATTGCCTGTTCCTAAGCCTCACAGAGTCTAATTGCACTGGATCTCCACGACAGCATGGGAGGTTGTGTGGACACGGCACAGAGCACAGCAAGCCAGATGCTGAGCCAGAATGCCTGGGAGGGAGACCCCTGGCCAGCCCGTGGCTGGCTGGCTTCCTCACTGACCTTGAACACATATTCCTAACCCTCAGGTTTCCCTGGCTCCCCGCTTCAAAATGGCACCAGCACTGAGGCCTAGGACATAATGAGCACTCTACAAGTGTTTATTAAAGAAAGCTCTCCAGTTTGCAGAGGGTTTAAACAGTACAGGCAGGCTGAGCTTGCCTGGGGCTGCCTGGCTGGAAGGCAGGATGCATACATCAGAATACTTTGCTCCAAGACTAGACTATTCATACCACGTCAGGATTCTCCGGGAGGCACCCAGTCTCCACCATCCCATTAGTCCCTGCCACCTTGGGAAAGCGTCTCTAAGGCGAAACAACGCAGGCTGTGACCCTACAGCTGAGAACCATGAACGTTCTTTGTCTTCGAAAGTTTTGAAGTAAGAATTCCTACAACCCAAAGCCATCATTTGAACCACTTGAAAGTGTGCAACTCACAATGTGTGCAAACATCACCACTACATAATTCCAGAATACTTTCACCTTTCCTAAAGGGAACGCCACCCTTCCCAACTCCGCTCTTTGCCCTGACAACCTTGAATCTATTTCTTGTCTCTCTACAATTGCCTTATCCCACACATGTCACAGAAACACAACGCACAGTAAGTGGCCTGCCTCTTTCTTTCACTTGGCACAAGGTTTTTGAGGCATCTGCACAACGTGGAGAGCATCAGCGCTTCACTTCTTTTTATGGGTGAATAGCATTCCACAGTAGGGCAAAACACGTTTTCTGCTTATCCATTTATTAGTTTGTGGAAACATGGCTGCTTCTACCTTTGGGCTCCTGTGAACATCCTTGTTATAACACTTATAATTTTCCTTTTGCTTTAAAAAAAGATACACATTAGTATCTATCCATCCTACTAGACATGGAGTGATATCTTGCTGTGGTTTTGGCATGCATCTCCAGTACTGTGGAACCTGAGAGAACAGCCTAAGAGTTAGGGCCTTTTTTCTTTAAGTATAGGATAGGGCTGATCCCCACACAGGTCACAGCAGGGAAAGCTAACATCCAAGACACAGGTCTGTTTCCTTAGTTCCTGCGTGCCCCAATCAGGTGGTGGCCGGTCAGGCTGGCATGGATATGGGAAGGCTGCATAGGCCTATCAAGCTCTCCCATGTGCCTGGGGCCCTCCCAACCCCGGTTATGATGCTGGCCACTCAGGTTATATCTGTCTCTCAGGGATATCAGCTGCCTTCTCCTGCAGCCCGGTCTTGCCCACAGGTTTGAAGGCGAGAGCAGCAGAAGGCTAGGCTTAGCTGAGAAGACACTATAGGCTTACAAGGACTGGGGAGCCACAGAGAGCTGCCACACCACAGGGGCATGTAGGAGGGTGAAGGAGCAGATGGCTCAGGCACCAGCTGCTGTTATGGTTGGACACAGGCTAAAGCAAAACCATCCTGAAGTCCAGCAGAGGCAGATATAGTTCCTGCCACTTCCAAGGTCATCCTCGGTTGCAGAGCAAGTCCAAGGTCACCCTGGGCTACCTGGGACCCTGTTTCAAAGCAGGGGCAGGAGGAGAGGACTGGAGACATGCTCAGTGTGTAGAGTGCTTGCCTGGCATGCATTAAGCTTTGATTCCCAGGCACCATATAAACACATGGGGGCCAGGACCTATGATCTCAGCACTTGGGAGGTGGAGGGAAGAGGATCAGGAGTTCCAGGTCACCTTCAGATACATAGCAAGTTCAAGTCCAGCTGGGGACAGGTCAGATTCTGTCTTAATAAACAGATAAAACCCCAAGTGGAAAGCCCAGGCTGGGCCACCACTGCAAAGGGTAATGTTTGAATGCTTGGACCCCAGCTGGACACCAGTTGGGGTGGTGCTGAAAATCTTGAGAGGCGGGGCCTAGCTAGAGGAAGTAGGTCACTTTGAAAGTTATACCTGGTCCCCGGGGCCTCTTCTCTCTGCTACATGCAGACTGCTTCTGCGCCAGGTTCCTGCCTCATTGCTATTCTGCATCATCGCAGTCCAAGAATCAACAGCCCCAGAGACAGACTCAGGACCAAAGCCCCAAACAAACCACCCCTCCCTTGAAGTTGCGCCCTTAGGTGATCTAGCCACAGCTATAAAATGATAACTACTACAGGTGGTCACCCAGATGTGATATCCCAGGCTTCGGCCCCTCTTTCTTTCCACTGCTGCCTTCTGGTCATTTGGTAACGTTTCTTGACCTTTTCTGGAAACAGGAGAGAAGAAAAATACTCCTCTGCCTACTCCAAGAGCTCTTATGGGAAGAGATGGTAAAGGGTTGGCTGAAGCCCATAGATTTTTGCTCTACCGTTTTTTAATAAACTATCTCCATTCTTTGTGTCTTAGAACTATAAATCATTAGGACCTCTTGTGTGGACCAAGTAGAAGCCACTGGGCAGTTTTCCTTTAGGTCGCATAACAGATCTCTTGGGCTGGGTGAAGAGGCCCATCAACATGCTGACAAGCGTGACTGGCTATCACTGGAAGATCAGTTAGTGCTGTTACCACAGTGCCTACACCCAAGAGGCTTAGGCTTCTCACAGCCAAGGAGACAGAGTCCAAGAAAGAGAGCCACCAAGCAAGTGTTCCAAGAAACAGACAAACTGAAAGATCTCCCCCACCCCATGACCCAGGCTCAGATGTCACATGGTGTCACTTCTGTCATATTCTATTCATCAAGAGTGAGTCACATAGAACACTTTCCAACCCTGAGTCCAAAGACATCAGAAGCCAAGAAAACACAGATTCTCAACCAAATTCTACCACAGTAGGAGAAGCAGACATCACCAACAAACGGAATTCACCCTGGCAACATAAGCATAGTTCAACCTATGAAAATCAATCCAAGTAAAGTACTTTATTAATAGAACAAAGAACAAAACCACACAACTGCATGAATGGATGCAGAGAGGGCCCAGGACAAAAATCCAACAGCCTTCAAGATAAAAACAACCACAAACCAGGGGCAGAAGGACCTTTCTCCACAGGAGGAAAGTTATCTATGAAAAGCCCAGAGTGCGAAGCATACTGCCTAGGGAACGACTGAAAGCTTTCTCCTCGAGAACAGGCATATGACAAGGATGTCCACTCTCAGCACTTGAGTGGAGTGTCACACTAAAGATTCTCACCAGGGCAACTGAAAAGGGAAAAATAAAAACACCTCTGCCTGTCTTACGGACAGGAAACCTTACAGAGTAAACACATGAAGAAAGCTCCTAAGCCTAGCAAGTAGTGACACAACCAGTTGTATTTCTATGCCCTAGTCATGAACAATCAGAAAGTGAAATTAAGACTCCACTGACCATAGCAATGCAAACACAAGACTTTTATATATAAGACACTTATAAAAAAATGTCACCCCACTTGTCTGTGGAAACTGCAAACACAGTTGACAGTAATGGAGAACTGAAGGAAAGACGGCAAGCCTCTGATATCTATGTATACATGGAAGGTTCTAGGCTCAGGACAGGGGCTACAGTGTGGATCCTGAATATGCCTCTGATGCCCATGTATGTAATGAGGAACTACTGGGAGGTGGATCGTTGGATGTACACCCTGCCAGGGAATACTAGAACCCAGGTCCACCTCCTTCCTGACATAGGTGGCTAGCTTTCTCTGCCATGTTCTCAAGCTCCATTTTGAGCTGCCTCTTCACAGGCCCGAAAGTAACAGGGCCAACTGAGCATAGGTGAACCCTCTGAAACCACGAGCCCATCTTATAAGTTGGCTACTGCAACTTTACACAGAAATGGAAAGACAACTAAGACAGTGGCCCAAGAGCCTCAGCTGGCACACAGGTACAGCATGAGCTTTCTGAGAGTCTCAACTGCCCGTTCTTTCAGAAACTGCAAATTAATCCTCAAGTCTATATGGAGATTAACCCAGAACAAAGACCCTGAAGGACCAAAGCATTGGAGAGCACAGATTCTTGATGCCAAAACTTTCTGTGAAGCCACAGTAGCCAAGACAGTACACTATTGACATAAGACTAAGCAAACATATCAACGGGGCAGAGTGGGTCCAGAAGCAAATCTTACCACTGAGGAAAAGTAATAACCTTTGACAACAGTGTTAGACAACTGGGCAGACACCTGAAGAGGACTAGAATCAGGTCTGGGCCTCTCACCTATAAAAACAACAGAAACTAAAAGTCCATCAGGGATCGAAATGTGTGTGCTGAAGTCACAACGCTGTCAGAAGAGAACACAGGTATAAATTCAACACAGAGGAGTGCACAGGTGTAAATTCAAATCGAAGCACGAATCACCAGCAACCAAAGAAATAATAGATCACTAGGACGATGGAAGTAAAAAGCCCACGCGCCTCAGTGCACCTTCAAGAAGACAGTGCACAACCAGATAAAAAGTAAACCACACATAAAGAGAAACAGCAGACCTTAAAAAGAACTTCAAAGAAGACTGCTAATGCAAGCCAATGAGCACAGGGAACAATGGTGAACATGGCTAGACCAGAATCATGGTGGGACTCCAACCCTCGCCCACCAGGAGGAATATGATAAAAAAAAAAAAGGATGGACAGTAACAAATACATCAAGATATGGAAACCTCATTGCTGGTGGGAATGGAGGCTGGGACAGTTGCTGCAAAAAATCCCTTGATAGTAACTCAAAGAGTTTTAGGGTTAAGATATGTTACTGTGAACCAAAAATGTATGTGCACGCGCGCGCGCACACACACACACACACACACACACACACACACACATACACACACAAAGAAGAACAAACAAAACAAAAAACAGTATGTGTTTTATACCATAGTTCGTA
The DNA here is from genome assembly GCF_907164565.1 of Psammomys obesus. Lineage (NCBI taxonomy): Eukaryota > Metazoa > Chordata > Mammalia > Rodentia > Muridae > Psammomys > Psammomys obesus. The sequence continues at coordinate 11,030,611 of NW_026585644.1, forward strand.
ATAGCTCGAAGGTGGACAGCATTCAAATGTTCATCACCTGGTGCATAGATAAACAGGATATGATATATCGTACAGGGGAATAGTATTTACTCACAAGTGGGAACAAAGAACTGATACATACTGCAACATAGACAAACCCTGAAACTATTAAGTGAAAAAAAAAAAACCATACATAAAACTGTACATGTATTTTTTTATAGGTCCATTTCTACGAAATGCCCAGAACAGAAAAATACACTGCCAGAGCCTAACAGGATGCTGGTAAGATTCTGGTAGTAGATAGTTGATTTCTTTTGGATGGGATGCAATAAAAATAAAAATGTTGTAGTCTTAGATGATAGTGTTAGTTGCATATTTTGGCATTTATAACAACACACACACAATTAAAAACCTTAAAGGGGTCAGCTTTACCGTGAATGAATTATATTTCAATAAAGCTAATATTAAAATGCACACATACATAAAAAGACATCCCAAGTGTCACAGAGAGGGGAAGGATGACATTGGGAGGCACGTTCCTTGCAACAGCATCTTTGAGAACCACTTACGTCACGCTTTTCACCTTTCTTGACAGGCTACTGACCACTGATTATGTGTGTCTGAGTTTTGACTTCTGGGTTCTCACATCTGAGAGAGAAACTGCGTTCTGATAATTTCCTGGGTTCCTTTGTAGCAGAAAGATCAACAAGATACCTGGGACCACTGAAAAAAAACTCGCAGGTTGCAGGGCCTAGAGAACAGGTCGAGGTGAGCTAGATGCCTAGAGAGCAGGTCCAGACAAGAAACGATGAAAGCAATAGGAACAGATAAAAGCAGTGACAGGGTGACATGCTTAGAGCCGGCCACAGGGCTGGATACAGAGTCCTGAGGAAGACCCAGCCTGTATGGTTACTTTTAACCCTGAGAACAGGACAGAGTACATGGACTGGCAGAACACAAACGCCCAAGTTCCACCTTGGCTGAGCCACAGATAAGCTGTAAAATCTTAGAAAATTAGTTTTTTTTTTGTCTGTCCCTGTCTACAAAGCTCCTCACAGTGGGGAGATCAAAAGGCTGACATATGTGAGGTACCTGAGAGAAAATAGCTGCTCAGTAAACGGCAGTCTTTCTTACAGGCACTGTCTTGACAGCATAATTATTAACACAGGAGCCCCTGCTAGCGTCCACTGTTTCCTGTCACTGGCTTAGGAATCAGAATTTCTATATTTTTAGTTACTTGGGTCCTCCAGTCAAGATTGGATAGCTATAAATGTGTCGGAGTGTTAAGGTTTATATATATATATATATATATATATATATATATATATATATATATATCAAGATTGGAATCTGATGGATATGGTAAATTAGCCTGTGGAGCATTTGTAAAACCATCAAAGAAGGAATACACCAACCACCTCTGCAGCTCCAACATAGAAGAACTGTCCACAGCAGCAGGTCTAAGCAATCTTACCACCCTGGAAGCAGGCTCCTCCACCCAGGCCCTCCTTCACTGAGGACAAGGGGCCACCACAGGACTCTTGGGAGGAACTGTACAGGTTAATGGGCTTGGGTGGATGATGACAACTCCTTTCCAATAGGTGGCAGAAGGCAGCGCACGGCAGGCTCCCTGACACCGCCACACCTGCCAGAGAGCAGGGAGCTCCATCAGATCCCTCCTGACAGGTCAGCTAACTGTCCCCTCAAATCACCACTCAAACACCAGGCTGGGAGATGTTCATGTCAGTGGGAAGACCCAGCCAGAGGAAGCAGCCGCTCACAGGGCAATGGCTGGCTGGATTCTAGCTGCCTCCTGCCTCCTAGGCAAAAAGTGAACACAGCTCCCCAAGGACTCGGCAGTGGTGTTGAGGCCATCAGGGCTTCCCAAGGATATGCTGGCCCTGGATGACAATGGGACTCTGGGCTACTTCCTTCCCTCCTGTTTCCCATCTGGATTCACAGGGAGGGCAACAGCAGCCACCCCTCCCTCCTCTTCGCTCTTTAAACCGAGAGAGAGGTCCATAATGTAGACCCAAGTTCACACACCTTCACATCCTACTCTATACCAAGGGTTTTCGGTGTTTCTTAAAACTGTGCACTTTTCCTTAAAAATTAATGCCAACTTTACTGTCCACTCCAGTGTTTTGGGCCTTACTATATTAAATTATTTCTAAGCTGCATGCTCTCCCATCTCACTCACATTGTAATACTGCAAAAATTGAGCTGACTCTTAGCAATGGACCAAACTGGAAGTATTTCTTCTCATTGTATTGAAATGATTAAGGCTTCAGAAGTGATGGAATGTAAAGATACAAAAGAAACCTTTCCCTAGAATGAGAACCAATGCTCAGAAAGCTGGCCCAGGCTTGCACACTCCAGGCTTCTGGCTCAGGCCATTTCTAGATTGTTTCCTGAGAAGCTGTCCCATGCTCAGGCAGTTCAGCCTTTGTGTCCACATGCAGTATGATGAGGAAGCCTTATTCTGAACAGTGTCCTCCAGTCTTCCCTGCTAGGGGGAGACTCAATGGCAATGGAAGGAACTGCTTACCCAGCATGCACCAAAAGCCAGGGTGAAGTTAATCACTGCACGCCAGTACATCTGCTTCACTTCACAACAGCACTGTGAGACGCCTGTAGTGACGCCACTTTACAGATGGGAAGAGCAAGGCTCTGAGAGGCTGTGCGACTCTCCCCTCCACCAACAGCTGTGCCTCCTAAAGACTGAGCACACAGCAGGCACAGGCCACTGCTGTCAGATACCAGGGTCCTCTGTGCACGAGGAACTTCCAGACCCAAGTGCTTGACTATATGAAATGCATTTTCCTGCAGGAGTCCCTCTCAGGCACCCCTCTTTTCCTGGCTCCCAGGACTCACACAGATGTCCTCACCAGGGCTGCTATATAGGGTGAGCTAGAGGCAAGGTAAAGAGCAGCCCAGAAAAGATGAAAATCAATGCCAAAAGAAGAAAAGGCTGCTTCCCACCACTAATCGAAGACCCTCCCCCCACCCCACTTGAGTTCCTAAGGCCATCTGTTGCCATCTCTCTTTAACTTATCATGTCCCAAACTCAACTCCCCCAACCTCTCCCTGTTTCTCAAATTTTGGCCCCCTTTTTGTCATCTCTCAATGTTAAGTACAACCCAGCAGTGATGGTCACAGCCTTCTGGACTTTGTAAGCCTGTCCCTCAGCTGAAAAATAGCAGCTGCCTTTTCCTGACTCACAGCCATGTATCCGCTGATGCAGTCTACTGCGGACAGGCTAAGTCTTGCCTAAAGTCACCAAGGGAGCAGACAGCAGAGACCATCAGCCACCATGTTAGCCAAGATCTGATGCACAGCCTATACTCTGCCTTCTTTACCAACACGCTGCTCTCCTGCCAAGCAGCCACACAGATGAAATGGAAAGGGAATGCCCCATGCAGCACACTGAATCATCTGTGTGTGTCTGTGTCTTTGTTGGTTCATCTGTCTGAAAATTTAAAATTATGAAAATAAAAACAACCTGATGAGGATTGGCAAGATGGCTCATCAGGTAAGGGTGCTTGCTGCCAAACCTGACACCGTGAGGTGTCAATCCCTGGGTCCCACATGGTAAAAGGAGAGTACCAGTTGTCCTCTGACCTCCACATGTGCATTGAAATCTACATGCCCACATTCAATCATACATACACACACACACACACACACACAGACACAGGCACACACACACACACACACACACACACACACACACACACACAATATACCCAGGCCTTGGGCATGCTAGAGAACCACTTCCACTCTGAGCTACTCTCTCAAGTTCACACACCTTTGCTTGTCAATCCTCATCCCATATGGCTATCCTTCCTTGTCATGTCTATATTCAAGCTATACACACACACACATACATACACACACATACATACATATACACACATGCATTCATGCACATAGATACATTCATATACCCACATATACACATACATACATACATACATACATTTTTTTTAAGTGCAAGGGAGTCATTTGCCATAAAGGAGCAACTAGCAAAGAACCCGTTGGTGTCCCTGGAAAAAGTGTGCAAAGATGGTGTACACCTTCTCACCTCTACAAATTACCACACAACGTAAGTACTTCTCAAGCTTAGTCAGGAATGAATGGCTCTTCTTTCCCTTCCATACATACACCCTACTGTGGCCCAGTGCAGGCCTCAACATACTGCTAACAGCTTTATTAATAAAACACTACCACCTTTTTCCCCCTGCTCCTTCTGCCACCACCTTCGGTCAGAAAGGACACTGCCAGTGACTTTATCACACATTCCAGGAGGCACTCCCCAGTTCTTCCTAAGTCTCCGTGTCATCACCAGCCTTGTTCTCTTGGAAGTTCTCCCATCATCCTGGGGTAATCCCGCTGTCATGCTATCCACATCCATCCCCAGAGGCCTGGACCAACATCCTCTACTGTGGCAGGGACCTTTCAATATGACCTGGTAGAGATCAGGTAGAGATCACCTGGAACCCTCAAATGGCCCAAGGCCGTCTTATGTCGTGCATTCTGGCAGAGGGAGACAGCATTTGGGAGTGTTATACAATTTTTAAATTTTGTTATTATTATGTGTGGTGTATATGGTGTGTGTGCGTGTGTGCGTGTGTGGGTGTGTGTGCAGATGACGCACATGTGGGCATCAGAAGACAACTTGCAGGAGTTGCTTCCTTCCTTTTATTGTGGATTCTGGGGGCCGAACTTGGTCATCAGGCTTACATGGCAAACTTGTGTACCGGCCCTATTCTAGAATCTTCATCCAGTCAGTTCAGGCTTCCTAACCCTTCCTCCCCAGAAAGCAGAAGCATCCTTTCAGATCTCTGAGGGACAACACAGCGCCTCTGTGCACATTGGAAGGTCAGGCCAGCGTCACCCAAGGGCTATACAGACTGGCAAGTGGAATGACAGCTTTATCTGAGCCTCTGGCAGGCAGGCTTGCCTCCAGACAGCCGTGCACTCCATTTCTGTCATCTCTGATGGGGGGGTAGGAGGTTCCTGTGCTGTGCTGTGCTGCCTCAGAGGGCTGAAGTGATCCCCCACAAACTACTTTTCGTCAGGCCCACAACATATGCATGAAGCAGCAGCATGTACAATGGCCAAAACACAGTGAGAAGCAAATTCAAATTGCAGTAAGACAAATGTGTGGATAAGAAGACTGTAGTATGCACGTACAACAGAATCCTGCTCAACCTCAAAAAGTTCCTCAACATGGATGAACCTGCAATGCACTCTGCTAAGAGAAATAAGCCAGTCAAAAAGATAAATGCCAAATGATTCCCCTTCCTTGGGGGGCCTGGAACAGCCCAATTCACAGACACAAAAAGCAGTGCCAAGGAGGGAGGCAGGGAGGCTGCCTGTTAATGGACACAGAGTTTCTGTTTTGGACTTTGCAGAAGTTCTAGAAAAGATGGAGGTTAGGGTCCTACAACCCTGTACATATATATATTCAGTGTCACTGAACCATATGCTTTAACATGGTTAAAATAATAAATTTTTGCTACATATATTTTTAACTGTAGAAGTTAAGTGCATTCTATTATACTGTGGCAAAGGAAAGAGAAAGTAAAGCAGAGAAATCACAACACTATCTGAACCTCTCTGCAGAAAAACAAACAAACAGACAAATAAAAACAAAAACGGCTGACATTCCACACCAAAACCTTCCCTCAGGATGCCATTCCCCATGCTTGGGGTCCGCTGATGAAGGGTGCCACCAACACATCCCCACGGCCTTCCTCTTGCTGCCCTCTGCCCGCAGCCACAGCTCCACAGGCATCCAGATTCTCCCACAGGCCTGCGGCAGCCAGGCCCATTCTCAGTAGGCATAAACTGCCATCCTGTTATAAATCCTCTCCCACAAAGCGCTGGAGACTGGTCCTCTCTCCCCGTGCCAAGAAGTCTTTTTCTGACCATCTGTAATCCATTCAGAGGCAACCGGCAGGAAATGGCGGCAAGGAAAACCCCAGCGAAATGCAACTGGTGGGCCCACCTCTCCTCCAGCTCTGGGCCAGCACCCGGAAGCGGGCCTTTCTCTGGACACAGAACATCTGAACATCTGTGGGAATTCTGAGAGAGGCTGGGCATCTGTCAGGGGCTAAATGGGCTCGAGACAGATGCTCACAAAATTCAGTAAGAAAAGCATGCTGTATTGAGCTTTTAAATTAGTTCTGAGGAAAACTCCTTTGAAAAACAAAACAAACTCCAGACCCTGAGAGGGAAAAAGAATCATATGAAAACTAACCTCAAAATTGCTTTCTTCTGATTTCTATGGACAATTAGACCACAACTTAAAGTACTGAAAATCTTTTTTTATTGTGGCTCCCCCTCCAATCTGGTACTGTCAGCTGCCCAATAGTGACAGCTTCATTTATTCTGGCACCAGAAGCTCTGCGCACTGCAGTGGTACATTAAGCAATTAAAGGTTATATGATATAAGCTTACAATTTGACACATTTAAAAAAAATCACAACATACAACTTCGTAATTATCTTGGTACACTGTACAACCACGAATGTGCTGAGCAAGAGCTAGAGTAGTGTTACTGGTGTTTTTAGGCTCTGGGTCCCCAAGGTCCTTGTTTTCACTACCTCATTGAGCCACAGCAGTGAGAAAGAAACCCCTGACAGTGCACACACGAACAAGCATGGCTCTACCCCTCTCTTCTCTTGACACAGCCTCATTACAGAGCAGCCCAGGATGGCCAGTGTAGCCCAGGTTGGCCTGGGACTTTATAACCCGCCTGCTTCTGCTTTGTGCTAGGATTTAGGCATGTGCCACGATGCTAGGTTTTATTCCTTCCTGGTGAGTCAACCTAGGGCTTTCTGTATGCTAAGCAAGCAGTCTACCAACTATCTACCCCCGAAGATCAGCAGTAAAATTCAATTTATTAAAATAGGATACAAATTGGATAGTGTCTGTTGTGTCAATTGTATTGTCCAAATTGTTGTTCATGCTGTATTTGTACTTCGGACATTTTAACAGGCCAGGAACTAGCCTCAGCTCTGATTCTACACTGAGAGCATGAGGTGTGGGGTTGAGAATTCAGAAAAAAAAATTATAACAGTTTAAAATATGCTATTATTGATGAATTGTATGCTAAACAGCATTTTATCAGTATAATCTGTAATTAACTTTTTAGAGTAAGTTGCTAAACACTCATTAAAATAACACTGGTACTAATGGATTAATTGTAAAAACCTTAAAGTTTGTGTGTGTGTCAGAGAGAGAGAGAGGGAAAGGGAGTGGAAAAGAGGGAGAGTGAAAGAGAGCTGACCCCAGGACCCCAAACAGGAAAAGCCAGATACATATAAACATTACTGAAGCAAGGGAGGATGTTTCCTTGCATGTCTGCAGTGATCCACCACATGGGTGAAGCTGTGGTTTCTGTTTGGTCCTGATGGGATTTCATCATGACTTTTTTTCCAACAGCAGCTTCCTGGGGATTCACACCTCTCCAAAGGCCTTTGCTACCCATCCCAGGAGCACTCTGACTCTCCACATTCCAGCCATTTTTGTTGTCTCTATCTCTCATCCATCCTTCCTTCCATCCTTCCTTCCCTCCCTCCCTCCTTTTTCCTTCCTTCCTTCCTTCCTTCCTTCCTTCCTTCCTTCCTTCCTTCCTTCCTTCCTTCC
>NW_026585644.1:11038255-11081339 GCF_907164565.1 Psammomys obesus
TCCTTCCTTCCTTCCTTCCTTCCTTCCTTCCTTCCTTCCTTCCTTCCAACTTGAACTTTGCTTCTACAACAGGCAAAACCACACCCAAGCATCCCCTGCCCTGAAGGCAAAGGTCTTGATGACCATAGCCTATTTTATCATTGGGGATCTTGAACCCCACATCATCCTCTGTGCAGTGTCTGGGACCCCAGGGAGCCCCATGGTGAGTTCCTAGAGGGCAGCGGCAGAGGAGGCTGTTTCCTCCTCACACCCCCACAAAGGGCCCAGCCCTGTATCACTCACATCCTGGGTGCTCAGCAGTTTCCTGCTGAGCCACTGATACAGGAAGCAGCCTGGCTTCCTAACACACAGGAACCTCTCTCACCAGCATCCTCGTTTGACTCAGTGGTCCACCTAACACACTGCAGCTGGAAGGTGTGAGCCAGACTGTTTTAAGTGTAATTACCTCCTTCCTTCCCCAAATTAAAGTAGAGGGTCCCTTGAGAGTGTGGGATAATGGTTCCCAGTGTTTTAAAAACTGAGAAGGGCTCAGTGTTAGAGATCAACTAAACCCTAGCAGTCTTCATCCCTGAGTTTCCCCAGTCTCTGAGCTGCCACAATGATTATGTTTCCACAATGCACAGATCTTGAAATGCCAGCACACCAATCCTTGACCTTGCCTTCCTCCTTCAACCCGCACCCCCAGTTTAAGAATCGTGGTGTTCAACCTCAGTGTCTGAAAGTTGATAATTAAAGGGAAAGCCCTCACTCTGACTTTTAAGAGGAATTTCAGAGTGGTGGCTGGAAAAAGTAGGTCAGAAGGATGGAATCTGTAAGTGGTCATCCTATTCCCCCTGGGAAGAAATGATGAATCCACTGATGGACGTGAAGGGGGCTCTAAGAAATTCCCTGCTGTGGAACAGAGATTTCACTGAGTGTGGGAATGGTTCCCACACAAATGCCATGCTCACCGCAGAAGGAAAACCCATCTCTGCAACGTACAGCATATTTTGTGTAAGATGAAGCTCCGAAACTCAGGTGTGTTAGCTCAAGAAAACACAGTTAAGATGTGGCAAAGTGACAAACAGAAGTGCTCTATCATTAGGTCTGCAACTTACTTTCAAATGTTACAGAAATCTATATTATAAATGATATACATAAACACACACGCACACACACAAAATGAAACAAGGCAGACCACTGCTTTAGTCTGCACGGTGTCTACCCAGGTGACTATGACGGCACACAAACAGTGGAGAAGATGCAGTTCTCCGGGACAGAGAATGAGCACTCTGCCGAGAAGCCAGGAGTGGTGACAGACACACTAGTCTCCACAGAGGGAATGGGAAGGGTTGAGCAGGCAGTGGTGGCCACAAACAGCAAGGAGCTACATGAGGAGGAAGAGAAGAAAACATGCACGGTATGAAGCCTGGTCTCCTCACAGCTCTCAGATTGTCTACTCTTTGAGGGAGAGGCCGGGGGTGGGGGGAAGGGTCGAGACAGGGTTTCTCTGTGCAGCTTTGGCTGTCCTGGACTCAAACTTTATAGACCAGGCTGGCCTCGAACTCACAGCAATCCGCCTGCCTCTGCATTCCCTGGGTGCTGGGACCACAGGCATGCGATCATGCCCAGCTCTGTCTATTGTTTAAAGATGGCCTCTTCAGCCTTTTGACACTGTGATAAGACACTGCCACCTACAAATGTTCCAAGCTATATCCGTGGCTAGCCCGGAGCACACTCGGACCGTGGGCCATAGGATGGACACATCTGATTTATAGCTGTTTCCAGTAAATCCATTTGGAGACCCTCAATCGGTTCAGAGCTGATTTTTATATATAAGTGGCCTGTCTTTGCCACTTAGTCTTTTGTATCAGCCACGGGAAGTGGCAGCGTTCATCCTCACACACATCCTGTTTGGGTCTTGCCCTGCCTCTGCAGAAAATGTTAAGGATGGACACAATGGGATATGGGAAGCTCTGGGTGAGTGGGGGGGGGGGGGGGTCAGAGCTACGGTCAACGGAGGCTCTTGTCCCCAGGTAGGCCACATAGGGCTTTCCTTATCCCAGGGTAACCAGTGGCACTTTTTAATGACTCACTTCCTTCCTCCTGGCCTGGGACAAGATTGTACGAAAGGCTCCCTGATGTTTACCAGGAAAATAAAAAATAGGAAGGAATCCGATCACCAGTCAGCAGGCCAGTGCACCAAACATGCCACCCAGAGGAGGGGACTGCGGGAACAGCAGCAGGGCTGCAGAAAACTCACATGCTAGAAATCCTTCAGTCTCAAATAAGAGCAAGGTGGGGGAAGAGCAGCATCTCCGGGACCCTGGTAAGAGCATCGCATACACAGCGCTCAAGTGGCCTTGCTAATGAAGAGCAGAAGAAACCCAGAGTGACAGGAGCCGAACATGGCTACTTCACCCTGTGCTGATGTGCAAGGTACATTCTGTGTCTTTCTCAGCTGCTCCAGTCCAAAGAATCTTCTTTATCGCTGCCCCTCAGAGCCAGCAGCAACCAGGGCATGCTGTGGCTGCAGGAGGCAAAGGACGTTCACACCCACTTAGCAGGCACATCACCATCAAAAGGACACCTTGAATGTGGCAGGTATTGAAAAGCTATCTGCGCTCCATCATCCAAAGGAGCACACCCTTCATGAAAATACTAACAATTCCAACGCCAAGAGCAAACTGAACAGCAGCCTAGAAGATGTTCAAAAGGGGGGGGAGACATCATCACTGTAGATAGATGCCCCTGGAGTTGCTTGGCAACCATCTTTGCTAACACCTTCTTCTAAAAAGGAACAGTTTGCATCAGCTCCTGTGCTTCCCTGGGGCCAGCGCTCTGACCACACAGGCCCAAAGCTGGGGCCTTGGGATGAGAAAGCCCATCGCTGATGGGATGTCCTGGGTCTTACAGAAGCAGGGGGCACTGGCAGCGAGTCTCTTGGCACCAGTCTGGTGAAAGGACACAATCCCCTGACAGGGCTGGACTGGGTGAGGCAAGCCAGGTGTCCAGGTACAATGCTTAAGAAGGTCCTGCTCCATGCCTGAGGAAGGCCACAGTTGTGCCTCTTAGATGTGTCTTAAATGTGTCAAAAATGCCTTCTGCCTTGCCTCAGTCCCACACTGTTTCAAGAAGGAGAGACATTATGGGCACTGATGAGAGTGCAGATGGTGGATTCAGTCAGCCTCAGTGTTCGAATCCCAGCTACCCTATTTCTTAGCTGAGCCATTTGAGTAAATGAGTCAACCCTTGCCCACAGGGGAATTTGCCTCACAGGGTACTCACGAGGACCGAATGACAACACCACATTTGGCCCAGTGTCTGATACTCAATATCCTGACCCATTCCTGAAACAATCTTGATACAATGTGTCCCCTGGACAGGGCAGCTCGGATAAGACAAAGAAGACCTGAGTATGTGGTAAAAATAATACGACCATAACCACAGCTTTCGTTACTGAGTACCTATAGGATGCCAGATAGTATCTCATTTATTTTTACAGCAACTCTGAGAGGAACTATTATTCCGTTCTGAAAATGAGGAAATTAAATCTGAAATTAACACACAGCTGGGAAATGGTTGAGTCAAAATTTAAATAATGCTGCATGAAACTCCCAAGGCTGCCATGCCAATGAACTCTCTGTGTGTAGTGAAATATACACAGCATAGCATTAACCACTGTAGCTGTTTTCAAGTGCACAGTTTGGTGGCTTTAAATACACTCCATACTCTTCACAGAACCCTAACCCCATGCCATCTCTTACCTGTTTTTAGCTGAAACTGTACCTGAAACTCTGCACCCAAACTTTACAAATTTCTAACCTCAGCCCCCATGTTGCACCATTCTATTCTGTCTATTCTGTCTACACAACATTACTCCTCAAGGAGACTCACAGAAGTGGACTCTGGCAGGATTTGTCCTTTGGAGGCCAGTAACTTCTGGGGCGAGGGCAGGGGGCGGGAACATTGACTGGGAACTGAAACCTGGGCCTTGTACATTCCAGCAGATGCTCTACCGCTGAACTGTATCTCCAGTCGTGGTAAATATACTCTTTTTAAAAGCACTGGAAATTACCTTGGGTAAGGGACTGTGTCCCAATGACCTGTCAGCCACCCCCTATCAGCTACCCCTATCAGCCACCTCACAACGCCTTCATCTATTTGCCTAGCCCAGGACTCTATGACCTCTTGGGGTAGTGAGGCAGGTCACATTGCTCCCTGCTGAAGGTGTCCTTGTATCATCAATGTCCACAAACTCATAACCCGCTTTGCAGAAGTCAGGACAATACCAGTATAATCACTTGTATGCTCAGAGAGCCCATCTTTGACTTGCTTGTATCTTCCAGATTACAATGACCCAGTACCAGTTTGTTCCGCCCTGCCAAGCATTTAGTTTCCTGTTCATCAAGGCCTGGATCCCTAGAAATTGACAGGTAGAATTGTGAAAGACACACACACACACACACACACACACACACCCCACAAAGATAAAGCATCTACATGAAAACAAATGCTCTATCCATAGGGGAATTCCAGCTTTCCTTGCAGGAAGCAGGTGAGCCAGACTAAGCCCTCAGCTTCTTGGGTTCCTAAGCCTCAGCCTAGACCTCCTTGCAGGAAGGGCCCTCCCAAATTCTCACCATCAGATCTAGTGTCTTAGGGTTCAAAGTGAGGTCCACTTGGCAGCGTTAGCCAGCTTGAGCCCTGCCATAGGACACAACGGAGAGGCCATCACTGCAGCACACAAGCCTGAGTTTTAGAAGAGACACATACAAGGCTGCCCTTGCCATTCACTTTCTATGACATTCAGCAAAGGTCCAAGCCATTGGATAAGGCTCTCTGTTTCTATGACAGCTGTATTTGACTGCTAGAGCCCCTGAGTGATAGCTTTCCCTAGACTGCTTGGGGTAGGGGCGGGGATCGTCAGATAAAATGGTATTGGCTACTGCCATTGGATGCCCACCCATAAGAATGTCAGGGATGAAGCCAAACACTGCAAATGAAAGCCAGCCCAGAGGGCAGGAGCATAATCTACAGAGAAGCATGGAGAAACTAGCCTAGCTACGTTTCTCCCATCCACTCTGCAGCAGAGACAACGGCCTCCTGCCAGCTGGTCACTGAAGGGGTCAGCATGGCCCCACAGCCCTAGATGATACTGTCAGGCACGTGATGTGCGCCTCAGAAGCCTTCAGGAGCCAGGCCTGCCCTTACCCTCCACACTTCCCAGTCCTTAGCATGGGTAGCTTGAAGCCAGCTGCTCCGTTCTCTTCATGCTCATCCCCATTTCAGGCATATCCCATGGGTAATCAAACTGCAGAGAACGCCAGTTGTATTTCCAGCCCGACTTTCTATATAAACTGAAATCTGAATGTTTTGCCAGGGTGCTTCTGACCCCAGGGGCCACTGCATAAGAAATGCCATCATAATCAGAATCCTCCTCTCCCCACAGTGAGGGAGGGCTGGACCAGTCAGAGCAAGAACCTGCTGCCCATTGTTGTCACTGCTGTCTGCAGATGGAACCACAGGCTGGCAGGCTTTGGAGAAGGACCTAGAGAGACCAAGCCCTCTCTCTTAGACTCTTCAACTCAGCCACAGCACCGCCCAGAGCCACAGTCCATCTGACCCGTTGGGTAGTCAATACGGCTGACTCATGTATGGACTGTAGGCCCAAGATATAACGGTAGCAAAATATCTCTGAAAATCTTTCTCGCTGTTTCCAGTTCTTATCTCTCTAGCTTCACTTCATTCCAGTGACACCTTAGCAGGTGACTCTGCCTCCGGGGGGGGGGGGGGGGGCGGGGAATGTGAAGACATTCTGGTTGTCTACATTTGCAGGTGTGAACGGCCCCTAGTAGAAGCCAATGGTCAGAGGGCACTGCTATATATATTACCTTATAATGCACACAGTGGTCCCTGTCACAAAGAAGTACCTGGCTTTAAATGTCAGCAGTATCGCTGGTGAGAAAACTGACATTCCTCTCTGTGCTGCTAGCTCCACTCCGGGGGGGGGGTAGCATTTCATTTCTAGAACATTCCATATTCACTTGCACTTTGGCCCTGCATATATACTATTTCCTCCAACTCCACCTTGTCCATTTCCACATAGTGAGAACTTCCATTTCTTCTCCTTCGGGTTTTAACCAAAGTAAATTTTCTTCTGAGAGGGCCTAACCTAAATCTGACCCCTCCTCTCACACCCTCCAGAAGCACTCCAGCTTTCTCTGGAGTGGACACCCCTTACAATCACTGTGGCTTTTTTGATGTCTGCAGTTGTTGCCAGGAAGGAAGAACTCGCAGGGAAGAGATGTTGTGTCTGTCACTACAGTGTCCCAGTGTCAGCCCAAGATGGCACAGCAGGGAGTGAATTCCACGTATGAAGGAAGCTGAAAAGGCCTGCACCTTCCTATACGCAGATACGACAGGAGAACCAGGCCTTATGCTATACTTACACCCTTACACTAACAGACAGACAGTCCTCCAAGACAGAGCGAAACAACAAGATGGTTGACCATAGCTGGGGTCAGTCATAGAGTAGAAGGACTATGAACCTCAGTGCACCCAAGACATCTTCAGAAAGATACCGAAACAAATGGGTGGGCGAGAGATACTTTCCGGTAAAGAATGTAAGGCTTTTGAATTCTGTAACTCAGAGATTTTTTTAAAGTAGCTTTTAGATGAATTTAAGGTCTACACCTTCAGCGCTAAAGAATGAACAACAACAGCAAAATCTATTAGTCTCAGAGAAGATGCAGGCCCAATCTAAGTCAAGCCTTGAAGGTAATATGTATACAGTTTCCAGGCCTGCACACATTCTGTCTAACTTCCCTGTGCTCGCAGGAAGGAAAGCCACGTTTCTGCCTTTCCACATGGGATCTGAGCACATGGAAATCCTCATCAATATAAAGAAACACTCATTTCCAAAGCTTTACATTTCCCAAAGTGGATGGTCCAGCTGCCCTCTCTCAGCTTAGCTACCCTCAGCTTGTCCATTGGGTACCACTGTAAACCTTATTTTCCTGACATCCCATTTCTCCTTTACTGTCTACCACTTCTGCTCTGCCTCTCCCATCTCCCCTGTCCTTCCATCCAAGCCCAGAGCAACAGAGATGCCAATAAGAGACCAACATCAGCAAATCTTGCTGCTTCCAGCAAAGGGGCGGAGGGCAGGTGCAACAGTGAAAATGAGGTTCATCCGTGTAATCTACAGACATGGGCCTTCCCATCTCCTATTAGCATAGATAATGGAGTTGTCTGTGTAATGATAAAGAAGCTGTAGATAGTTCCCCATAAATCTCCATGGCTTGTCTCTGGCTTCCCTGGCTTGGGTCAGAAGAATAAGTCATCTTCCCCAGGCCAGCTGCCATTTTCCCCTCTAAGCTGGTCCTTTCCAGCCCTAACCTCTCAGCCCAAGGGGAGACTACTCCCACATTCCCACCTGTTCGTGTTTCAGGAACACCCTTTGTCTGTTACAGCTCACTTTGCAGCGGGAGCATTTCACATTTACCTCCACCAAACAGAATGCTGGGAACCAAAGAACACAGACTTCTGCCCAAGCCCAAAAGGCCCAGAAAATGTCCTTGGAGGACTAACTTTTCTCCAAGATAAAATGAAACATTATATCATTTTAAATGTAGTTTTGTAGACCTCTGAAGCCATGAAAAAGGGGGGAAAGTAAAGAAAAAAATATCCATGTTCAGAAGCCATTAACTGCCTACATATTTTTCTTTGAAAAAATTGACTCCTTAGCTGTAGTCTATGAAATACTCTATGTCCACAGAAATTGTTTTTAACATTAAGCTTTATGAAATTATAACACACGTTGTTCTAAAGTTGAAGCTCTTCATACAGTATGTCTTTTTGGCACAGATGACTTAAAAATTCATGGTAATTAAAATAATACCTAGTTTTGCCAGACTAGTTTCAGTAATAAATGATGGTAATAGTTGTAGTAATAAAAAAGGATAAAAGCAGGCAGGCATTCAGTTCTCACATATGTTGAGCCGTCTCCTCTTATCTCAGTCACACTTCCTCACAGCCCTGCTAACGTGTTTTACACTTAAGGGCACTTCTGAGCTACACAAATCCCAACCTTTGTCCATCAGTTGGTTGTTTTGTTTTGTTTGAAATCCTTGGTGATGAGAACATCTTCCTAAGCTGAGTAAGACTTTTGCTTGGGAAAAAGTTGACTTTCGGGCAACACCTATCAAGCTAGAGGTGAGAATAGTGTGCTATGTAGGGCCAGCATAGAAAAATGGCCTTCTTTGGAATTTCCTATCAGTTAGCACAGCTCTCGTGAAGACTGGGCCAGCAAGCTTCCTGAGACTCTCCTCTGAGGAAAGCTATGGCCTGACAGACCAAGCTGAGGCCAGAGTGCTCTTCATAGGGAGAATACTTTTGTGGTGGGCATTCAACACAGGCCTTTACTTCTGCTGGACGTTGGACAGAGTCCCTCTCCCATGCTGGGGTCTGGCCTCTGCCTCTCACTTCTGTGGGGTCTGGACTGAGACCCTCTCCCTTTTGTCTGCTATAATCAGTCCCTCCTCTCTGCTGTGGTTTAGACTCAGGTCCTAAAGTCCCCAAACCATTCACAACTGTTTTTAGTAAGCAGACTACACAGTGGTTTTGTGGGTTGGTTGGTTGCTTTGCTTTGTTTTTGTCAGCATTGAAATAAACTTTTCTTTTTAAACTGAGAAAATACACTCTGTTATTCTCAATATTTCTGAAGTCATATAATGTGGTTGTTTATTTGTTTGTTTTAAACATGAGGAGTTTTTGTTTTGTTTTGTTTTCTTAAGTTTCTTTGGAGGCAGGTTGTTCAGCATGATAGTATTTTAAAGGTTGGGACGTTCACTAGGAAAGCCTGGGTACAGAGGTCTCAGAAGGGACTATGGAGGGCAGTTAGTCCCAAACCTCTTCCTTTTCAGCTGGAGACTTAGCCCAGAGGAGTGAAACTTTCTCTCGTTCCCTGCTCTCCCTGGTTCCTCTTGCTGTGAAGCGGCTCTAAGCGGCTTTAAACCCTTACAAGCCCAGGCCAAAAAGCAACAGTTCCCAATTCAAAGGTCTTTTCTGAATTCTCTGTAATTATAATTTAAGAGGGAAAAAGAAAGCTGATGAGAAGATTCTTTATGGAGACTTCAGAGACTCCATTAAACAGTTCCTAGTCAACATAGGTGACAAATCAAAGCAAAGGAAGGTCAGTGGGGCAAGCGATGCACAAGAGATGATATTACAACTACCAGGTTACTCAAAAGTCTACTTGTACCTGCCAAAGCATCGGCGAGAGAGCTCAGAAGGCAAAACGATTCTTTTTTCATATTTCCAGCCTAACTTCTCTGAGTTCAGTCTAAAAATGATTGCATCACGCTAATCCTCCCAAAAGCATTGCTCACAATAGTCAAAAGATGGAAATGACCCATATATCCAACGGATAAGTAGTATATAGAGAATGGAACATGTCTACCTGGAAAAGAAATGTACCGATACACCATATAACACGGATGAACCCTGAAACAGTAAAGGAAACAAGCCAAACACAGAAGGACAGATATGTGTTTCCGTTTACATGAGGAAACTTCGCAGAGACAGAAAGAAAATGAAAGGTGCCAGGACTAAGGGGAAGAGGGATATATGGGAAATCATTGTAAGCATGATAGGTAGAAAGTACATTGTACATAACGAGTTTCTGGCTGAGGTGGTGAAAAGGCTGGGAAGTGAAGAGTGGTAAAGGTTGTGAGACACTAAATATACTCAATACCACAGGGCTATTTACTCAAAAGAGCTTAAAATGGTAAATTTTTTGTTATACATTTGGCACCACAACAGTAGTATATCCTGCCATTTCTCAAATCCAATCCTAAACTATTATCCTTTTATTAACGTCTCAAGACTGCTTCTAGCCAACAGAGCCATGGCCAGGCATGGATGCCGACACACACAGACGCACAGAGTCCCACAAGGGCCACTTTATGTCCCGCAACGACCCTCACAAGTATCTGCCCGCCCTAAGGCCTCCCATCTAATCACTCTAACAAGGAGGTCCGCTGTGCCCAACACCTGACATAGAGCCTCAGCCCAACCCTTGAGTTCTTACCACGGGACATGTGTTTGTGGCACCTATCTTTTCTGTAAGAAAAGCTGTGCTCCTACCCCAGGAAGACCTCAGGAAGTTCTCATTTTTTCACCCACGGCCACTCCACCAGGCCCTAACAACGAGATCGAGTCCATGGGTGGCCATGTAAGCCAACTGCATGATGTGCTGAGCAGCGGGTATCCCCCATGCAAACCCATTCAATCAGAGGCAAAACCGTGTGCCTTTACAGGATGGAGGGCATAATAAGCACAACCGGACATCTGGGGCTTCCGAGAGGAGGGGAGCTTTTTGTTTTCCCTTAAAAAGAGTCCATTTCTCAAGCAGCAAAGAGAATCTGAGAACAAGAGTGTTCTGACATAGACACAGGTGGCAGGGGAATGTGAGTTTGGTGGGGTTTATGGTCCCACTCCGTCACCCAGGCCTGCCAAGGTGCCAAGCATGGGCATGCCACAGCCTTTAGTCTCCTTGAACACATGGCATGTGTTCCTCATCATGGCAACAGTGCTGGTGATCTGAGAGCTTAGCTCTCCAGGTGGGCCAAGACCTCCACTCCAGTGTTGCTGTGAAGAGAGACAAGCCCTAGGGACCCCTTCCCATTGGCAATACACACGGACCTTCAGCACAAACGAGCTGCCACTTGTAAGAAGCCTGCTTGATATTACTCCCTCGTGCATCCCAAGCACACACATCAAGATCACGCTAAGACATTTAGAGGCAAGCATCTTAAGAATAATGTTTTGTTCCCAAAGTACTTAATTAGCAGAAACACAGGACTGGAGAGCTGCCTTCAAATACACATGCATTTTTCACCTCTGAGTTCCTCTTTCCTGAAGCACAAATGCTCCTCTCAGGAAATGATGTGGCGCTGAAAACCAACAACCTCAGATCTCAGTCTGCAAGGTGAGCCCCACTTTCCTAAGCAGGTTTCATCCACCTTTGAGGTCAGCACCCCCTTTCACCAGTGGACTAGGCTGTAGACTCGCATGGCTTTTCCCCCATTCATCATGGATGAGCAAATGCTCCTACAGCAAAGTTAAGTGTAAACTTTTTTGACACTTCCCACCACTCCCTTCTGGCCCTCTGTGTCTTCCTCCCTTCACCAACGCCAGCAAGTTCTGTATACAAGACTCCAGGTAGTCCACCACAATTCAAATGAACCCATCCTTTCTTTAAGCAGAAAGCGGCCTCTGGGGTGGCTTCATCTGAAGCCAGAGGCCAGAGTGACAAATGGCGGGCTTGCAATCAACAAGGATGACGGACCTACAGCGACCACAGGTACGGTGATACCCAAGTTTGACATTATGGCTTCACGCACATGCCCAGATCGGGGATCATCTGTCTATTCAACGTGTCCCCTTTCAGGTGTCATATTTTCATGCTGGGAAGCACAGATTGGGGAGAAGGTGCAGGCTAGGGATCTGCAGGTACTGATGCCCCCTAACCCTGTCACTGCCTACAGCCTGTGACGGGATACAAAATGTCACTCGCAGCACCAAGGCATGCCACGTGCAATGGTTTTTTGTGAGAGTGGAAAAGTAGATGCTGGAATGACCGACCATGCGGGGCTCATTAAAACTTGTGAATTTACACACGAGGGAGGCTAGAATGCTTGCGAAGGGAGCCCCCAATGCCTCACTCACGCAGGAATTTCAAACCCCGCCACCACCATTGGCCAATGGTTTTCCAAGGAAAATGGGCAGCTACCATCAGGAGGTTCAGCGCTGGAGTCCACTAAACTTCTGCCTTGAACAGCCTCCCCCTGCCTGCACCCCCCCCCCAGTTGTATTTATACTTCGAAGGAAGTTAACAGTGAAGCAGTAGTCACCTGGGCGTGCTCAATTTTTGACAAGCCTTAGTCACTCTGTACCCAGTAGAACAATTCACATTATATTCCAAAGCCTGTGAAGACTCTGCCACACAAGCTAACACTAACATGCCAAAAGCTGCACTTACCTTCTTTATTAAGCCTCATAACCTCCCTGCTTTTGCCACCCTCTTTTCCAGCCTCTTCTAAATCTACATCTGCAGATGAAAAAGAAAAGGAAAAAAGAAAATGAGGAAAAAAGGGGGGGGACGCCAAAGTCAAGGGGGGAGGGAGAGTGTTTATTGGCAAACAGATCGATATAAATACTGTATCGGAAAATCTTGCAAAAATTGACAATGCAACATTTTCTCCCGAGTCCAGGTTTCCATCTACCTGGCCCAGATAGGTACCAAAAAAAAAAAACTATGCAAGCAGCAACAGAGTCGTCTTTTAAACAGACACCACCGTGGGGCTGCGAAAGCCCACCCCGCGGGCTGCCTGCCCCGGAGAGCCAGGCTCAGACAGACAGACAGCCTTGCTGGCACCCGGGCCTCTCTGTGCTCTGATGGTCTGTGTCTGTGTGTATTTATTTAGAGAGAGAGGGAGAAGCATGGAGGACGCCGGGGGCCACTCTCTCTCAAACACACACTTTTTCCCAGTGGCTCTAGGTGAATGGAAAGGTTACAGGATAATAAAAGGAGGAACAGGCGGTGGGGTTCTTACTGTCGGAGCAGTGTAATTTGGCGGCGTCGATCCAGGAGGACCAGGGTTTGCCCAGAAACGCCTCCGGACTGGGCACTTTGCGGTGCAGTGTCGCCATTGCTGTTCCTTCTTGTTGCTTTTTCCCTGTTCCTTCGGCAGCAGCAGCCGAGAGACACGGGATTCGAGAACGCTCCGACGTCATCTTCGGAACGTTCCGACATTGAGTGTTCTGCGAGGGGGAGGAGGGCGGCGGAGGAGGCGGGAGGCGGGGCTCGCTCGGCCCTGCCCGGCCCTGCTGTGCTGCGCGCGGCCGCCGGGGGCGCCAGAGAGGAGCAGAGTGCGCGGGGTCGGGGCGAGCGCGGAGTCCAGCCGGCAGAGCGAGCGCGGAGCGGTGCAGAGGCTGAGAGCAACGGCTTCAGCCGGGCAGGGTTGCTTCGCGCCAGGATGCTGCGCCTCTGTCCAGGCAGCAACCCCGCGACTGGCGCGACCGCGGGCAGAAGCAAAGGGTCTTTCCCTCAGTCGCCGCTGGAGGACTCAAAGTTTTGCTCGCTGCACGTCCCTTCCTCCAGAGCCCCAGCCACCCTCCGTGCAAGGTCCCCGAGGGATCCCAGGGGCTTAGTGGGACAGAATTGGCTGTGTTGCACCCCACCATTCCCACCGCCCCCAAGGGCAGAGCGGGGATTCTGGCGAGTGCACACCCCAGCTACCATCCGCCTCACCCTGTGGAAGCCTTGGAACCCGGTCGCTGCGCAGATGCCTTCGGGAGCCAGAAGCAAAGGGGAAATTGACATAACTCCGGAGAAGCAGGTGAGTGGGGGCGAGGGTAGTGGTCATCCCGTCCCGGACTGCGGGGCAGGCAAAATTCAAAACTCATTTTGGCTCTGGTGAGCCTGGAGCGACTGTGCGATGCGTGTTCTCGCTGGCAGAGCCACCGCAGAGACTTTGCTCTGCGTTCACCAGAGCCCGGGCGAGCCCCCTCTGCTTTAGGAAGGTGATGCTAAGCCCCTCCCTCAGACCCAGCGCTTCCTACAGAGCGTGCCAGGCGGTCAGAGGACTTGGGCATCCCTGGGAAACCTGACTGCCAAGAGTGTGGACGCGTGGTGCTCTGAGATGTCCATTCTGACCCTAGAGGCGGGGAACTGAGACCTTAGAACACCTTCTGTTAGCCTTTTAAAATTGTTTGCTTACCAGGAACTCCCTAAACTGTAAGAACACCCTTACCCAACAATCAATAACTTTTCCGTTTGCCCACCATCCTTCCGTTTGTACCACTGCTGTGCCCGGGAGCTCTTCTGCCCCACACCGAAGCGTTGCATGATTGTGAGCTGTATTCTGGTGAGGCTGGAACGTCCTGGCACTCAGCACCATTTACCTCAAAACCAGCATTAGGATGGGGCGAGGAAGGAGCCGCTACAGACTCGTTTTCAGCTGTGATGTGTGTGCAAGTGAGTCTGCGTATACCAGACGTGGATCAGTCTCGGATTCTGGATGGACTGGTACCGCAGTAAGGTGCCACTAGGTAGAGACTTCCCACTTGAAGTACTTGTGGATTGGGAAACATCTTAGACGAGCCAGCCGTTGTCATTTCTTTTCATCCAGCAACACTGTTTCTCAGGGGCAGCTTGTCCACAGTCTCGGAGATCCGTCCTGGCCTTCGCGGAGCCGCAGCTGGGGAAGGATCGTGCTTAGCTTTGCAAGCACAGTGATGCCAGTGGGAAGGTATCCACGGCTGGGCCAGTTTCTTGGAGGAAGCGGAAATGAACTAAGAGTGATCAGAAAATGTGTCACCAGGAAAATGCAATCTGCCTTGCATGCTGGAAATTGGGAAGGGTGTATAGTGAGCTGAGGTCTAGTCTTGCCAAGGAAAGCAGAGCAGGGGCTCCGGCTGGGCATAAGCATGTGTGGGTGCTGGATGTGGCTGAGCTGGGGAACCTCCTGTGTCCTAACAGGACCACTGTGGGGAGTTAGCTGGAGGTAGCTAGGAGAAAAACAACATGTTCCATTCAAACAAAGTCTCCCCCAAGGTGTTTGATGTACTCTGATCTGAATGACCCCATCTATCCCATCTGCCACTCTCCTGGCTAAATTTCCCTGAGCATTGTAATTTGGGGGCACTTTGCTACACTATTAGTTTTCCAAACGTTCTCAGCATCTGGAAGGCAAGTGTGCCACCCACCCTGCTGGTTGGACCCTGCTGCTTGCTGCCCTACTGCCCAGTGATGGATTAGAAATAGGGTTAGCATGAAAGACAACCCCAGACCCCGACCCAGGAACAGCAGGTGGAGGAAGAAAGGAATTTCCGCCTCTGCTGACTGACATGACCCCCAGCCATGATCTGGGCATGATGAACACAGAAATCTGTTGATAAGTAGACCTGTGGGAAACCAGGACATCTGCTTTCTGACGGGGCAGGACGGCCTCCGTGGGACTGTGCCATCGGCCTTACAATCCCCCTGCTCCTGGCAGAACCAGTGGGCTCCAGTCTCTTGGGCCCCTGACCACTGTGACACGCAGAAGACTTCCGTACTCCCTGTGGCTCAGACTTGGTGGCTCCTACCCCGTTCCTAACCACTGTCACCTGCCAGGGCCACGCAGCAGCAGGGGTAGCCCTTTACCCCTCAGCTCACATGGGAAAAAACTGAACACTGATGTGCATGTACACGTTGAAGCAAAGCCAGCCCCCACAACTAACGTGGTTGGGGTGGCAGGCAGTTTGAGAGGGTCTGTTAAAGGGCTTGAGATCAGTGGCATCCATTGCATTGTGGGCACGTGACTGAGATCCCAAATCTAGCTGAAGCTCAGCTTCTTGATCTGTTGAATGGTCACCAAAGATGCTGTTCTCTTGGGGTTATTGTATTAGGGGAAATCCGGGGTGCTGCGCCGTAACACATAGGTCTCATACATAGTGAGTCATCAGACATGTTTGCTGTGATTCTCTCTTGCTCCCTCTCCCTCCTTCTTCCTCTCTCCCTCTCCCTTGCCCTCCCCCTCCCTTTCCTTTCCTCCTCTCCCTCTCTTGCTCTCTGTCTTACTCATTGTGCTTAGCTTGGTTTGAGATGGGATATCACACCATCGCCCGGGGTAGCCTCGAACTCACTGTAACCTCAGGTCCATCTTCCGCCTCAGCCTCTCACACTAGCCACTTGTTTCTTTAGTGAGAATGGATGAGATGCTCTGAAGAGCAGCTGGTAGTCGGAAAGAGGCCAGCACTCTGCTGTGGTTGCTTCCAGGGGAACCTCTGACGTTTATGTCTCAAACATTACTCTCCGGCAGCACAGGATAGACCTCCCAGCACAGGGTAGACCCCTGAGGAGCTCTTCCACTGGGGACAAAGCTGCCTTTGCCTCAAAATGACAAGGTCTCTTAATAGAGAGCAGAATGGGATATTTATACGTTGCTTTTGTCTTCAGATTTCTTATTTCGTACAAAAGAAATTTAATATTGAATTCGGAAAATTACTTTTCTTCTGGTACAGAAATGATAAATCATAGAGATCCCCATGACACAGACCCTTTGGGGGTGGTCCCTCTGTATTAGTTACTCTTCTCGATGCAAGAAAATACCCGACAAAGCAACTTAAAGAGGGAAGGTTTTGTGGTGGTTTGGACTCTTGGTTCCCAGCTGGTGGACCTGTGTGGGAAGGATGAGGATGTGTGTCCTTGTTTGAGGAGGTGTGCCCCTTTGGGATGGGGTCCTGGATGCTTCAAAAGCCCAGCAGTTTCCAGTTAGGCCTCTGTCCTGAGGTTGTATCTCAGGGTGTGAGCTGTTAGCTGCTCTTTCCGCATCCCTCCTGCTGCCATGCTCCACATCAAGATGGCCATGGACTCACCCTCTGAAACAGTGAGCCCCAAATAAACTCGTTTAGAAAGTTGTCTTGGTCTTGGCATCTCATCACAACCATAAAACCATAACTAAGGCGGGTTTACTGTGGCTCACAGTGTAAAGCAGCTGCTCGTCTGTCAGGGCAGGGAAGGTATGACCACAGAAAAATGAGGCAGCTGGTCGCATTATATCCAAATTCAGGAAGCAGAGCCAAGCCAACACTGGTGCTCACCTGGCTTTGTCCTGTGTATGGCTGTGGGACCCAGAGGCTTGTCTCCTTAGATGATTCTGGATAATGTTAAGTCGGCAACTACAATGTGCCTTCCCATCCCGTCTCCAGACCTGATGTCATTTTCTGTACATTCACTGACACATCTATTATTATAGGTGTAAATGATACCGCTGTGTATGTTTAAGATGTGAATCATTTCATTTCGTCGTCATTTTTCCCTGCATATTTTTTCCTTTCCGTGTTTCTGTCTGGGGGTATGCACACACGTGTGTGTGTGTGTGTGTGTGTGTGTGTGTGTGTGTGTGTGTGTGTATATGTGTGTGTGTGTGTGTATGTGTGTGTTGTGCGTGTGTGTGAGAGAGAGAGAAAGGCAGAGGCCCACCTTAGATGTTGTTTCTCAGAAGCTATCAACCTTGGTTTTTAAAACAGGGTCTCTCGTTGACACTTGGGGCTCACTGATTGGACTAGACTCTCTGGGCAGTAACCCCAGGGATCCACTCATCTCTGCCATCCCAGTACTGAGACACAGGAATGTGCCGCCAGACTCAGCATTTTTAGATGGATTCTGGAAATCTAACCCAGATCCTCATTACCAGCTGAGTCATTTCCCCAGTCCAGCTTTTTCCATATTACGTAACATCATGTATGGAATACCTCATCTCTTTTGACTGCTGTATAATATTCCATATAATGGTCCAAGAGTTCCCTTAGCTATACTGCCTAACTGATAGACATTTTTGGGTTCCGGTTTTATTTAAGACAGGGTGATCAACACTTTTATTTTTATACATGCTTTGTGGGCATAGGAAGGAGTGTTTCTACCCAGAATTAAAATTGCCAGGTACATGCACTTTCCATTTTAATAACCTTGCCAAATCATCTTTGAAAGCAGTTGACTAGTCCAGACTCCCTGTAGCGTGTAGCTGTGCCCTTCTCTTCACACCCTTATTAATGCTCGACATTTTCAAAATGCTAGCTTCTGGCAATACAAGGGGAGCATGTCTTATTTGCCTGCATTTCCTTCATTTTGGATGTTTTTGAGCATTTTTAATGTGCATTTTATTCTCACTCTTTGAACTGCTGTGTCTGTTGATTTGTTGTTGGCATTTTGAGGCCTTTGTATCGATTTGAAGAAATTTTCTATGCCTCCCAGACATTCAGCAGTCCTGCCTGCTGGAAATGGTGCCACTTTTCAGCTTGTCACTTTTCTCCTTTTAATTGTCTTTTCTAAAGTACTTAGATGCTTAGGACTTCTCCTTGGAGCCTTCTGCTTCGTGTCTTATTTAAACTGTCCATCCTCAAGGCCATGAATCCTTTCTTACAGTTTCTCTTTATGCTCGCCAGGGTTTCATTTCACAGTTAGATACCCAAGTTCTTTTGATGAAAATATTAGGCAAAAATGTTAATTTCACATGGGCTCCTGGGAGGCTGAAGCAGCATGATCATGAGTTACAGGACAGCCTGGAATACATAGCAAGATTATGTCTTGTAAACAAAATTTAAAAGGTTAGTTTTTGGCCTCTTTCCAGTTGCCTTCAGCACCACATGCAGCAGAAATCCATCACACACTTGCTTAGCACTGTGGGGTCTGAGTTCTCATTTCTGTCCCATCCCTTCAGTGCCTTTTCCCTGCACTGGCCCTCAGTGTCCCCATTCTTCCTGTTTGTGCCCATACCTTGCTTTCAGAGCATGGCCTCAGGGGCTTCTCTCTGTGTGACAGTGTAGTCTGTGTGAAGTGGAAGTTTCTGGTTTCTTTGAAGACTCAGTTTTGTCATGTGACATTGTTCTGCATGTTGAGAGGGCATGTGACATTTTGCTGTGAGCTGTTTCGTGCTAGGGGCGTGACTTTAGCCAGGCGAAAACATCCATGGGTGGACTTTGAGGAAAGGAGATATACAGAATCCCACACACAATGAGACACCGCTTTTTGGATTGTCATCACTGTGCTGATCTTCGTGCTTCAACACTTGACTTCGCAGAGAGAAACATTCTAGAGAACTTCTCAGGGCAATCCAGCTGAGTCTTTTGGCTTTTGCTGACTTGTCCCTATCTTCTGAATCATGCTGATTCATGGTGCTGCTTCGTGTTGGCCTATGGACTGGACTGCTGGTGTCATGATGACTGAGTCTGGTGATCCCTTAATGACCCATTGACCCTGATCAGCAAGAAATAGACAACAGAGGTCTACAGCCCTGTCTCCTACTACTCTCCTACCTAAGGTCTGGGGATTAGAAGGGAGGTAAAGCTGTTTAAGAACCCTAAATAGAGCAGGTTTGGTGAAAAAACTAAGCCTACATCTGTGGCCTGTGACAGCAGTCATTGTGGAGGTCAGTCCTATCAAGGATCTTCTTAGGAAACTCAACCTACCCCCCTGCAAAGGTGTCCCATGAACACAGGCCCAAGTGGCCACAGCCAACATGAATCTCCTCAAAGATTCTTTCAAGGTGAGTAGGATAAGGGGGTGGGATGTGGGCAGGCCTATCTGTCAGTTGTTCTAGAAGGAAGAAGCTGGGACCATGGCTAAAGGAGAGAAAGAAGTAAGCTTCAGGCGGTGCTGGTTGATTGGGCTCTAAGAGGGGACAGGGAGTAGAGAGAAGCAAGTGGGCCTGTGGCTTTCAGTCAGGCCTTTAGCAGCCAGGAGAGAGCCTACTGGGGTGACCTCCAGGCTCTGATGAACAGGGATTTTAACCCAGCAACATGGCTAGTCTGGCTGGAATATAGACACACCCATAGGACACTTTAATCCCAAACAATGAAGGTAAGGTTAATTTGTAGAAGGAAAAACCCATGTTTGAAAGTCATATTTAATTGAGAGGCAGACAAAGTGACAAGTCACAGAAAGATTTGACAGAATAAGATATGCCCAGCTCTCACCAAAAGAGAAAGGAATAAAAAACCTGAGGAGAAAAGCAAAGAGGGAGAAAGAGAGGAGGCAATTTTACCAGGACAGTTGTGCAGAGACAGGTAGCAGAGAGAGAAAACAAGCAAGACACAGGTAAAAACAGAATGAGCCAGAGAATGAGAAAGAGCCAGAAGATTAGAACATATTGCCAAAGTTAATATGGGGCCAAGCAGAACAATCCAGCGAAAAGCAGAGAGAAGCCGGTTTGAATCAATCAGCTTAGAGAGGAGTTTTGAGCCAGACACCTGAGTTGAACCAGCCAGCCAGAATTCAGAAAGAGCTAGAAAGAGTGAATATTATAGTAAATTTTAAAACTATGGAGGGCCGTATATTGTTTATTATTTATTTACCGTATGATTATCATGGTGGTATTATCTAACTAATATCACAAATAATAAGACACTGACACCTGTTAGATTTTATTATTGCCTTATTTATCTTGGGCCTGGGCAGATAGTCCTACGCACAATGTCTGAATCACCTCACCATCCATCTCCCAGCCCCCATCCAATGTCAACCTCCTTAACCATCCTATCTTCCATCCATAGTCTTATAAATACTTGCTTTTATTCTTCATCTGGGCCTTTTCATGCCATTATTGAAGTCCTTCCTTCCAGCCCTACGTGGTTTCCCAGGCTAACCCATCCTGGCGTCCTCCTTCCTACTGTCTGTTTGTCTCCCTCCCATGATTCTCTCTTGAACCCAAAAGCAAGGGAACCTTAGCCATGCCTACTCCATTCTGCCCTGCCAGGTATAGGCTGTTTAATCAACCAATCAGAAGTGTCTTAGGCAGGTTTACAAAACAAAGAGAGATGTAAGCAGATCTTAAGGGCCAATAACACACATCAGACCTCCAACAGGTGAGCTTATTCAGCAGTAAGTCTCAGAGGCTGAAAACATTCTAGGCCTAGGTTAGATTATACAGAGGTTAGAAGCTTCCAGGACTAGGCCTACGTTAGCAGATGGAGGCAGTGAGCCTCTGGGATGAGAGTTAAATCAAACACTCTGGGATCATTTTGCTGTGTCCAGTGCCCAGTTCGAAGGCTTTCTGAACTGCCATTTCATTTCCTGATTCAAGCTTTTTGTGAAAAGTCCTGGCCACAACTAGGCCATTGGGCATGGAGTCTGGAGCCAACACTCACTTTATGAGAGCCACAGTGGGAAGCATGGGCGGACTTAGCATTCTCACACCAGCCCTGTGCTGAGCTAGCACCATCACTGGTGAGAAGGGGCTGTGCTGGGATGCAGGAGGGAGCTGCTACCTAGCAGCACAACCTCCTGACACCTTTCCCTCATACCTGCTCCATAGTCTCTCAAGGAGCAGGCCCTGAGAACAGGCAACAGGATCTTGGGTCTTAGTCACATGACAGGGAACAGAAGCCTGAAGATTCCCCGAGGGACGCTAGTTGTCAGGCATTTTTTAAAAAGATTTATTTATTTATTATTTATGCAGTATTCTGTTTGCATTTGTGCCTGCATGCCAGAAGAGGGCACCAGATGTTTGTGAGCCACCGAGTGGTTGCTAGGAATTGAACTCAGGACCTTTAGGAAGAACAGCCAGCACTCTTAACCTCTGAGCCATCTCTCCAGCCCCTGGGTCAGATATTTTAATCCTCATGTAGGCCATGTTTTTTCAGCCACACTCTGTCCAGCTGTCTTCCTCCCTTGCTACCATGTCTGGAGAGTGTTGGGATGCAGTTACAAGGGTGTAGTGCGTGGTTGGGACAGGACTTACATCTAGTAGAAGTTAGAGTAAACTGGATAAGCATATTTTCCCTGACCTTAAAGTAGCCTCCATGTTCAAAATGATGGAGGTGAGGTGTGAAGAGCCTGAAGTTGGCTAGTTGCTAATGTCATGTCAGCCTTCCTTTCTCTTCCTTGTGTTTTCAGGTACTGAATGCCTAACCTCAGCAGCAGCTTGGCCACCACGAGATTCTTTGATCACACCCCACCACTACACCTATGGAGACCTAATCCATTCTCATTGACAGCATTAGAGGATCCAAATGGTGCTATGTGTTGGAAGTTGCCTGTGGAATTAAAAGCAGCATAACCATGTAAGTGTGGCATCATTTTCTTGCTGTCTGGTTGCTTGTAGATCGTTGCTTCCCTAATCCAAATGGAGGGCTGTTTGGTACTAAGGCACAATGCTACTGGCAGCTCTTATCTCCAGTTCATGGATGATGAAATTGAGTCTACAGAGGAAGCTCCTTCCCATTGTCTTCCCCGAGTCCTCTAGTTATCAAACACCTGGCCAGGGCCGCTGCAATGTGCTGCACAGCTGTGCCTCCTCTTTCCACTGTTCACATCACAGGCATTGTAGATCTCTGGCGACACCCCCCCAGCAGGTGGCATCAGGAATGTGCAGGCTGTCTAAGGCTCACGATCGACGAGATGAACCAGCAGAAGGAATGGTGTCATTACGACTGTGCATGAGTCACCAGTTCCACTGAGTGTTTTACACTTGGCTAGAACAGGAATCACCCTCCCTGCGGCCACGAGGATAGCACGGAACAGTACCCAGGAAACTGTTGAAGTTGACGAATTCCCAAGAACTCTCTTGTGTACCAGAGATACAATGCTTTGGGTCATGGAATAATAAGATGGCCTCAGTTCTGATGCTGCTTGATTTGCCCCACAATGGGCTAGGAGGAGACACTAACACACATCAGCTTAATAAATCCGGCAGTGGGGAGGGGCAGCGTGTGGGGTTTCAATTACAGATTGACCCAGGATTGATTGAACAGTCTACATTGCCCTGGCAGTGATGGAGCCCAAAGATTGGCAGGGACTAGACTCTCGTGAGAGGCAGGTATTAGAGAGTCAATCAGCTGATGAGCTCACGGTCCCTTCGTATCCTGGGAGAATCAAATTATGAGTGAAATGTCGTTATGAGGTGGGAGCAATGACACTGGGAGGGTTAGCACAACATGTCTCAGCTTTTTTGCCTTATACTTGCACAGCCCCCTCCACACAAACCTTCTCCCACTGTTATGTTCTCACCTTGCTCTCTGCCTTTGGTGTGACTCACCTCATGGCATTTTAGGGGAGATTGCTTCTGTTAAGAAGGCCTTATTGACCAGCATGCTGAGGCTTGCATGAAATTTCAGCATGCATGAGGCTGAGACAGAAGGGTCACAAGTTCAAGGCCACCCTGGGCTATAGAGCAAGACCGTGTTTTAAACAAAGGAAAAAGACAAAAACAACAGTCTATATTTTGCCCTAAGTCAGTATTCCAGCTGAATGCTGTTCTCCTGAAGGCACTGTCTCATTTGCTGTCATGTCCTGTAACTATCCCAGTTAGATTGGCCTGGGGTATCTCAGGGAATAACAACCTCCTTTTCTAGAACCAGAAACGTGGGCTGGCTCCCCTCGCCTGATATGTAGAAGATAAATGACACAGGTTCCTGAGTGGGAAAGTGGCTACCCTGGACAGCCAAGGCTTGGGAGAGGAGAAATCTGAGCAGGACATGACTGGCTGGTATAAACAGTGACGTGGAGGCCCAGCACTACAGATTGGGGCAGTGGCTACATTAACAAAGAGCCTGAGACACAGAGATGGTAGCTCCTGCAAAGTGGCAGACGTTGGTGGACAGCAGGCAAGTCCAGGGGTGGGGTGGGGTCCGTGCAGAGGGGGGTGAGAGAGTTCTATGGGGTCTCAGAGTCCTGCTGTGAAGTCATGTGATGTAGTCATGTGATGTGGGTGAGAATGCAGTGTTTTCAGTCGGACTGCCTTCAAGGGGCCGGAGATGGGACTGCACTTGAGGGTTCATGTAGAAGGCCATGGGCTGGAATCCCAGCACCGTATGGAGCAGATGTGGTGGCACCTGAAGTTCAAGGTCATCCATCCTCAAGCACACAGGAGTTCAAGTTCAGCCTGGGATGCCTGAGACCCTGTCTCAAAACAAATGACACTTCTTTCAAGAAGAAATCATAAAGTTAGAGCAGTGCTGACCGAAGGTGGGAAAGATGGGGTTTTCAAGACTTTCTAACACTCAGTTCAACACTTTCTAACACATAACAGACACATGGAAGCCTCTCATCTTAGAAGCCCCAATAAAAGCTCTAGTTTTGGGGGCATTCCTAGACAGAGAGAAGGAAAGTCACTCAGATTAGGTGACCAAGTATCTCAGATACCAGAGCCCATGATAGCCAAACCAACAGCAAAATTAACAGTTTCTCCTTACACACCCAGAAATATTCTAGGTTAGATGGTAAATTCTAAGGCAACCCCAATTCCATGTGATTTCCTTCAACTGTTGTGTTTATTCTGTGAATTGTCATTGGCCAGAAGGGATGTCCTGTCCAAAGACTATTTGCCAGAATCACACCCCACATATTTAAAGTGGTTGGATTTTCCCTTTTGCATAGAGAACAATTGTTGCAGAAACAAAAATAAAAAAATCCAAAGGCATAAATGAAGATGATCATCAACCTAGAAATAAATGTGAGAATTTTGATGTGTTCATAATATATTGCTATCGACACAATATCCTCTACCTGTCAGTTGTGCTTATAGACTTTTAGACCCCCATTCTGCAAACCAAGACACTTTGCTCATTGGGCATACATAGCATGACTATAAACATGCTATGTAATTGTGTATATTTATATCTATACACCATCATAGTTAATACAGGCCAGTATAATTGATTTTTTAAACTGTCACAGAACAGCATTCCAGTGACTGATATAGTATTGAATGATAACATTTTAAATCACCAATTATGAATATTTAGGTTTGAATATTAAAATCTGTGACTAACATTTATGGCGGGCAGTAGTGGCCCATGCTTTTAATCCCGGCACATGGGAAGCAGAAGCCCGTGGATTTCTCAAGGTTATCCTGGTCTATAGAGCGAGTTCCAGAACAGCCAGAGAGAGCTACACAGAGAAACCCTGTGTTGAAAAATAAAACAAAAAAAGTTTTGTGTCACTAATCTTTTAAATATTCAGTTTATTTTTCTATTTAAATATTTATTTTTACATTTGAATATTTAAATATTCAGTTCTTTTTATGAAAGCCCTAATCTGTAGCCCAGGCTGACCTGGAAGTCACTAAGCAGACTGGCCTTGGATGTATGGCAGTCTCTCTCTGGGATTACAGGTGTGAGCCACCATGCTGGGCCCTTCCGGCTTGTTTTTGGTTTTCCCTTGTTTTTTGAGACAGTGTTTCTCTGTTGTAACAGCCCTGGCTGTCCTGGAACTCTCTGTAGACCAGGCAGGCCTTGGACTCACCGAGATCTGCCTGCCTCTGCCTCCCAAGTGCTGGGATTAAAGGTACCCTGGTTGTTTTTTTTTAAAGAGGCTTTTCTGCAAATGAAATCACCAAGGGAATGCATTTAAAAAGTTTTAAATTGCTAATCTTTGCTGAAATGTGTCTGAAGTCCCATTTTCCCAAGATCTGAGCTGTATCAATCTTTCTTTTTTTTTCTTTGTTTTTTGCTTTGTAGTGTTGGGGATTGAGCCCAGGGGTCCCACACATTCGAGGCAAACGCTCTGCCGCCAGGCTGCAACTCCAGCTCTTTCTGTATGTTCACAGGGTCTCACTCGTTGCCCAGGATAAACTTAAACTTGTGTAGCCCAAGCAGAACTTGAAACTAGAATTCTCCTGCCTCTGCCTCCCAAGGGCTAGGAGTACAGGTGTGAATTGTTACAGCTGTTAGTTACATAGTTTGGGAGGCTGGGTGGGGGTAGGGAGTTAATCTCTGCATAGCCGGGGCTGGCCTGCAACTCAGTCCACAGAGCAGCCTAGCCTCAAACTCAGAGATTTAACTGTGTCTGCCTCCTGAGTGCTGGGATTAAAAGTGTGTGCCACCATGCGCAGCTCAGTTACATACTTTTTTAAAAGATCACATTTTAAACAGAACTAATGCAAGGAATTGTCAGAGCCTTGCCTGACACAGTCAAACTCTGGAGCTCCATTTTCAAATGTCCCAGCCTGGGCATCGTGGCTGGGTGAGGCTTAGTCTGTGTTCCTATTTCTGTAGGCCAGCAAATCTCTCTGAAGGCATTTAGTCACTTTGCAAGCACACAGGGGAGTCACTGTAAGTAAGAACAGGTTGGACACATTCTCTTCCTCCACTAAAAGGCTGTGTGCTTCCCTTAGGGAGAGCCAACACAGAATCTAGAAGGGACGGGCTTGTGTGGGTATAGAGTGTGGAGACAGAGTGACTCATGCGGTCCCATTGATGAGCTTCACAGAGGCTGTGATATGCTCTCAAAACAAAACCCCCACCAGCAATAACGCAAGTCACAAATAGCCTCAGCTTACTGTAGCTCCTCAGTCCAGCGGCACAGCATCTCTGGGTCTCATGGCAATGTCTGCACAACAGAGGACAGATAGAAGGGGCAAATGCATGCCCAGTTGCAGCCAGGACTGTTGGGAGTCAGACTTGCTTTTGGACTCTGGGGTAGGCCTTGTGTGGGCCTCTAAGACCCCTCCTTTGCTCTCAGAGTTAGACATGGTCATCCTCCTTGAGTTTTGGGCCTCCCTGTCTACACTAGGCACAGGGAGAGAAAAGAACGCTTCCCACCTGTGGATCCCTGAAGCCATCCGTTCTGTCAGCCCCTCATTCCAGGCAGAGCAGGTGTGAAACCCAGGCCATTCTGATCTGGGCAGACTGCCTCTGTCCTCGGCTTTCAGAGTGCTCCCAGGTGTTAAGGGGCACTCTGCAATGCCAGGCCTGGGATGCAAAATACTCCTACCAACCTCAGGGAACCCCAGGATGGGGATGACAGACCAAGATACTCTGGGTGTGGCTGGATGAAGGATTATCGGGGCAAGCAAGTCTGGTGAGAAGACTCACATTTTCCTGCCAGCAAGGAGCTGGGTTGGGAAGCAACTATGGAGACAGCCAGGGTGGAAGGAAGGACTCCCGTACACTGGCCCTGTCTGGTGCATGGTACTCTTTGAGAGAAACAGGCTAATTTCAGTTCTCTCTCTCTCTCTCTCTCTCTCTCTCTCTCTCTCTCCCCCCCCCCCCTCTCTCTCCCCCCTCTCTCCCCTGCCCCCATCCCATCCAATCTTCCTATTGGGAATTATGGAAGAGGAAGGATCAGCCATGCTGCAGCCCAGTCTTCTGGAACTCCCAGACAGCAAGAGAGTAGACTTCCTGCTCTGCTGCAGGGGGATGGCCCTAAAAGGTGACCCCTGGAGGTGTTGGCAGCGTGAAGAGTGGCAGCCTCTAATGAGGAGCTTCTGGTGGTTTCTGAGGAGTGAGGGAAGCCTGTTACATGGAGGGAATTTTTTTTTTCTCTTTTGAGGTTGGGGCTGGGAGGGGAGGCAAGCAGCACCTGCTCTGCACACTCAGGCACAAAGCATTTGCCGAGCATTTGAGGCTGGCCCTTCCAGAGGGGCAGGCAGAGGTTCAAAATGCATGTCTGCATCCCGCAAAGGGGTTTCCAGAGCTGCTAGAGATCTCTGGTGTTCTGAAGACAATGGGTGCACTCTGTCAGCAGAATGTTGCATTATCCAACAAAGTCTTTGCAGAGGTGCTCAGCTAAGTCTCACCTAGCTTCGCTCCTTAGGCATTAAATATTATTCTGTGTTCCCAGCACAAGAGAGAGGCTTGGGGGGGGGGGGGTTTACAATGGCACATGCACAAGACGTTGCTGGCGATGGGAGGCAGCATCAAACACAGGAACATCTGGCCATCAGCAGGAGCTGCAGGGGCAAGGACCAGGCTCTTGGCTACGAACTGTAGTGGGAGGGTGGCCTTGATTTTCGCCCAGCTAAAAATAAATAAATAAATAAACAAACAAACAAACAAATAAATAAATAAATAAATAAATAAGCAGTTGGACTTCCCAGAACTGCTAGAGAATAAGTCTGTGTTGCTTTATGTCTCCCGATGCATGGTAATTTGTTACAGTAGTGCCAGGCCAGCCTTGCAGATGAAATGGAAGCCTGGGTCTGAAGACAATTCAGATAAGTGGAGTCACATCCATTCCCCTGCGAAATACATAGTGAGTGATCAGAGTGGTCCAGGCACAGGAGTTGTGAACGTCGGGATGGGAAGTGTCTTAGGCACTGTTCTTTTGCTTCGAAGAGACACCATGACCAAGGAAACTCTTATAAAAGAAAGTATTTAATTAGGGCTTGCTTACAGTTTCAGAGGTCTAGTCCATTATCATCATGATGGGGAGCATGGTGGTCCAGATGGCAGTGGAGACCTACATCCTGATTCACTGGCTGAAGGTAGGAGAGAGAGAGGAAGAAGGAGAAGGAGAGGGGGAGAGAGAGAGAAAGCAGGCACGCAGGATCACAAGCCTGGCCCTCTTACGGACTTTTGAAACCTCTAAGCCCACCCCCAGTAATACACTTTCCAACAAAGTCATGCCTTCTAATACTTCTAATCCTTTCAAAAGTTCCAATCCCTGTGACTAAGCATAAAATATATGAGCCTATGGTGGCCATACTCAACGCAGAAATAATTGACATGTGATCTTTGTTATAATAATACTTTCAAGAGAACATGCAAGGGTGAGGTGGAGTTGAGGAGAGAAAGGACTAGGGAGAAGGACGGCCTTTCAGATGGGCTATCCTGAGATCCAAACCCTAAATATCAAGACAGCCCTGGCAACTGGAGAAAGCTTTCTAAGAGGAAGGAGCTGTCAGTGCAAAGGCCCTGTGGTGGAGTGAACCAGCTGGAGCACACCCCTGTGAGTAAGTGTGGAGAGCCTCTGTCTCGGGAGGCTGCTGCCGTCTGTCTGTGTCCCACCTTGGAGGTAGCCTAGAAGGAAACACGGAAGGCTCCCAATCAAGTATGCTGCAAGAGGCACACAGTGTGTGTAAAGTGGACTATTTGGAATTTAACTGGAGTCACGGTTTGGGCTTTAAACTATGCTGGCCACTTTGACCAAAACCCTAATGATGAAATTGAACAGGGACACAATTATCTTCCTAAGTCAGCAAAGGGAACCCACCCACTGAGTGTGTTGTTTGTGCGAAGGCCCCAGAGCTCAACATCAGCAAGTGTGATACGGCAAAGCTGTCGGCAAAGGTGGCATGCACTTGAAGCCGCTCTCACGAACAGGGAACACCTCAAGGGGGATGAGCTGTACCTGGGTAGCACAGTTTATGAGGTCATGGAAACAAACAGTTTATTCATTTATTCATTCAATTAATAAATGTTTAATGAGCACCTATCCAGTCCCCAACACGAACTAGGCTTTGGGGAAATGACAGAGAGAAGGCTGTAGATGACACTAACTTCACAGAACTTACTGGAGAGGGGCACAGGTTTGCTGTGTAATTACTACTTTCCAATATATTAAAGTTTTTAGATTATGAACTCATTGTTCATAATAAAACAGCAAAAAAAAAGTCATTATAGAAGTATATATCAGCTGGGTGATGGTGGTGCATG
Source organism: Psammomys obesus (assembly GCF_907164565.1). Classification (NCBI taxonomy): domain Eukaryota; kingdom Metazoa; phylum Chordata; class Mammalia; order Rodentia; family Muridae; genus Psammomys; species Psammomys obesus. Next base: position 11,067,161 of record NW_026585644.1, read on the forward strand.
CCTTTAACCCCAGTACTCAGGAGACAGAGGCAGGAGGATCTCTGAGTTAGAGGCCAGTTTGATCTACAGAGCAAGTTCCAGGACAACCAGAGCTACACAGAGAAACTCTATCTCAAAAACCAAAAACAAACAAACAAAGAAAATCATAGTCTTCTGAAAGTATTTTTTAGTTGTATGTGTCCTGAATGTTCTCTTTACACAAACGCTCATTTCTTTTTAAGGGCTGAGTAATATTCTGTGCTCCGAATGCAGCACACTTTAAGTATGGTCTTCTTGGTAGCTCTTGTCTGTGCTGTAAACAGCATGCAAAGGAAATTACTCTGCAAGTCTTTATGCAGGCTGTGGGTGCATTTTTTTAAAAAAAAGATTTTATTTATTAATTTTATGTGTATGAGTGCTCTATCTGCATGTACACCTGCAGGCCAGAAGAGGGCATCAGACCCCAGTGTGAGCCACCATGTGTTTGCTGGGAATTGAACTCAGGGCCTCTGGAAGAGCAGACAGTGCTCTTAACCACTAAGCTGTCTCTCCAGCCCCTGTGGGTGCATTTTAAAGGACAAACTCACAGAAGTGAAATGTGGGTCCAAGGGGCCTGAGTACTTTAGTAAAGACGGCGCCAGAGTGAAGTACTGAGGTGGTCACGCACGTGTCCCGCAGCCTCAGCAGCACAGGCGTCACCTGGGCCTGTCTGATGGCAGTGACAGCTTGTTGTTTAACTTGGAATTCAGCTGACAATAAGCAGCCTCCTGGGAGCTAGTCCAGGGCCTCAGAAACTGTGTTGTGACCCCCATAATGGGTCATGCGGCTACATTTGAATGCCTAAAGGACTTTGGCCATGATAAGAGATCACTGCATGTGCAACAAGCAAAAGGTAACTATTCTAAACCGCACGGCCCCGTGCTTCTGGCAGCGCCCACGGGTGCATTGTCACTTGCTCTCATGCGGCCTTCATTCTGAGCACATGACACCCACCCTTTGTTGATGGTTCCTGCTGGGAAAGGCTTGGGTCAGATTTGAGCTACGGTTGCTATAAATGGTGGTATTCCACAGGACGTGCAAAAGTCTCTTCTCTTATGGACACGTCAGGGTTGAATTTCGGAAAACAAAGAGATGTTTTCCTCCCACTGTGCCTCTGCACATGGGTATGAAACTAGCTTGTCCTTGGCTGTTTTGTGTTAGAAGGTTTGAGTTGCTGATTTGAGTTTCATAGACATCAGCCAATGAGTTCTGGTGTGGGGCCAGGACAGACTCTCTAATAATTCTGAAGTGGCCCCAATCACACTCCTGGCATTTTGTACAGCGCGTTTGTGACAGGCCGCATTCTCAGTATTGACAGTTATAAAATCAAAATATTTGACCAACTCTGACAGATGTTGGAGACGCTGTAGGTCCTGCAATATCAAATATTCAGCCAAGACTTGATTCATTTACGTAAGCAAGCACGGTGTTGAATTAATATGCCAATTTGCTTTCATCATTAATAAATAGTAAAATTACATGTGTACCAAAGCATTGCTTTAACAATAAATTTCTTTATGATTTATTGTCCACAAATGTTTCGTTTGTATACAGATTTTATAGGCCTATATACTCTGAATTGTGCATAAATTTCCTGGGCAAATGGGGATCGTGACGGTGGAAATGGAAAAAACTTGGCTCTAATTGGAGGCTAGAATGGCTGAGCTCTGCTGAGGTGGTCAGGGCATTCCTGGCACTGCAGAGAGCATGTGCAAAGGCCCTGTGGGACAGAGAGCCCTACACTGCTGCAGGATTGAGCAGAGAGCAAGGCAGAAATGAGAGAGAGGAGGGCTACAGCTCCCAGGGCCTTTGGAGTTTTATTCCTCAAAAAGGGAGAAGACAGTGAAGGTTGCACGCAAGCCATCTGACGTAGCAGGCTGCCTTTCTAACGGACCCTCTGGGAGCCAGGAAAAGAGGAAGGTGGATTCAGAGCCAGTGATCTTAGGGGACCCGGGAGAGACGGGGTGCTAGCTAGACCAGCATGAGGCCTGTCATGGGCAGAAGTGGGAGACTGCCACTCAAGTATGCTTGAGAGGACCTGGCAGGAGGAGAGAGGAGAGAGTGGAAAGCTGAGCAGAGAGGAGCCATCACTAGGACAATGATGAGAGGCCATAAGAGTTGGGGAGGCTCTGGGCAATGGCAGAGCTCTGGGAAGGGACCTGATTTGAAACCAGTACTCAGCCCTGTGCTTACAGCCCCATCTAAAGGGCTCTGGCCAAGGAACTGCCCCATCCCCACCCCCCAGCTGCAGCTGATCACACAGAGCAACATCTGAGCTGTGGCCTTGATATGGTGTGACGGGGGACTGCTCTGAGAGTCAGGAGGACTCCAGAGGGTGACATTTGGAGATTGGTGGTCCTAGGATGCTGCTCCAGAGGGAGGCAGGAAATGAAGTTGAGAGAAAACCAAAGGTACTGGAAAGAGGAAGAGGGGGACTCCCTGGGGTGCTCTTGTGGGGCTGCAGGCCTGGGAGCACTGGGAAGGGCTGACTTGAGTGTAGCAGAGCAGAAAGTTCTCAGCTCTTAGTCTGCTAAGTCCGATGCTGGTTAGAGCTGAGCTGGCCTCTCTAAGCTTGTTCTCTCAGAGATGCTGCCACATTGGTAATATTTACTTCTTGGAACCACCGTGAGAGTTAAGGAGTTGCATGAAATGGAGGAACATATCTGCATCACAAAACCACAGGTGTCCAGAATGAAACCCGGGAGGAGCCTCTTACCAAGCATCAAGCAAAAAGGCCAAAATGGAAAAGGAGGGAGCAGAAAACCTGACCTGACAGAAGAGGCGTGAACACAGCATCCGTGTGTGTGTGGCCAGCCTCATTAATGAGGGGAGCTACAGAGCAATTTGCCTGTAGCCACCTGTGCAACACCCAGGGAAAAAAAAAAGGCAAAAATTGCAGCGAATGCATGAATTATAATTTACCAGTAACTTGTTACTAACTTATTAGTAACTTAAGCGCTTTTTAAATTATTTCAATAGCCAAAAGTTGAAGCTGCAGGTAAATAGAATCCATGATCATCGGCTTTGTAATATCTGATGATCCCAACTGGGAGGTGAGCAATGGGGAACAAGGTGCTGCTGATGGATGGAGGTCTGTGAGACCACTGGGCAAAACATCTTGGCATCCTCTAATAACGGAAAAGTGCACATTCTGCATGGTTAGGACTAGGTGTCGAAGAGGAATGCTGGCATATGACAAAATAAACAATCTATCCCTTCACCGCTGGTAGTGGACTCAAGCTGGAAACAAGGCAAACACCCACTAACTATAGAACGTATAAATAAGCAGCGACATAGTATACACCACAATAGCACTGAACTGTGAAAAGGAAGCTATGTAGTTCAGTGGTAGCGTGCTTGCCTGGGATATGCTAAGGCTCCAGGTTCAATCCCCAGCAACTCCCCAAAAGACACAGTACCTAAAAGCAAAACTAAGCTACAAACGATGTAGCTCGTGTTTTCCATCACAGGTTGGGAAAAGTCCAAAGGCAAGGAGGGATTGACATGAAATCACAGCAGGGCCTCAGGGAGAAGGAGGAGAGGGTGGAGGCCCCACAGGGCCCCTCTGTTAGCAGGCCATGCATGCTCCAGTGCTTGGAACGTTATGTCTTGACCCTGAAGGTAATTACACACATTGGCTCTGTGATTATTCGTTATACCATGCATTTGTTTTGAACACTTTAATCCAGGAGTATTTTATTCCACAATTTAAGCAGGTTTAAAAAGGAGATAGCTAACACTTGTAAAATGCTTGGCACGGTGCCTGGCCCATATTAAGAACTCAACAGATGGCAATTTTATTTACTGTTCTAACTCGGTTGTTAGAGCCGCCTTGTCTCCTAAGCAACCTTCCAGCATCTCCTGGGTGAACGTTGTCTCCATGAAGCTGGGCTTTGAGGCTCAGATTCCAGACTCTTGTTTCCCAGGGTGACCCCTATGAGGCCTGCTACTGAAGGCAGGGCTTTCCCTGTGGAAAGTGTGGTGTATTTTACTGCCTCACACAAGCCTCACGTGTCCCGTCAGGGTTTGGCAATGTGCAAAACCAAAAAAACAAAAGCTTTTCTGTGGTTATGCAATTCCCCAAAAACTAGATGAGCACCAACGCATTCTGGGAACAGAGCCAGAGTCCTGCCTGCTGGAGTTTGGAGGTCAAGATGAAGTGGCAAGCTGTCACTGAAGAAAAGGAAGCCCTGATTTGGCTGGACATGGTGGTACATACACACTTGTAATCCCAGCACTTGGGAAGTGGAGGCAGGAGGATCAGAAATTTAAGGGGATTCTTAGCTACTCTTACTTGGTAGCTAGCTTGGGCTACATGAGACCCTGCTTCCAACAAAACAAGAGGCAAGCAACAAACAGGAAAGAAGAAAGGATAGAAGGAGGGAGGGACAGAGGTAGGAGGAAGGGAGGGAGGGAGGGAGGGGGGGAGGAAATAAATGGTACCTGTGAGTCTGAAAGACACTCAAAAAGCAAGTAAGGCAGTAGGCCAGATGAACACTGGGGTAGCCATGCTTGCCATGCTTGCCTATGTCGTCAGTCCCACAGACAGGCTAACAGTCACTGACTTCTAGGTGTCTAGAAACGTCTCTCTTCCTTCCAAGCCCAAAACAGCAACCCTACCCCATAGCTACTGAACAGCTAAGGATCATACTATCTGATTGGTAGGGCTGTTTGTCACCAGCAGGGCAGAGTGCTGATGTATACGAGGACTGCATACATCTTGGCAGCCATGCTGAGACGTAGGCGTGTCCAGGAATATGCTGAAGGTCGCACAGCCCTCAAGTGCCAGGTGAAGGGTCTTGCTCAGTGCTTGGTTCCAAAGGGAGGGGGATGGGACGGGGTAGGGGGCGTGGCAGCAGTGGCCCAGGGCCTTGGTGTTAGACGGATATAGGTTTTGCTGACAATTTAGGAATTTCTTTACAAGCTGACCCAGGGTGAATTGGGGTTAGGGAGACAGAAGCACTCCTTCTGGCAGCTTGAATGGCTAGAGAGCTTCCTGCCCACGTGGCAAATGAGAGGAAGTAGCTTTCAAGATCCTTAAAGAAGCCAGTGTGGATCCTTAAAGAAGCCAACGTTTTTTGGCAGAGCTTCTTCTGAGAGGGGCTGGCTTTTAGCCTTTTTAAACTCAAGCCTCCAAAATTCTAGGGCGCTGCCATGCTTATGCTGCGCAATTTCTCTTTTCACATCACCTGTGGGCACATCGCTACAGCTCTTTTGCAGGACAGACTCTCCCTGCGGGGCTATCTGCACACAGATGAAAAGTTGCACCGAGCCTCTGATTGGCAGTTTAAAATTGGCAGTTTGAAAAATACTAAAATGCAAACAAACAACCCTCTGAGCCTCAAAGAGAGAGCGAATTCGCACAGGCTCCCCATCGCCCTTCTCTGACCTCACACCAGTGACACTGATCTTTTCGTGGCAACCCTCTTGCCGTGCCTCCAGTGAACAGCTTGCATGCCGCATGCAGTGCATGGCACACTGGCACTGGCAGTTGGCTGCATCTGGGCGTTTTACAGTCTGTCCTCTGTGCTTTGTTTCCAGGGTCTCGGAAGCCGCTTTGATCTATTGATGACCGTGGAAACACCTTGCTTCCTCGGTTAAGACACTATGTGTCTGTGCCCTGGGGGTGATATGGCAGCTTGGAACAGGCTTTCTCGAAACCTTTGCTATGACTTGGCAAAACTGACTTGGCTGTGGTTTGTTGTCTGACCCAGGGATGGAAACAGACCCTGGCATTTCTCCATGGGCAGAATAATACAGCCAGGTTATATGTTTTGTTTCTCTCTCTCTCTCTCTTTCTCTCTGCTTTTTGAGACAGGGTTTCTATGTGAAGCCTTGGTTGTCCTGGACTTGCTTTCTAGACCAGGCTGGGCTCAAACTTTCAGAGGTCTGCCTGCCTCTGCCTCTTGAGTGCTGAGATTAAAGTTGTGTGCCTCCATGCCTGACCTCATACAGTCTTTTAATAGCATTTTAGCTAAATGTGTGGAGGCTTATACATTGTCCCATGTTTAGCTTAATTTAGCATCGCATGTACAGGCAATATGCATTACACATGTTAACTGGACTGCTTATTTTACTGCATTTATTTATTTATTTATTTATTTATTTATTTATTTATTGAGACAAGGTCTCCATATAACTCTGGCTACGTTGGAACTCATGCAGATCAGGCTGGCCTTGAACATATAGAGATTTGCACTGAGATTAAAGATGTGTGTCATCATACCTGGCCCACATCTGCTATTTTTGTTTGTATGTTTGTTGTCTTGTTTTGAGACAGGGTTTCTCTGGGTAGCCCTGGCTGTCCTGGACTCCTGTGTAGATCTGGCTGGCCTCAGACTCACAGAGATCTGCCTGCCTCTGCCTCCATGAGGGTTGGGGTTACAGGTGTGCACCACCATGCCTGGCACATCTGCTGTTTTAGTAGGCTTTTTTTGGAGCAGTTTTTCATTCACAGCAAAACTGAGCAGGAAGTACAGTTTCCATATACCCACTGTTCCTCCAACACCTGTAACTGCCCAGGCTATCAACATTTCCCACCAAAGCAGCACATGTGTCTGACATTGACGTCACCATTACCCATGGATCTGCACTGTAGTAGCTTCACCGCCCTAAGAAATCTCTGCGTAACTGTCTTATCTCCACTCTCCTCTAACCCTGTAAAGCCACAGCCTTGTCTTAGCCATCCCAGTGGTTACCTTTTTTCTAGAATAGTATAGAACTGAAGTCATACAGTATGTATTCTTTTCAGATCTGGTCTTTTTCTTAATTAATATGCACTTAAGTTTCTTACATGGCTGGGGCTAGAGAGATGGCAGAGTGGTTAGGAGCACTGGCTGTTCTTCCAAATGGATGTGAGTTCAATTCCCAGCACCCATAGGGCATCTCACAACTGTCTGTAATTCCAGTTGCAGAAGAATTGACACCCTCAAGAACACCAATGTAATGAAATAAATAAATAAATAAATAAATAAATAAATAAATAAATAAATAAATAGATAGATAGATAGATAAAAAGATTCTTCCATTGCATTCTGTGGCTTGACTGCTTTTTTTCAGTGCTGAATAATATTCCATTCATCTGACGTACCGCAGTGTTTCTTTTCTTCTGTTCTGCCAAAGGACATCTTGGCTGCTTCCTCGCTTTAACAAGTCTGAATGAAGCTGCAATAAACATCCACGCGCAGGGTTTGTGTGGACATAACTTTTCAATCTTTTGGGTAAATACCCATGGAACATGATTACCGGATCATATGGTAAGAATATATTTAGTTTTGTGAGTCTGCCAAGCTGTCTTCCTATGTGGCGGGACCATTTTGCAGTTCCACCAAGAGTATAGGGAAGTCCCTGCTCCCTCATCTTGGCAGCGTTTGGTGCTGCCAGTGCTTTTAGGTGTTAGCGACGCTAATGGTTGTATGATGGCATCTCCCTGTGGCTCTCATGTTCATTCCCAAATGCTGGATGCTTACATATCTGTATCTTCCTTGATGAGGCATCTGTTCATATATTTTTGCCCACTTTAAAACTATGTTGCTCATATTCCTATTGGGTTTTAAGAGGAATAGCCTGGATAACAGTCCTTTACTGGGCATATATTTTGACAGTGTAGACTTTCAACCTTCTCCCTGTCCTGTCTTTCTGAACACACAACAGTGCTCTGTTATATGTGGCCAAGGTTATACATGTGTTTGAGAGAAGTTTTTCCTTTTAAGTTGGTTTTTATTCAGGAAAAGCCTACTTCCTGATGTGTGAAGCTGTTAGGGGGATCATGGGAGAGGAACCCTGCTGGGAGCTGTCCCTCTCAGGAAGAGTTGCCTCGGAAGCCAAATTGTCCTGGCCTGGGCATGGAGGTTCCGCACTGGGAAGAGAGGACGCCACTCATGTTCTAAGACCATCAGTGATTGGTACTTACCTAATTTTTCAGAATCCATGTCCATTGGTGTCACCTCCATGGTGCAGCAACAGATGACTTACCCAAATGAGGTGAACTGTGGCAAGAATCATCTTTAGTTTATGAGCCTGGCCTGAGCATTGCTAAGTCACGTGGGGTCCTAGGGCAGCATGGCCCACTCAACTGCCTATCAGATTAAGGGTTCACTCGTGCTGAGACACAAATGAGAAAATGCACATGACACCCCACCCTCCAGTGATGTGGGCAGGGGGAAACAGCATGCTAGAACCCACCACAAGCTCAGTCAGACACACCCCAATCCACTGAATCAGCAGGGGAGGAGCCACTGCAGAAAGGTCTGAGCTGAGCAGCATAGAAGCAAACATTTCTTCAGACAGTATCAGCCTGGCTGACAAGAGCCGGATCTGACATCCAGACTCTGTGCTCACAACACCATGTTTGACCCACTATGTCATCTAGGTCCCCAGAGATGCTATTCCTCCGACAGCCAAGAAGTTCTGAGAGACGGGGAGGAGGAGGAGTGAGGCCTAGGGATACGGCCCTGTCTCTTGTCAGAAAAAAATTGCTGGATCACCTGACCGCACTCACTCTTCTTGGTGAGGTCGCCACAGATGGTCTCCAGAAATGCACCTCCCTGTCTTGGTTTCTAACTCTGGTGATGCAGAAGTAACACTTTTGCCTTCTGCCACTCAGTACAGGGAGAGTCACAGACCACTGTCCGGCACATAGTAGGGACTCAGCAAATGCTAGAAAATCAAGACAGCTCACCTTTATTTGCTCTCGCCACCTCCAGGAGAACCCAGGAGTGCTCTAAAAACACTGCTGCCTACACAGCTTCTGCTGAGAGCAGGGTTCTGCGTTTCATAAGCAAAACCGCCAGAGAAAGCTAACTTAAAACATCAGCAACAATAGTGAATGAGTCGGTTCAAGTCACTGGGAAGTTTACAAATGGCCACCTTAGCTTGACTCAGCAGCTCCAGGGTGTCTTAAAAGACCTGGCTCCTTCTCCCCTGCTTCTGCTCCCCTCTCTGCCTTCTCCTCCTCTCCTCTCACCTACCAGGTCTTTCCTCTCCTCCTCAACCTCTTCCACTTCCTCCTTTTACTCTTTCTCCCCACCCCCTTTCCCTTTATGCTCCTCCTCCTCTTTCTCCAGCTTCTGGTTATCTTGCCCAGGCTGGTTCTAAACAACTGCTTCAGCCTCTCTAGAGTTGAGGCCACAGACAGCCTACACCCGGCTCAGAACCTGTTCTCTTTCTTTAACTGTGCTTCTAAGGTGTGAATTTTCCCCAAGTCTGGCTCTCCTCATCAGTACAAGATGGTTGATAACAGAAGTCTGGGTCCATCTGTTCCGTTTTTTACCATGTGATGGGAAACTCCTTGTGATAACAGCCATCACAAGGCAGAAGTCTCTTTCTTCCTCATAAAATAAAAGCATCAAGAGAGAAATGATCTGGGACTGATTCAGTGACATCACCATTCAGATGCCTGGCTTGATGTTCCACATCTTCTTTTTAAAGTTCACCTCAAGGTCCAAATGACTTCTGGAGTGCCAGTCACTACATGTACATTATTGGCTGGAGGAAGGTTTGGGGGAGGGAGGGAAGCCTTGTTTCTTCATTGATAGTATCATATGATATGACTCACTGATAGTATCATAGAATATTTTTTTTCCTACATCTCATTGGCAGGTACTTGGTCACATAGGATCTTTACAAGAGAGCCTGGAGTAGAATATGTTTTGTTGGACTCTGTGTATACATTTAGGAATTCAGTTACTATTATTACCAAAATGACAAGGAGAACTTATAATTTGCTGCCATTCAGAACCACATGCTTCCATTTTCAGGACCAGGGGACAGTGGCAGTCTTTTGGGGAGCATCATAGAAAGGAAGAAATGTTGCTCAAAGACACCAGAAAAAAAATATCACCCAGCTCATTGGCTCAAACCAGGTTTTGTACTGCATTCCTGGACCGATCATCGTAGGGGGGTCGGAGATGCTAATGTTAATAAAGTACGAACATTAGAGCCTGCACCTGTTTGAACAGAGAAGTTGACTCTGCCAGTTGGTTCCTAGAATAGTTAAAGAGCTGACAAGACGATAAAGAGGGACAGTGGATGTCAGCATAGTGTCACTTTGACACCCCGGGACCCTTTTCAATAAGCCAAATAATCCAATGTTGTTAAACTTTTCATATTAAGTTAATTCTAGGTGCTAAGTGATAGCCAGCACAGACTCCAAACCCCACTAAGGTTTAGTTTCAAGCTCACTGTGGCTACCTATTACTGTGCCAAGGTTAAGACAAGATGCTCATATGCCTGGCACTGTGAGCATTGAGTAAGGGTAAGTGAGCAACACAGAACTTCTCTATCCTTGCTTCTTTTCCTGAGCCTTAGAGTTGACTTCCTGCCCTGTCAGCTTCAGTCTCAGCATTTCCCTCTCGTTTTTAGAAGTTCTGTTTTGCAAATGCCTCTGAGTCTGTTTCTGACTTGCCTCTCTTGTCTGCCAAGGTTATTTTCAGTGCCCAAAGGCATGGATGTAAGAGAAAAAGATTGGGGAGGGCAGGTAATGGAGGAGAAAACGCAAGGGCCAGGTGGAAGCAAGGCAAGGCATCCTCTCTCAAGGGTTCAAGCCTCCAGCCTCCCAGTACACAAGTGAGATTCTCTGTTGCTCAAGTGAACAGACAACAGAAAAATCTACCTTGGCTCAGCTAGAACAGGATAGAGCTAGTTCGTCTGTGTGAGGCTTAGAGTTGAGCTTGAACACAGTCGGTTGGGAAACTCGTGGCTGTGGCTCTCAGCCTTGAGGAGTGAGCTGCCTCCCTGGTTGTACACAGGAAGGCCGTGTTCACTGTCTGCCTCCTTCTGGCACACCCGGCATCAGCAGGGGCTGGCAGGGTCTGCGCTCAGTTTCTCCTGCAAAGAGCTACTCACGAAATCCCTTCTGGAAATCAGGGTTCCCCAGGGTGCCCACTTGTCCTGGTAATGGGGTGGGGATAATAGCTCACTTCAATTGCCAGTCACTTTAAAGTACCTTGCATGTATAATAACAATTAACAGATAGCACTCAATATGGTGATTACTCCGTTTCAGCCACAGTCAAAATTAGTTTAAACCTAGGGATTTATTTTACTCTCTTACAGTCCTCTGAGTATCAACTATCATCAACAGCTACCATTGATCGCTCTGATTCTGCAGGAGAAAGGCTGAGCTAGAGCTATTTAAATAACTCACAGCCAGCAGTGCCAGCCCGGTTTCAAGTCAGCCGTGTGCTCTCTTGTATGAAAATGTGTGTGTGTGTGTGTGTGTGTGTGTGTGTGTGTGTGTGTGTGTGTGATATCTGTGCGTCAGATGTGTGTGGACGTTCCTGTGTGACTTAGCTTTGTGTTGTTGTAAATAAAAGAAATGATGAGTGTTGGGCTATATGTTATTTATTATTAGCCCTAAGATTATCACAGTGGTATTATCTAACCTGCTATCACAAAAAAAAAAAAAAAAAAAACGAGACACAGATACCTATTAGACTTATAATTGCCTTATTTACCTTGGGCTGGGCAGATGCTTCACTTACTCTGTCTCAATAACCTCTCCAACCATCTCCCAGCCCCTATCCAATGCCACCCACCTTAATCATCCTCAGCTGGTCTACCTTCCAGGCATAACCCCATGGTACTTTCTTCTATTCTTCTTCTATGCCTTTTCATGCATTATTGGAGTCCTTCCTCTGCCCACATGTTGTTTTCTCCAGGATAACCCATCCTCCTCCTTCCTCTCTTCTCATCCCTCTGTCCCACGATTCCTTCTCCAAAGCATAAGAGCAGCCATGCCTACCCCATTCTGCCCTGTCCAGGTATAGGCCGTTTAATTAGCCAATCAAGTATAATGACTTAGGCAGTTTTACGAAGAGGCCAGAAATTAGCATAAGACAGTTTTGTTTCCTGTTGCTTTGATAAAATTCTCTGATAAAGGGGCCTAGGAGAGGAAGGGTTTATTTTATCTCACGGTTCTAGATTACAGTCTGTCTTAATGGGGAGTCACATGAGCGGTCAGAGGGAACAAACAGCAGCCTCTGTCCCTTCCAGCCAGTGCAGGTCCTACCCCCCCCCACATGGTGCCACCCACATTCAGTGTGGGCCTTCCCGCCTCAGATAACCCATTAGGGAAAAAAATCTCTTACAGGTGTTAACACAGGGCAAACCAATCTAGACAAGTTTTCATTGAGGCTCCCCTCCTAGGCGATTCCACATTGTAGAAAATGGGCAGCTGTAGCTAACCATCACAGTAGGGGAGCGGAAGCACACACACATTCCTTTGAAGATCAGAGGACAACCTTAGGTCTGTCCTTTCCTTTCACCTTGTTTAGGACAAGTTCACTTGTGTTTTTTTTTTTAATTTTATTTTTTTAAAGTTTAATTTTTTATTATTATTATTTACAATGTATTCACTTTGTATCCCAGTTGTAGCCCCCTTCCTCATCTCCTCCCATCCCAGCCTTCCTCCCTCTTCCTCCCTTATCCCTCTCCCTTGATAGGGGATTCACAGGTTGGCTGGCTAACAAGCTTCCCGGATTCTCCTGTCTTCTGCCTCCCATCTCTTCCAGGCCTGCTGGGATTATAGCTGTTGGCCACCACATGTGGCTTTCCATGGGTTGTGGGGATCCAAAAACCAGTCCTCAAGCTTATGTGGCAAGGGCTTTATCTTCTGAGCCGTCTCCTTTTGCGTTCTTCCCTAGCATCTGAGGCTCTAGACCAGTGGTTCTCAGCCAGTGGGTTGTGGCCCCTCTGGGCATCAAGTGATCAACTATTCTGCATATCAGACATTTAACATTACGATTCGTAACAGTAGCAAAATTACAGTTATGAAGTGGCAACAGACATATTTTTGTGGTAGGGGGTCACCATAACGTGAGGAACTGTATTAAAGGGTCATGGTGTCAGGAAGGTTGCTCTAGACTAAGGTTTAGTGCTGGCAGCGTACTGCTTTACAGAGAAGGAGACAGGCCTGGAAAGGAGAGGGGTAATATCCTGAATTCAGGCGCCAAGAAGAGACCCCAGATCTCTATGTCTTGTTAAGTCATGCTATGTAATCCTGCACTTCACCTAGGGACCACGTGGGTGACATAACTAGTCTGCAGGAGCTCATGGCTTGGCTCAAGAGGCTTCACCACATCCTCAATCTTGGAGTTGCTTTTGGGACCTGGAGGGTAAAGGAAGGCTGGCACTCAGGAGGAAAGAGGGAGACAGCTGGTTCCTGCCCCAGCAGTCTCTTGGGCTTCACTGTCCCCTGATTTCTTCTTGATTTTACCATAAGGCCATTGATCAAAGTCAACCAGCACCCTTTAGGATTGCTTGATGGAGGGTATATGCTGGGGTGTGTGTATGTGTGTGCACAGGCCCATGTCTTTAATTAGGGCCTTCAAGACTAGGTCTGGGTCCGAATCACCTAGAACTTGCTCAAATACAGGGTGCTGGACCCTCCCCCAAATATCTCATTCAGTAGGTCTTGGGAGAGACCCAAGAGTGTAACTAACAAATTCGCAGTTGTGTAGACCGGGATTTTCCATATCACACGTGGAGGACAGCCTCTGTACCCCAGGGTCCCATTGTTAACTCAAAAACATCTCCTCCTTAAGTTTTTCTTTCTGAAAAGAATCTTCAGATTTGAGGGAAGAGTGAACAGAGACAAAAAACAAAACAACGAAAGCCCCATGCCAGCAACCAATGAATAATAGGCAAATTGTGGTGCACCTGCGGAATGGAGAAGAAAGGAAGTATGAACACACCCGCAGTGTGGATGAGCCGTGAAAACTGCTACAGAAGGCAGTCACAAAAGGCACACGTTATCTGAATCTAATTCCAGGTCACAAACAGGCCAATTCACAGAGGCAGGAAGCAGATGAATGGCTGCTCAGGCCTGGGAGCAAGGAGGAGTGGGGAGTGACTGCTTACTGGGCTTCCCTTTGGGATGATAAAAATGTCCTAGAACCAGATATTTGTGATGGTTGCACACCATTGTAAACATATTTCATACTGCTGAATCAAATGCCTTCAAGTGGCTAGAAAGGTCAGTTTTACAATATGAATATGTTACCACAATAAAATATTAAAAGTCTGAATGAAGTGTTATTCTAACTCAATTTAGGTAGCCAGTTGAAAGGAAATGTTTACAGAATAACAGCTGAGAGTGCAAAAGACTTACAGGGCTGTGTGTGTGTGTGTGTGTGTGTGTGTGTGTGTGTGTGTGTGTGTGT
>NW_026585644.1:11081349-11081555 GCF_907164565.1 Psammomys obesus
TGTGTGTGTGTGTGTGTGTGTGTGTGTGTGTGTGTGTGTGTGTGTTGAGACAGGGTTTCTCTGTGTAGCCTTGGCTGTCATGGACTCACTTTGCAGACCAGGCTGGCCTCAAACTCACAGAGATCTGCCTGCCCCTGCCTCCTGAGTGCTGGGATCAGGTGTGTGCCACTTGGCTTACAATACTTACTTAAAAGAATCACAGGGGT
>NW_026585644.1:11081955-11083763 GCF_907164565.1 Psammomys obesus
ACTTTGTATCCCAGTTGTAGCCCCCTTCCTCATCTCCTCCCATCCCACCCTTCCTCCCTCTTCCTCCCTTATCCCTCTCCTGTGATAGGGGATTCACAGGTTGGCTGGCTAACAAGCTTCCCGGATTCTCCTGTCTCTGCCTCCCATCTCTTCCAGGCCTGCTGGGATTATAGCTGTTGGCCACCACATGTGGCTTTCCATGGGTTGTGGGGATCCAAAAACCAGTCCTCAAGCTTATGTGGCAAGGGCTTTATCTTCTGAGCCGTCTCCTTTTGCGTTCTTCCCTAGCATCTGAGGCTCTAGACCAGTGGTTCTCAGCCAGTGGGTTGTGGCCCCTCTGGGCATCAAGTGATCAACTATTCTGCATATCAGACATTTAACATTACGATTTGTAACAGTAGCAAAATTACAGTTATGAAGTGGCAACAGACATATTTTTGTGGTAGGGGGTCACCATAATGTGAGGAACTGTATTAAAGGGTCATGGTGTCAGGAAGGTTGCTCTAGATTAAGGTTTAGTGCTGGCAGCATACTGCTTTACAGAGAAGGAGACAGGCCTGGAAAGGAGAGGGGTAATATCCTGAATTCAGGCGCCAAGAAGAGACCCCAGATCTCTATGTCTTGTTAAGTCATGCTATGTAATCCTGCACTTCACCTAGGGACCACGTGGGTGACATAACTAGTCTGCAGGAGCTCATGGCTTGGCTCAAGAGGCTTCACCACATCCTCAATCTTGGAGTTGCTTTTGGGACCTGGAGGGTAAAGGAAGGCTGGCACTCGGGAGGAAAGAGGGAGGCAGCTGGTTCCTGCCCCAGCAGTCTCTTGGGCTTCACTGTCCCCTGATTTCTTCTTGATTTTACCATAAGGCCATTGATCAAAGTCAACCAGCACCCTTTAGGATTGCTTGATGGAGGGTACATGCTGGGGTGTGTGTATGTATGTGTGCACAGGCCCATGTCTTTAATTAGGACCTTCAAGACTAGGTCTGGGTCCGAATCACCTAGAACTTGCTCAAATACAGGGTGCTGGACCCTCCCCCAAATATCTCATTCAGTAGGTCTTGGGAGAGACCCAAGAGTGTAACTAACAAATTCGCAGTTGTGTAGACCGGGATTTTCCATATCACACGTGGAGGACAGCCTCTGTACCCCAGGGTCCCATTGTTAACTCAAAAACATCTCCTCCTTAAGTTTTTCTTTCTGAAAAGAATCTTCAGATTTGAGGGAAGAGTGAACAGAGACAAAAAACAAAACAACGAAAGCCCCATGCCAGCAACCAATGAATAATAGGCAAATTGTGGTGCACCTGCGGAATGGAGAAGAAAGGAAGTATGAACACACCCGCAGTGTGGATGAGCCGTGAAAACTGCTACAGAAGGCAGTCACAAAAGGCACACGTTATCTGAATCTAATTCCAGGTCACAAACAGGCCAATTCACAGAGGCAGGAAGCAGATGAATGGCTGCTCAGGCCTGGGAGCAAGGAGGAGTGGGGAGTGACTGCTTACTGGGCTTCCCTTTGGGATGATAAAAATGTCCTAGAACCAGATATTTGTGATGGTTGCACACCATTGTAAACATATTTCATACTGCTGAATCAAATGCCTTCAAGTGGCTAGAAAGGTCAGTTTTACAATATGAATATGTTACCACAATAAAATATTAAAAGTCTGAATGAAGTGTTATTCTAACTCAATTTAGGTAGCCAGTTGAAAGGAAATGTTTACAGAATAACAGCTGAGAGTGCAAAAGACTTACAGGGCTGTGTGTGTGTGTGTGTGTGTGTGTGTGTGTGTGTGTGTGTGTGTGT
>NW_026585644.1:11083773-11083979 GCF_907164565.1 Psammomys obesus
TGTGTGTGTGTGTGTGTGTGTGTGTGTGTGTGTGTGTGTGTGTGTTGAGACAGGGTTTCTCTGTGTAGCCTTGGCTGTCATGGACTCACTTTGCAGACCAGGCTGGCCTCAAACTCACAGAGATCTGCCTGCCCCTGCCTCCTGAGTGCTGGGATCAGGTGTGTGCCACTTGGCTTACAATACTTACTTAAAAGAATCACAGGGGT
>NW_026585644.1:11084079-11096660 GCF_907164565.1 Psammomys obesus
GGGGGGGGGGGGGGGGGGGGGGGGGGGGGGGGGGGGGGAGGGGTGCACCGCATCTCTGTCTTAGGCACACTCTGAACCATGTGAACTCTGCAGGTGAAGCATCCATAGCTCCTATAAAGATGCCCATGTGCAGCCAGGACAGGGGGCATTAGCCACAGGGGCTCATGGCCACTGGGTACCAGCCCTTGTCACAGACCTGTCATCTTCTCTCAGACTTGCTTGGGAACAGGGTGAGGAGTTGAAGGAGGGACATCAGCTCAGTTCCAGTCTTGGAGATCAGCTTTGCTCCCTCAGACAAATTTTGAACATGCAAAGAAGAGCATTTCCTAGAGTTTTTTAAAGATACACAGGGCAGTGTCCAACTTGTGCCATTGCCCACATCTTCCAGACTGAAAGGAAAGAAAGCGTTTTGTGTATGTGGAAGTCCTGCACCGCAGCATCTTCGCCTTCAGTCCAACCTTCTCCCTCCCACAGGGACAAAGTGTGTTGAGGCTGAGTTAGTAGCAAGACGTTAAGGCCCATAGAAATTCATTCTGCCCCAACTCAAATTTTCTTTTGTCTGTCAAAACCAAAATAAAGACCAAAGGCCACTCATAATTTCTAACAAACATATTGTCTGAGTTTCCCCATGAGTTAGTTCAGTCCTTATTCACAGGTGATATTGGGAATATATATGTATCCAATCACATTATGGCATAGGCACAGTTTCATATGCTGCATTTTTTTTCTCTTGGCACTGTGCCTTCCACATTTGTCAGGTTGAAGTAGTTCATTACTGACATTTTGTTCTTGTTCCTATTTTTGAGAAAGGGCCTTACAATTTAGTTCACTATTTAGTTCCTGGAACTCACTGTGTAGACCAGGTTAGCCTTGAACTCACAGAGACCCAATGGCCTCTGCCTCCTGAGTGCTCCAGACAGACAGACACGCACGCATGCATGCATGTATGCACACTTTTAATTTAAAAAATACTAGTGAAGCAGGGGTTATAGTACTTCCCTAGTCCCCTTCATTGGCTAAGCACCTGCCAGTCATAAGATATTGGCTTATTTTAACAGTGATATCATATTTCACGATGGCTCTACTACAGTTGCTGTTGATAATCTGTTTTTGAGCCTCAGTCTCTTCCAAGCTTTCAGTACTAGAAACGGTACCCAGTAGAAACATTTCAACATGACTTTTAATTTTCTTTGACTTGTTTCCTTAAGATAAATTTCCCCAAAGCTCCTGGATCAAGGATGTGAACTTTTCAGTCTTTTGACTGCCCTGTCCATAGGTTCACTTACACTTTCACGTATGTGTTGGGTTGCAGCCGGCCAACCGGCGTGGGCATCATTTGCAACAACTTGCTGATGCTGAATTCCAGAGTTTGAGAAAGGCTTACAAACTGCACAAATTCTACTTTGACATAGACCTGTCAGTGATTCTGTCCAACTTTGGGACACAAGCACTACCCTTTCCTCATTCCTCTTCCAGTGCCAGGCCCTGGTATTTTGTAAGCTACTTGAAGGCACGTTACAGAAACCAGTAATTACTTTTTGAAGCAATGAATAATCCAAGCAATCCCACTTCGCAATAATTTTTCTGTTTTTCTAATAGCAGAAGTTGTTTTTCTTTCTTTCTTTCTTTTTTTTTTTTTTTGATTGGTTGTTTGAAGAATAAACTAAATAATACTTTAGTTCACATATGCTGGCTCCTTTGGGGACAAGGGAGATATACAAAGATTTTTACTGGGTGGGAAGACGTCTCCTCACACTGCTAAATCATCACTCTTCTCTTCCAGTGTCTCTCTGCCCGCCCCCATCTTATTTCCTGTCTATGCCAAGATCTCAGGAAAAGCTATTTGTAGAGAGCATGGGAGAAAATAAACGCTAATAGTCCCTGCCTAAATGAATGTCGATTTGTGCTTACTCTTCCCAGCAGGGGAGGGTTGCATATAGCCATGTGATAGACACGCACATTGGTACCATTGACTGAGGCAGGGGAGGGTTACATACATGTGTCCATGTGACAGACATGCACGTTGATACCATTGACTGGGCCAGTGTGTGACAGTCAAAAAGATGCTGTGAATCGAGTAATGCTTTAAAACAGCTCTGCATCCCGTTAGCTTCAATAGTAGCCAGATAAGTTTCAAAAACATTAGTAAAAACTAAGCACGGGCTGAATGCATCTGGCCACCCTTACCTGGTGTATGCTTGCACTCTCAGACTTCCTGTGTGGTTTTCTGCAAAGCTATGGAAATGCTTCTCTCAGAACAAGCCAATATCTATGATTGGCAGGTGCTTAGATGATGAAGATGAGGGAAGTCCTATAACCCCTTCTTCACTAGTATTTTTTTTTAATTAAAAGTGTGCAAATATGAGTGCATATGTGTCTATCTGTCTGTCTGTGTGCATGGAAGTGTCTGTCTGTGGAGGCCAGAAGATTCCCCGAAGCCACAGGAGATTGTGGCCCACCCAGTGTGGGAACTGAACTTTGGTCTTGTTAACTGTTGAGCCACCTCTCCAGCCCTCCTACAGTATTTTGTTTTTAATTGATTTCTTATTTATTGCTTATCTCTTATGATTTCTTATTATGTGCATTGGCGCTTTGCCTGCATGTATATCTGTGTGAGGGTGTTGGATCCCCTGGAACTGAGGCAACAGACAATTGTGAGCTGTCTTGTGAGTGCTGGGAATTGAACCTGGGTCCTCTGGAAGAACAGCCAGTGCTCTTAACCTCTGAGCCATCTCTCCAGCCCCTGGTATTTTTTTTATTATTATTACAAAAATTTCAGTGTTGGGGTGCAGGAAAGTGGCATGAAGTCCCATCCTTAGCTGCGGAGCTGCTGGCCTTTGATAGCTGCTAGGTCTGTACATGTGTTTAGGGATACAATGAAGTCCTGCATGAATGCATACAGCTGACATGGGGTTGGCCATGGCAAGGACCCCGGTGTCTCAGCCCGATGACAACAGCAAAGCCTTCTCCAGGCGATGCCCAGTGGGATGGCCAAGCTTTCCTGTGTCGGAATGGAAACAATGACAGTATGTGCAGAAAATAGCACCAAGGCTTTCTTCCCCAGGATATCACCACCTGAAGATCCCCTGCAGAGACGGCGCCTACTGAGATTAGGAAGCCCTGCCTTCCTAATCCCGCTGTGTACCATAAGCCCTGCCTCCTTGTTTATCTACGTGCAATAACCCTGCCTTCCTGTTCAATTGTACAGAATAAATACTCTGTGCTTCTGGGGTGCCTCGCCGTCTCCATCAGAGAGCCCAGATCACCCATCCCAGCTTTTCTCTGCCCATGTGTCTGTCATTTCTCCATTCCCTCATTGTCCCCAACCAAAGTTTTGGATCCCCAGCCACGCAGGGACAAAGCAGTTATGACCTCTGGCAGATTGGCAGGCAGGGCTCACCCCCAAGAGTATTTGGACCACACAAATTGGGCTCAAAGTATTTTTTTAAAATAGTGAGCTTATAGAGAATTGGGTGTGTAAGAGAGGATGCATGGGGGGGGGGTTGGCTGAGGGTAAAGGGGTAAATATAATCATATGAAGTGTTCAAAGAATTAATAAAATGTTAAACTTTTACATTATGTTTATTTATTTGTGTGTGTGTGTGCACACGCCTGCCACAGTGCATGTAGGAGGCACACTATAACTCGGTGTTGGTTCTCTGCTTCCAGCCTGGGGATGGAATTCAGGTCGTCAGGTTAGTGGCCACGGCCTTTTCCCACTGAGCCACCTCACAGAGCCACTTCACCAGAGCCAGACACTGAAACCTGACCCTATTCCAGGCTCTTGGGACTCATCCTTAATTTTCAACGTTGGCTGGCTTCAGGCAGGCTTCCTGCCTGTTCGCCTCTTATCTCTGACAGCAACAAACAATTAATGGCGTTCCTTAAATGTCTCACTGCCCGAAATAACATCTTCTCCCAATTAAAAAGTAACAAAAGCTGCGTCTCTCCTCTGTTCCCTTCACTGGCTGCAACATCCTGACATCTGCCTCTGTCTCTAGCTTTGCCTAAGACGGAGCTTATCTCAAATGCAGTAGGTTGTGTGTTTCTATTAGGCTCATGCTGTTTGAGTCTTCAGGTTTCAAGGACGCTTTAGACTGGTGCTTTGCAGACACTGACATTCTCAAAGGTTCCATTCTTCAAGGTTCAAACAGTCCATGTCTTCATGTGTACATTGTTTAGGTTGGGAGCGTCCATTTATGCACACTCTTATGACATTCCTAGTTCCTACAAACTCACTCTAGCTCTATTACCCCATCTTTGCTTTTTGTTGTTTGTTTTTTTCTTTTTTTAAACTTTTATTAATTACACTTTATTCACTTTGTATCCCCCCATAAGCCCCTTCCTCCTCCCCTCCTGATCCCACCTTTCCCCCTCCCTTCTTCACACATGCCCCTCCCCAAGTTCACTGATAGGGGAAGTCCTCCTCTCCTTCCTTCTGATCTTAGTCTATCAGATCACATCAGGAGTGGCTGCATTGTCATCTTCTGTGGCCTGGTAAGGCTGCTCCCCACTCAGGGGGAGGTGACCAAAGAGCAGGCCAATCAGATTATGTCAGAGGCAGTCCCTCTTCCCATTACTATGGAACCCACTTGGACAGACACTAAACTGCCATGAGCTACATCTGTACAGGGGTTCTAGGTTATCTCCATCCATAGTCCTTGGTTGGAGTATGAGTCTCTGGGAAGACCCCTGTGTTCAAATTTTCCGGTTCTGTTGCTCTCCTTGTGGAGTTCCTGTCCTCTCCAGATCTTACTATTTCCCACTTCTTACATAAGATTCCATTCAATCTGCACAACAGTTGGCCATAAGTCTCAGCGTCTGCTTTGATAGTCTGCAGGGCAGAGCCTTTCAGAGACCCTCTGGGGCAGGTTCCTAGCTTGTTTCCTGTTTTCTTCTTCTTCTGATGTCCATCCTCTTTGCCTTTCGGGATGGGGATTGAGCATTTTAGTCAGGTACCTCCCTCTTGATTAGTTTCTTTAGATGTACAGATTTTAGTAGGTTTATCCTATATTATATGTCTATATGAGTGGGTATATACCGTGTGTGCCTTTCTGCTTCTGGGACAGCTCACTCAGGATGATCCTTTTCAGGTCCCACCATTTACCTGCAAATTTCATGATTTCCTTATTTTTCATTGCTGAGTAATATTCCATTGTGTAGATGTACCACAATTTCTGTATTCATTCTTCAGTTGAGGGGCATCTGGGCTGTTTTCAGCTTCTGGCTATTACAAATAAAGCTGCTACAAACATGGTTGAGAAAATGTCCTTTTTGTGTACTTGAGCCTCTTTTGGATATATGCCTAGGAGTGGTATGGCTGGATCTTGAGGAAGCGCTATTCCTAGTTGTCTGAGAAAGTGCCAGATTGATTTCCAGAGTGGTTGTACAAGTTTACATTCCCACCAGCAGTGGAGAAGGGTTCCCCTTTCTCCACAACCTCTCCAGCATGTGTTGTCACTTGAGTTTTTCATCTTGGCCATTCTGATGGGTGTAAGGTGAAATCTCAGGGTCGTTTTGATTTGCATTTCCCTGATGACTAAGGCTGCTGGGCATTTCTTTAAGTGTTTCTCTGCCATTCGATATTCCTCTACAGAGAGTTCTCTGTTTAGCTCTGTTCCCCATTTTTTAATTGGATTACTTGGTTTGCTGTTTAGCCTGGCTGTCCTGGAACTCACTCTGTAGACCAGGCTGGCCTTGAACTCAGAGATCTGCCTACCTCTGCTGGGATTAAAGGTGTGCACCACCACCTAGCCCATCTTTGCTTTTTAAACTCAAATTAGCATATGCACATAGGTGCTTAATTAGGGAGAAGAGAGGTCACAAGGCGGGGGCGGGGGGTCAGAGCTTCTGCTGGAAGCCTGGCCTTCCAGCAGAACGTTTTGGAGAATTTTACAAAGTAGGTATTTTTTTAAGGTTCATTAGGACTGTATGTGACCATGAAATCTGCAGTGTGTGTGTATGTGTTCATGTGCACATGTGTGTGGGTTTACATTCATGTTTGAAAAAACAAACAATAGCAACAAAAACCAACCAAGGTCTTTTAAACAGTCCAACACAGCCTCAAAATTGTGATCCACCTGCCTCTGCCTCCAGAGAGCTGGGATGACAGGTGTGAGCCACCATACCGGACATGAAGCCTGCCCTTCACACCGCTCTTCTGAGTTTTCTGTAATCAGCACAGTTTCTGAAGCACCTAGCAAGCCAGCCTCCTTGCATCCCATCCCTGTCGGGCGCCTGTGAGACCTCCCTCCTGTGGCCTCGACCACAACCGTGTCCATGTGCTGCTCTCAGCTACGTGTTTTACAGCAGAATTGTACTTTTCCTCAGGATTTCTGTAGCACTCAGAGACACTTATCGTTCCTTCCCCGGATTTCTCTTCAGTTTCGAGATCCCTTATCAGATCGTCTTTCTCCGAACATGTGTAGATTGGATTTTCATTTTGATAATGTCTTTTGATGTGCAAAAACTTTTAAACGATCATAAATGTTATTATTCACACTTTGCCTTTCCCAAAATGCCATGTGCTGGGTTCGTAATCCCAGCAATCAGAGGCAGAGATAGGGGAACTGTTGTTGACGATCAGCTGGGCTATATACCTGGGCCCTGTCCAGGGGCTTGGGCTGTTCATACTTACTACATGCGAGAGCCTGAGTTCAATGCCCAGCATCATGCAGACGCTCACTCGCATGCACACACGTGCTACAATAGCTAAGGCTATTTCAACACATTGTCACCCAGAGCCAAGTTCATGTTGGGATTCCGTCTTGATTTCTAAGTGCCATGGGCTTTGACAACATGCAGTGACTCATGCCCATTGTTCTGGTTCCAGACATAAGGTTTCACTGCTATAGACATCTGTGTTCTGCCTACTCACCTCTTTCACCTTTTGGGCAACCACTGAGCTTTCATTGTTCCCGTTTGCCTCTTTCAGGACATCTACAGGAAGGCCACTGGCTGGAGCCTTCTAGTGTGGCTGCTTTCTGGTAGTAGCGCGCAAGCTTTCTCCATAGAAGCTCTCTCCTTGTTAGCCTCGAATAATACTCCGTTGTCAGGATGCATCACACATACTCACCCATTTACAAGCTCTTATCTTTTAGTCCAGGGCTCTTGAGACTCGGGTTTTGGATCTCTGAGCTCAGCTTGTGCCCTTTGAATCCAATGGGCACAGGACAATCTTTCAGGCAGAACAATCTTGTCCACTGAGTCTGCCAGCCAAGCTGCCTTCAGCAGGTAGGACAGAGCCGTGCTTCCCAGGTGGCTGCCTAGGCTGGGCCCTGGGCCAGGTGCTGCCCACTGCCGTGACTTGACAATATCTGACATTCCTGCTCTGAGCTTGGACCGTTTTGTCATCTCAGCTTTCTAGGACTACTCCCTTGCTCTGTAGTTTTCAGAGAATCACGTGGTCCTCCAGTTGCCTCTGTGAGGTCCTCCTGGTTCCCTGGGCTGTGATTCACGGATCCTGGGGGCTCAAACTCACTTAGAGCTGCGCGGGGCTCCTTAGGTCCTGCTGCCTCTGCTTCAGTTTCTTCTCAGCGTCAGTTCCGCTATGTCAGTGCTGGAGGCTTCTCTCCCAGGTGGCCAGGGGGAGGGGGAGGTGTCAGCCAGGCAGCGCCATTATCCATGGTAGACCACAGGCCACTGCCTTTATATGGTCGTTGTTTCTTGTTCCAAGTAGGGCTCTCCAGATCTGCATTGTGTTATGTGAGTTCCACTGAAGCTGGTCCTCACGTGCCCTTTTCTTTGCCTGTGAGTAAAAGTGTTCTCTGTGGACACAAGTGTGTCTTAAGTAATTTGTTGTGTATTCCTCAAGATTGTGCCTTTCTGTATTTTTAGACACTCATATTCCTGAGCCCTCTAGTTTTGGGAGTCTACTTTCCCGAAACCCTTGTGTGTAGGTTTTCAATCTTGGCTATACATTAGGGTGATTAAGGTTGCTGCATATGTGGGGAAGGGTTTTAGATAGACATAAAAGAAAGAGGTAGCAAGTGAGCATCATAAAAATCAAAGACTTTTCCACTCCCTTCCTCTCTTCCTTTCCTCTCCCTCCTCCTCACTGCCCCCCTCTCTGCCTCCCCCTCCTCCTGTCTTTGCCCTTCTCCTCCTTCTTAGTGGGTGGATCAGACCTAGGTCGTGTGCAGGCTTAAGTCTGCTCTATAGTTGAGCCACCTGCAGCTAAAACTACAAAATTCTACTCATCAAAAGCCGCTTACAGAAGTTTGTTTGCTCCATCTACATCTGACAGAGGCCTCTCAGCCAGTGTAGCTTAGAAATTCATAGGACTCAGTAATAAAATGACAATTAGCTTAATTAATAAATTGGCCATACAGCTTGACTAAGCACTACACAAGGTAAATAAGGGCCAATAAATACATAAAAAGGTTTTTTTTTTTTTTAATAATGATACTCAAAAAAGAAAGTGAAGTTGAAACCAAAGTGAAGTACCTGCAAAAGTGGCCCAAATTAGGATGGACATCACTAACAGTGGCAGGGACGCAGCTGGGCCTCGGCTTGCAGACAGGAGCAGGAAATGGCACTGACTGCTTTAGAAGCTGGCCTGAGAGGGTCTCATGGAGTGAAACGCATACCTACCAATGGCTGAAATATCAGTTTCTGTCTCTTGGGTTTTTAACCCATGAGAAATGAAAATAGACATCAGCTAGAAGACTTAACAGTTTCAATAGTAATCCAAACTTGAAGCAATTCAAATGTCCCTCAGTTAGAAAACTGATACTCTGGCTGGAGAGGTGACTCAGTGGTTAAGAGCACTTCCAGAGGCCCTGAGTTCAATTTCCAGCAACCACATGATGGCTCAGAACCATCTATATTGGATCTGATGTTCTCTTCTATCATGCAGACATACAGGAAGACAAAATACTCCTATACATAAATAAATCTTAAAAAAAAAAGAAAATAGGTACTCAAATCACATGATAGTCATACCATAAACACTATTTCAATACAGAAAAGGAGCTGTTTCATATGACATCTTGAATGACCCTTGAAAATATGATGCCGTGTTAAAGAGACTGTGCAGAGAAAGCACCTACTGTGTGCTTCATTCATCTAAAGTTATAGACAGGCAAAGTAAAAGGAGGGGAGGAGCATCAGACAAGTGCTTCTGAGGTACCAACGTTGAGTAATTGGCGAGCTCAGGAGAGAACTTCCCAGAACAATGGCTCTGTCATCTCTTCATTGTGGTGTGGATTATAAAGCATGCATGCTCACCATTGATCGTTTTTAAAGGGAGACAGTAGAGGCTGTACATTTAACCTCCATGCAGTCAACGTATATAAATTAGAAGGCAAAAAAGGAAGACTGAGTTTGGAAAAGTTCTGCAGCTGATGTCGCTGAACAGGAAGGGCCACCTTTTCCTTGAACTTTGAAACACCCTCACCCTAACCCCTGCCACCACACAGGCCCTGTCTGTCAGCATTCTGCCATCTGATCGCTTGTTATCAGAACTCCAATTACCTGAGATGTCTCTCATTCCCGACTCAGGCACCAAACCTCTGTGCCGCAAGACAAAGCTGGAAAACACGGGGTCTCCTTTCCCAGCCAGAAGAGCCACCTGCTGTTCTGGAGGGAGAGGGAGGCCAGCCCTAGTGGCAGCACTGCGTGGAGGGCCTGGGCCTTGTCTGCTTTTCATATGTCGGGCTGATGGTTTTGTAGCAAACATCTGCCACCCACCTCAATGTCTGCCTCTGGACTTGCCGGTTTTGACTTAGCTGGATGTGTTCTTTTTTAAAATGAAGTTCTGTGTTTCTTTTCATTAGACACACTTAAAAAAAAAAAAGACATGGTTTTTAAAAGTTACTGTTTAGGTGGGCATGGTTGCTTGTGCTTGTGATCCCAGACTTTGGGAGGCTGAGGCAGGAGGATCACTGAGAGTTCAAGGGCAATCTGGGCTACACACTGAATTCCAGCACAGTCTGGGCCACGAAGACAAAAACAAAACAAAACCCCAAAGAAGCAAATGGATAAATAAGAAAATAAAGTAAATAAATGAATAAATAAACACTTATTTCCATGCTAAGTTCTCTCTTGCTAAGACTCAGAGATGTCTAGTAGAATGTTTAACCACAAGGTGTCTGCATTTTCAGGCTTATTCCCCACCTCCTCTGCTTCGCTTTATTTTTATAGTCTATGGGAGATGCTAAGATCCGATTTTGCTTCTGTTCTAAGGAGCCCAAGTCAAACACCCATGAGCAACACAGAGCAACAACTCTGCAGCCTTGCCTGGCTAGACCCAGCTAATGACTAGAAAGTAAGCCACAAGGGCTCTCAGAAAACACACAACAAGATCAATCCCTGCCCCCTCACCCTGCCCTTCCCCGCCCTCCCCGCCCCACCAGGCAAGCCCTTCCACGCTCATTCATAGCCAATACGCCCTCACAGCCTGGTTAGGGGCACCAAGACAGAATACAGAACTTAGGTGGGTCTTATACAGTTGGAACACATGTTGAGAGCTATTAAAAGGTGTACATGCAGTAGAGAAAAGAGGTTTCCTTCCACCTTAACATTGTTCTGTTAAACTGACAAAGAGATGGAAGAATCCAGTGGCCACCTGCCTCCTAGGTGTGCACGTCAATCATTCTCATCTCTCAGAGGGGGTGTTCACTTCGGAGGCCAACATCAAACTGTTGTTGCTGACAATGCCTTCAGACTGTGTGTCCCTGTCCCCATGAAAGTGACGGGCTTAGAAGAGTTCCTCCCAAATGTGCAGAAAAGAAAAGTTTGACAGTTCAAGTAAGTGAGCTGCAGAGCTCAAACCCTGACTATGAGGACAGCTGTGGGGGATGAGGAGACACTTCCCACTTCCCAGGTGACAGTCATGGGAACTGGAGCCGACCCTCTCTGCTGTGCTGTAACTGCCCCCTCCGCCCTTTCCATGAGTAGGGGTCTGCTTACATTATAATTGCAGGTATTGGTGTGTGTGGCTGCTCCTCCACTCTGAGCTGTGTTTAGTCAGAATCACCCCCCCACCCCCCAACCCCCCCACACACTGCTCAGGTCTTTCTCAAAGCTTCTGCCCATGGCCACCCAACCCCCACCTTCTCCCTGTCTCTCTGAATCTATCTCTGCTTATTTCTTCATGGGCCCTTTGCTTTACAGAACGGTTGCAAGATGGACTCTCAATCCCATGAATCTAAAAAACAATTTTTTTTGAAGGAATGCAAACAGGAACGTACATATAAAATGGCAGTGACATGTGGAATTTGTCTTGAAATAATCCAGCAGGGATGGGGAAAGAAAGACAAAAGCAGAAGATTGCTGACAATCACAGGACTTGGGCAGTGGAAGTCACAGGAACTGTGGTGTTTATGTTTTCTCTGGGTATGCCAGAGTGCCTGCTAAACAAACTATGAAGAAAAACTGACATCAGCTACTTTAAGGTTTCTTATTCTTATATTCACGGGATACTGGCGGTTGTACATTTACTTTGCTATTACTTAATATCTCTTAAATTAGTATCCTCAAATACTTCACTAAGAAATAAAATATCTGGGATTTTTTTTTTAGGTTACCTTGTAACCCTAGCTGTCCTAGAACTCTCTATATAGACCAGGCTGGTCTCCAGCTCCCAGGGATCTGCCTGCCCCTTGCCTCCAGAGTGCTGGGATTAAATGTATATGCCACCACATTTAGCCTCCATGAATTGATCGATTGATTAATTGATTGATGGATGGTTGGATTGATTTTGCAAAAGAATCTCACATACTATTTGCCTCCTGCTGCCCAGAAGGATATGCTATGGTTCGGATTCATCAAAAGGGATTAGAAATTTCAACATTAAGGCTTCAAGAGCCACCCTGTGGAATCAGGATAGAAATCAAGACAAAGAAGCCCTTTACCTGTAAAGAATCAGGCCCCAGGCTCCAGGTCCTGTCTACAGTTCAGCTTTCCAGTCAGGATGTCAGAGAAGAGAGGGACAGAGGCTGGGCGCATAGGAACTCTGGACAACGCAGGCCTGCTGCTCTTTGATGAGAACCTACATCCCTTAGCTTCCATTGGCTCAATTTGTCTCTGGTTACCTCCTCCCTCCCTGCTTCTCTTCTTCCTTCTCTTCTTTAACCTCTACTATTATATATGAAAACCTATAATAAGATGAGACAAGAACCTCAGAGAATTACGATTAAGAGCCAAGGGTGGGAGAAATAAGAAATTAGAATATGTTTCAACATAATTAAAACAAAGTTTTATTGTGGGTAATTTTATACATAGGTCTATCTGACCAGCATAAAGGACGGCTAAGCAGGTCGTCACATGTGGCCAGCTCATCTCTGTCCTCTCTCATTTCCATGGTAAAACAAGACAAGCAGTTGCATTCTTTCCTTTATAAACAACCCAGTAGCCTCTCTCTCTGTCTCTCCCTCCTTCCCTCCCTCCTTTCATCCCTCCCTATTTCCTTTTAAAATTATGACTTAAAAAAAAAAATCAAACCTGTCAACTTGTGAAGATGAAGCAGGCGTTCCTGAGTGACTGGTCCAGCTCAACTTAGTAACACCTTCAGGAGAGAAGATTGTTCGCCTGTTCCTTCCTTCCTTCCTTCCTTCCTTCCTTCCTTCCTTCCTTCCTTC
>NW_026585644.1:11096670-11149194 GCF_907164565.1 Psammomys obesus
TTCCTTCCTTCCTTCCTTCCTTCCTTCCTTCCTTCCTTCCTTCCTTCCTTCTTTTCTTCCTTCCCTCCTTTCTCCCCCTCCCTTCCTTCTTTCTTTTAGAATAATTTCTAGCTAGTTCTGGTGGCAAACACCTTGTAATATCAGCATTTGACAGGTTGAAGCAAGAGGATCATAAATTCAAGTCCAATCGTGACTACATATCAAGTTCAAGGATAAGCCTGGGTCATTAAAGATCTTATTTCAAAAAAAGAAAACAAACAACAAAAACCTGAAGAAGAAAAAAAGAAAAAGAAAAGGAAGGAAGGAAGGAAGGAAGGAAAGAAGGAAGGAAGGAAGGAAGGAAGGAAGGAAGGAAGGAAGGAAGGAAGGAAGGAAGGGTAGGGGGTTGGAGAACCAACAAAATTACTCCCTCTCTCCCTCTCTTTCCTTCCTACTTTCTCTAGTTTGTCTTCTGTGGTGAGGCGATATATGGGACTCAGTCCTTGCGTGTCACTCAGCATGGAGCTACAGCACTAGACCAAGGTCTGTCTTTGTCTTTTTAGACATGACCCATACATGATGTATTTCCATCACATATACACACATAATAATTTGTTTATAATATATAACTTTTCAGTTTGTGCTTAGATTTCCTATTTATCTCACAAGTTCTCTGTTTTGCTGGTTTCTTCACACCAAGATCCAAGTAACATCGGTGCACTGTGGTTATTGGAAATGACTCTTGCTTGTTCTCTGTCATTTCTAGGCTTCCTTGCTTTTATTTTTCTTGCCACTTATTTGCTGAAGAAACTGGGATGTTTGTATCACAAACCTGTAAATACTGGAGTACGCCCCTTTCCTGCCTGTGGTTCTGCTCAGCTGATGGCTTATGTGTAGGCTCAGCCTCACGAAGAAGCTTCTTCCCTGACTTCTGATCACACTGAAGAAGACCCAGCCCTAAATGCTTCTGCAGCAACAGTAACAGACAGATTAGTGTCCAGTCCACACTGTTCGAATGAAACAACCCAAGCAGAAAACTACCTGCCACCCTCAGCCTCACATGACTGTGCCACCCTCATCCTCACAGGGACCCCTTTGTGTTTGTGAACAAGTGAGCTAATGGGAAAGAACATGACTTAGGATCCAGATGTCTTCTGATTTGGATTCCAATCTTGATTCTATTAAGTACACACGTTTTCTCAGAATCTGTGTCGGATTTCTTTTCATTTTGTTTGTCTGTTTTCTCTGTGTAGCCTTGGTTGTCCTAGACTCGCTTTTTAGACCAGGCTAGTCTTGAGCTCGCAGAGATCCATCTGTTTCTGTCTCCCCAAGTGCTGGGATTACAAATGTGAGCCCCGCACCTGGCTGTATATATCCTCTTTTATAGAAGAGGATAATGTCTCTTTCACCAGGCTGCTGAGATGCATCTGCCATATAGCTTGAGTTCAGTAATTGTTCCTTTCTTTTCTGACTTAGGTTGAAAATGGGAATTGTAAAAAATCAAAACAAAACAAAAAACTTCTAAATCCACAGCTTGTTTAGATCCAAACACAAATATGACATTCATCAGCTTCAAAAACAATGACAAGGGTTTTCAAACATGCTCAAGAAAGCATGATGGGAAAGGGGAAGGAATCTGGGAGCAGAAGATACCATGCTCTTTCCCGCCTTGCAGTTAGACAGTTCAAAAAATTCTCCCCAATCATCTATTCCAGCCTGAAAACAGGCTGTGCTCTGGACTCTGTGCTGACTTGAGAATGCACTTCTCCTAGCAGAGCGTGGGTTCACTGTAAATGACTCAGAAACATATGGATGAAATTTCCTTGAAGCCACTCCAGGGACTAGGAATTAGGAATAGAGTGCTTGGCAAAATGCATTTGGGGTTTTGCCAGGCCAAAAGCAAGTGAGAAATAGTTAGGACACAGGACAGCTCTCCAGTGCCTCCAAGCCGACTCATCTCTGCAGCACGAGGATTTATAATTAGGGCTCCTTTGAAAGGCGCTGCCTCGCAAGTGGCAGAAGACAAAAAAGCCTTTGTTCTCGACATCTCAACAAGGTTGCTAGCCCCCAGATTGACCGTTACACCCTCTCAGCCGTCAGTGTCCTCAAAGCCACGACATTGCCCATCTTTAGCAAGTGCCTGGTGGCCTCTGCAGCCTCTTTCTTGTTCCTGTGGAGGAGTCCCTCTGAATTCCCAGGAGAGGGGAACAAATCTTGATGGGTGTTCTTGAATTACGGCGGAGAACAGCTGTGGGATGACGTGATTTGGCAACGTCCCCCTCCCATGCAAACTTCCTCTTCCCTATTCATCTTTGTCATCTCCCACAGCACTCTGCCTTCTCTGTGTTTCTTTCTCTGTAAAAATCAGCACAGGGGAAGGTGGTATGTGTGAGAGCATGGCGAGAGAGTAGCACTTTCGAATGTTGGAGGCTGCCAACACACGATTTCAGGGGAATCGGGGCCTTCAGGGTTTGAGGCTGGAAGAAGGAGTCTTCCAGCGCCTGAGATGGCTGCCGGCCTTCTGTCTTCTTGCCCACTCACTAACCCAAGCTTCCCAAGAGCTGTGTATCAGTTTTCCTCTGACAATCACCAGAGGGTGCCTGCCTCCAGGCCCTCTGCTCATCTCCTAGCATACAGCAGTGGACAGACTAGCTGTAGTGCTTCTGTGCCCTCATGAGCAGGGGAGGCAGGCATGAAACACGTGGATATGTAAATCTAAACTGTGACCCAAACGCCATGAAAGGTGGGATTAGGCTCAAGGCTGGCCAGGTTGGCGTGGAGACACTGCAGCAGTCTCTGGCCCAGACTGTCTCCCCTCCAGCCTGGCTACCCCCAGGGCCCTCTAAGGAATGAAGTCACCAGAGGCCTCCCTCCTTTACCTGACTGGAACATCAGCTAGCTGATGTATTTATCTTGCTGTTTCCTCAGAACTCATAGGGCGGCTGGAGAGATGGGCTCTACTGAGTGCGCAGTGTGGGGAGTGTCACAGCTTGGAGAGCTGAGGATTAATGCCAGGACAACCTCCTCACATGGCGTGAAGGGTCCCAGAAGAGCCAGTGAAGGCCAGTTGCTTTTAATTCCTCTTCCCTGTCTTGCCCAGCTTAATATGCAATAGCATATTAAATGCTATTAAACAGCATGGTAAATGTTAACTCTTCCTAAGCCTACTGGGCCTTTCTTTCGGTGTCTGCTTCATAGAGAGAAAAGGAATGAAGACTAAAACAACCTATGGGGATGTTTCCATGGTCTCTGTGTGGAAGGGATGCTGGCCTAGGTAGAGTGTGCGAGGCTCCTAACCTGGGAGAGAGGGAGGCATTGGGAGGCTGGCTGCCTGTCTACTTAGGGAGTTAAGACTCCTGTGGGGCACTAGATGGCAACCTTTCCCTAAATCTAAACACAGCCTAGGCAAAGCCCTTTGGGCAGATCTACCCCACAGAGCTCCCAGTCCCAGGGCACATATGTGCCGCTCAAGGCTATGGAGGGAAGATTGACGCTAGAGCCAATGGGAAGCAGAGCCAATAGCTCATCCCTGGAGTCCTGCTGGTTGTCAGCTGTTAACACCGTCACACCACCACCATCACACTAATACCATCATTATCAACAACGTCACTGCTGCCACCATCACCATCACTATCACTGTTGTCACTATCGCCATGACCGCCGTCACCATTACCACCATTGCCACTACTAGCACATTACTGCCATGGCGACCCCTCCACCGCCACCACCATCACCATTATAATTACATCAGCTTCCCTCTACAGTCACAGTCAGCACCAGCATCCTTACTCCCCTCCTTCTGACAGCTATCATGATGATCGGCATCACCCTTGCCAGCATCCGCTACGGAGACTGCCCCCGCCACAACTACCGTCATCACCATCTTTATCTCTCCGTCATGTCTACTATCACTTCTAGTAAGCCTCTCCAGCTCTACTGTTTGTTTGGTTCATTTGTTTTGCTTTTCGGACTTAAAGTGGAGACACTCAGAACATATTGTTCTGGCAGAGAACCCCAAAGTCAATTCCCAGCACCTACATCAGGCAGCTCACAACTGCCTGTAACTTCAGCTGCAGTGATCTTATCCTTCTCCTCCACAAATACACAAGTGAGCACACACACAAACACACACACAGATAAGTAACAAAACAAAAAAGGATTTTTTTTTAAACAAAGGCCAATTTAAACAATAATTACATTGAGAAGCTGCTGTCTGAGGAAGAAACTTTGGGGAACTGCTTTAATGAAAAGAAAATGGTTTCTATTTGTACTTTTTGTTAGATACTTAGTTGCTAGGTAAGCAATTGTCCTTGCTAGGGTTACTTTTACTATGATAAAACACCACCAACAAAAGCAAGTAAAGGAGGAAAGAGCTTATTTGGCTTATACTTCTACATTGTAGTTCATCATGGAAGGAAGTCAGAAGGACAGGGACCTAGAGGCAGAAGATGATACAGAGGCCATGGAGGGTGCCACTTACTCGCTTGCTCCCCATGGCTTGCTTGCTCAGCCTGTTTTCTTATAGAGCCCAGGATCACCAGCCCAGGGATGGCTCTACCCATGATGGGCTAGTCCTTCCTCATCAATCACTAATTGATAAAATGCTCTACAGGACTGCCTATAGCCAGCTCTCATGAAGGCATTTTCTCAATCTGCGTTCCCCCGTCTCAGATAATGACTATGGTTTGTGATAAGTTGACATAAAACTAGCCAGCACAGCAATATTTGAAAACAACATTCTGTGTGGACTGAAAGGCCCTTTTGCAACTGCGTTTGCAATATCAATGTATTTAGCATGTTCTCTGCCTAGCAACCACCCCACTTCTCAGTACCTGTCCCTTCAATTAGTCATAGGTCACTGTACGTTCCTGGAGAGGTACACCAACTGAGCATTGAAGAGGAGAGTTGAAGGGCAGCACTTGACACAGAGAAATATTTCCTAAGCTTCCCATTTAATTGGGTTGATCAAGCGAAGTGTTTCTTGCGGAACAGAAGTTGAACTAAAGTGAAAAAATAGCAATCAAGGTGTTGGTTTTGGTGGCAGTGGCAGAGAGGAGACAGAGGGAATCCTAGGCAGAAGTTGGCTGCTGGCTGCCTGACATAGACTGCCTTTTTGTACTTTAAAGCTGTATGCGCCACAGCTGCCGCTTGACAGAAGTAGATTTTCCAACCATGCTTCTATTCATGCATCCAACCAACAAGCTGATTTCTAACATTTCTCAGCACAGTCTCAGTCTCTAGGGAGGCAGCAGTAAGCGTCTGTCATAACGATGCTCACGCACTGGTGAAGAAGAGAAGTGGATGGAAGATTATCAAGTATAATTCAGGCCGGATGAGGGCCAGCCTCGAAGTGAAGCAGGAGGCAGACACAGGAAGTGGCAATGCTCAGTGTGTGTTTGGTGTGTATGTGTTTGTGTGTGTGTGTGTGTGTGTGTGTGTGTGTGTAGGTCTGTGTGCTTCCTTTCAGATTCACCAACGGAGGACTCTTGAAAGAGAGTTGAACACAGAGAGCTAACTAAAAAAAAGAGCTGCTGAGTCATGTGACTGTCCCTGAGCGAAAACTAAGCCACAGTATCATCATCATCACCATCATCATAGACTGACCAACCTGATGGGCAGAACCCAGCCTGCCTGCTGAGCACCCACCTCACGATGAAGCTACATGCCCCGCTCTGCTTGATTTCTTTTTAGTTGGCCAGGGTTACACACGAAGGAAGAGTGGATGAAAAGGTACTGTGGCTCGAATGGATTCTCCTTTCCAAAACTCATGTGTTGAAAATGAACCTCTGGGTGGCATTATGATGTGGGACCTCCGTGGCAGTGCTTAGGGTAAAAGGCCTTTATTGTCATTTTCAGAATTAATGCCCTGGTAAAGGGGGCTCCTGAAAACTGTTTGTGCCTCCTCCTTTCTGTCCATTCTGTGAGACTACAGAGAGGCCTCACCCTCAAAAGCAGAGCAACCCTCACTAAATTCTGAATCTGCCAGGGCCTGGGTCTTGGAGTATCCAGCCAGTTCAGTTCTCTGAAAGCAGGTGCTGAGGCAGAATTTCCAGGTTATTTTTTTTTTAAGTTTATCAAACCCTGTGATTGGAAAGGGAAAGAAACATTATCAGAAACACATGCAAATGGCATGAAAGCAGTTAATATGCATGGCCAGCTGGTTCTGCTCAAAACTAGCTAAAAATAATTGCTACCCCATAGAGATGATCAGCAGGCCTTTCTTATGCTCACTAGATGTGCTTTATCTTCCTATTGTTACCCAGAGTGCTGTGCAGCTAATAACTTACTTTCTTATTAACAGAGCTTCAAACTCTATAAATCAAAGGTTATTGTTAATGGTAAATAATTGCTATATTTGAATCTGCTTTCGCTAGAAGAATTTAAGTTCAACAAAGTTGAAGCAAACTTAAAAGAAAGGGAAGGCATTGGGAGTGGGCTGTGGAAAGAGTGAATAATACCACACATTGGACAAAAGTCTCCATCAGGGCAATGCAGAATGAGCTCTGCCCTGCAGATTGGTCTTCACGGGGGAAATGTGGTTGGTTCTTTATCCTTCACCTAGTTCAGTCCCTGGATAAAGGCTGAAGGCAGTGGCTCCCTGCAGAACATACCATGGGTGAAAGGCTGCCTGTGCTCAGGGTCCACTGGGCTAGGTGAGCACGAAGCATCTCTGGCCAGGGATGGGTTAATGAGGCTGTGG
The DNA here is from genome assembly GCF_907164565.1 of Psammomys obesus. Taxonomy (NCBI): domain Eukaryota; kingdom Metazoa; phylum Chordata; class Mammalia; order Rodentia; family Muridae; genus Psammomys; species Psammomys obesus. Next base: position 11,103,350 of record NW_026585644.1, read on the forward strand.
GAGACTCAGTCCCTCAGAAGCTGCAGATGGAGGAGCTTTGAACAGAATCACTCCCTGGCCTACTTACTGACAATACGGCATCTTCTAGAAGATTCTCCTGAATCTGTGCAGGTGTTTGTGTATGTGCATGCACATTCATGTGCACATAGGCACATAGATGTATGCCTCGTGTGAGTGAATAAGCCAACCCAAGAGCTATCGATAAAGATGCAATGCGATATCCAAATGATAATACAACATTCTTTCCTTGAATTGGCTCATAAAGAAATGTCTTCTTGGGCTGGGGTCTGTTTGCCTTGTAAACCTGAGGACCTGAATTCAGTTTCCAAAGCCTATACAAAAGAAGCCAGGGGTGGCAGCGTGGGCTTGTAATCCCAAGGCTGGGTAGCTGGAGACAGTTTGATCCCTAGGTCTTACTGGCCAATCAGCCTAGCCAGCTTGGTGAGCTTCAGGCTAAAGAGAGAGACTGTCAAAAGAAAGAAGAAAGAAAGAAAGAAAGAAAGAAAGAAAGAAAGAAAGAAAGAAAGAAAGAAAGAAAGAAAGGAAGGAAGGAAGGAAGGAAGGAAGGAAGGAAGGAAGGAAAGAAGGAAGGAAGGAAGGAAGGAAGGAAGGAAGGAAGGAAGGAAGGAAGGAAGGAAGAAAAAGAAAACCCACCATCAACAGCAACAACAACAAAACCTAAATAAGTAAAGCCAGGGTGGCAACTTCACCAATCTGGACATGACCTAGCAGCTAGGAGGCCCAGTATCTCCCTCACTGTGGAAGGAATGCAGTTAGTTCATGAGTAAACATACAGTGCAATGACCCTTCCGACACAGCTCTCTGCCCCAGCTAACAACTAGACTGCGGTATGGAGCCGTCAGGAATCTGAGCCATGAAACCAAGGCTGTCCTCCAGCTCAAGGACGCAGAGGCCTCAATCTATTCCCACTGTTTCCCTTCACACCTGTTTGCATCGCTTGGGATTTCCCGGGGACATGGATGGGTTTGTCAACAGACCTCTCCACAGCACATTCTTAAGCATGACAATGAGTTCAACAGTCCTGCTAGAGCTGTCAACTGCTGTCCAGGGAAGACACCGGGTAGCTTTGCCCAGGTCTGGTGAGGGGCCCTGAGCTTCCATAGTCTTTTTCTCTGCCTGCCTTTCACAGAATAGAGCCTTTATTCCCCAGTCTGAAAAACAAATGCAGTGCAAACCCACCACTGGCAGAGGTCGTGGCTAGACGGACAACCTCAGAAATGCATACAGAAAAGAACCACTGCTCTTCCTCAAGACGCCGAGCAAGGGGTTTGAGGGTAGGAAGATCAGAGTCAAAAGCTAGGCTTATCTGCTTCCCCACTTCCCATCCTCCTCCCCTGTCAAGTTCATGTGCTTGGAGAACTCAGGGACATCAGCTAATAATGACAAGATGTGAGCTTGAATACCCCCCTGAGAGCCTGCCAGGGAAGTGCCCAGAGCTGAAGCATGGAATACAAATGTCCTTGTTTCAGTTTGCCTCCCTCTAATCACCCGGCAAGTATTCTTCAGGCCAGCAGTCCCTCCCTGGCCATGCGCTGGCCTGAACCACGTCTGGACACCAGCACTGCTTTCAACCCCCACCTTGCTATGCTCTCACTCTCAGTTGCCTCAATACCCAGCTGCCTGGGTGCCCAGCTGGTCATCTGTCATTATTGGCTACCTTCCAAAGCTACTGGGTTCTTAGGCCTGGCCCCTCCTTTCCAGCCCACACTCTCCCTTTTGCCCTGCCTGGCTCCTCCTACAGCTCACTGAGCAGCAGATCCTCACCCCCACCCACCCTAGACGTAGATCAGGAAATACAGACTTCCCTGCGGGAATCCTGAAGCAGAGGAAAACAAGCTGGAATGGGAACCCCTTACCTGGGCCCAGAAATGAAGAGGGGTCGATGCTGCAAAGTAGTGTGTAGCTTGAGATGCTGGACCCAAGCTCTTCTAGGTCAGGTGGGTTAGAAAAATGGCCCCATGGCTGCGCTTGGTTTTTTGCAAGAGGCTGGCCTGGAGGGGACCTTGATGTCTTCTGCACTCCACACTCTTAATAGGGACATGGGTGGCCGTGCTCAGCTGGGGAGTACACACAGCAAGGTGATGCATGGCTCCTTGCTTTGGCCTTCTGCTGATCGAAGGTGAGGGAGGCAGAAAATGGTCAGTGTACCAAGAGTTACGATCTCAGTGATATTTAGGATCATAATGTCACCTAGACCTGCCTTGAGCCAATCTCTGCAAGGCTGATGGGGCATTCACCCTCCAGCCTCTCTTCATTCAAGGATCCTGGGTTGCCACCGAGCAGAGAAAGAGGGAAGGAGTCTGCTGAGGCTCACAGAGTGGAAGTCCAGGGGCTCACAGCTCCTGGTACCCCAGGTGTCTTCCTGCAGAGTGATTCCCCGCACCAACCTCACCAGTGCAAGGCTCTCCGGCTCTCACCAGCTGTCTCCCTCTGAAGTCATCTCAGGAAGGCTGTGCCAGCGCCCACCTTTGCCACCCTCTGTGCCAGAGCCCACCTTTGCGACACTCTCCTCTCCTGAGGGCTCACCGGACACCGAGGCTCTTTTCTCTCCCTAAACCAACTGTTTGTTCATTCTGCCCCCTTTTGTGTCCTGTCGGGTGGCTCACCTGGCAAATGCTGAGCGGACTGCCTTGGGGAAGGTCCTTGAACACAATCAAGCCCAGGCCCCTTATTCTGAGATCCCGGAGTATCTGGATCCCAGAAACAGCCCTTCCTGAAGACAGATTCCTTCCTTCCACCTGAGCCATGACTGACACCACAACAAAGCAAAATATCAACAAAACCAGCACAGGTCTGGCCCTTTAGACTCTAATTCTTTCACTTCACCTTACACCACCATGAACTGAGCAGGGTTTGCAGCCCTGAGAGCACAGAGCCCCTGACATGACAGACTGAGAAGGTGGACTGCTGGCATCTAGGTCCCTGGCACAGCCAGTTCCCAGACTAATCATCTTGGGCAAGTTATTCCGCAACTTTGTGCCTCAGTTTCCCATCTGTAATATGAAGACTAGTAGATAAAATTGCTGCAGTTGTCTCGTAATGCTATTGCGGAGATGAAGCAGTCAGCCCCGTTAAGTGCCTGGCACCTGGGAAGCATGGAGTAGCTGCCTGTATTTATTCGACATAGCTGAGGCACCGTTGCTGTCCGTGTGCACTTGGTTTTCACAGCATGGGATACTATGCAAGACACTAGTCTGATTTAGAGTTTATGTATGATGAATCCTCAGCTACTTCCAAAGAAGATTTAGAGTGAATGAATGAAGACAGGAACTAGGGAAGCCATCAGTTAGCCTTGTTTGCAGTTCTCTTGAAACGATAATGATTTTTAAATGCAAAGGGGAAACTGCCTTTTTTCCATGTTTGTTCCCACTTACAGCCACTGGAGAGGCCTACGCTTTACACTGGGAGCCCTGTTCTGGGCTGGGAGACTCTATGCATAGCTGTTGGAAACATCTGTCACACTTTCACAAAGGATCGCCTTCGGTCCCCCTGATGAGTTCCTCAATAGAGAGACACTGTTTTCCCCATTTTGTTCAGATGTGAAACAGTTAAGCAATCTGCCCAGAGTCACAAAGCAAGTGCTCAGAGGAGCAGGGTCATGGGCAGCTCCAACACGAAAGCACGTGCCTCCTGCTCTGCCTGTGTCTTCCTCAGGACCACCTTCTGCTCTTCTGAACCTCGCTGCTGCAGAGAACAATGAGAGCAACTGTAAACTTCTGGCTCTTCGCATCTGAACAGGAAGGCTGGCTCTCTGCTGGGCTTCTTAGACTTCAACCCACTTATCAAGCCATTTAAGCATGTGGGCTTTGTATCAATTTTTAACAAGCGGTAGAGACTGTAAACAACGGGCCCAAGCTGAATTCAAAACCTAAGTGATGATGTTTGACAAAGGAATGTAAATACCGAGCTGATTCATGGCTTGTGATTGGTGGCTCGTTTGTTAATGTCTTCGCTGCCTTGGACTCCATCTGGGCCCAGCTGGGTGGCTGTGCGGCATTCCCCAACTGGTTCTTTCACTCACTTAACAAGTTAACACTGCAGACACTTACACAGGGCTTCACACAAACAAGACATATGTGAACCCTGCCGTCATGGTCTCCAGTCGGGGGACTGAAAACAGAGTGCTCCACAGAGGGGGAGAATGTGTGCTGAGAACCAGGAGCAGAGAGAAGAAGGATGCTTTATGAGAGTGGACAGGAGTGGACAGTCAAGCGAGGCCTGTCTAAAGAAGGGCAAGATGAAAAGAAGTCACAGGGAAATGTATCTTTTGGGGTGGGGTGGGGGGTGAAGGAGACAGCCCAGATAAAGGAACAGTAAGTCCAAGGCCCTGGACTAGGAAGAGCTTAGAATTCTTGAAGAGCTACAGCTCAGAGGGTCAAGTTGGGGGGGGGGTGTAAAATGCAGGCAGAGGAGGAATTCTGGTTTTTTTTAATAATATACTTTGTTAAGTTAGAGCTTTGACAATTTTGTACGTGCATATAACACGTTCTGTTTGCTCTCTGCTTCCACCCTTTCTTATCTCCCTCCCACCCTTGTCAATACCCTTTCTTTCCTCCCTGGCCCTTTCAAAGATTTATGACTCTTGGTTTTGTTTTGTGACTCTTTTAGTTTAATGAGTGTGACTGGTGGATTGATACTCATTTATTGGAAGCTGGTGGGGTCACCAATAGCTATGGTATAGAATTGAAGGTAATGACCCTTTTACTTTCTCTGACTCTGTCCATAGAAAATAATCCAGCAGTGAGGGACAGAGCTCCTGTGTCTCTTCTCCTTTCTTTTCTACATGCTGACGGACCCATTCTTGGCAGGTATCTGTAGATACTGATACTCTGCAAGGTCTGTGTATTGTCAGGATGATGGCATTTCTCAGCCTTTCCTCCTGGATTCTTGCTCTTCTCTTTATATTCTTTCTGCCTCCTCTTCTGCAACATTTCCTGAGTATTACAGGGTTCAGGAAACACTTATAGAGCATTTGGCTATGCCTATAACAGCTATGCCACCGTTGCACAAGTAAATGCATCTTGCCTGATAGGTTGGTACTGTAGTTCATACAGTTCCCAGCTAGGTACTACTGTGACTAGATTTCCTCCCCCAGCTCCTTACACAGCACCTTCCAGTGCTATGAAAGCGAGCCAGCAGAGAGCAGGCTTCTAGCCCACTTCCAGCTTGATTGCACTGTACCACATTACTAAGATGTGTCATGTCTTCAACAATGGGGTTTTAGCATACAGTTTCTATGGGGAGCCAGGAGGAATGGCAAGAGCTTGTATTGTTTCAGGGCCTCTATGGTTTCCCTTCCTAACAACCCTTAAGAAATTATATCACACCTGATACTGGAGGTTTGTTTAATAACCCATAGCTTCAAAGAGGAGCTTTCCCAGTCATTCGGGGTATCTTCTATACAACTTTTCTCTTTTTTCTTTCTTTCCTTTTTAGTTTGGTTACAGAATCCCAAATTTTCATATTCCCTTTATTTTGGTTGAACATCCTCTCACCCCCTTTCCCTCCTCCTAGTTTTTGTTTGGTTGTTTTGTTTTTGTTTTTTGAGACAGGGTTTCTCTGTGCAGCCCTGGTGACCTGGAATTCCTTTTGTAGAGAATACTGGCCTTGAATTCAGAGATCCACTTGCCTCTGCCTTCTGAGTGCTGGAATTATAGACATGGGCCACTATGCCTGGCATCCTAGTTTTGTTTTTACAGGAGAAAATATTAAGTCTTAAGAGTTCACACCTGGAAACTTAGTAACCACCAAAAAGAAACGAAAGATTTTTCAAAACAAAATCAAATGTCAGGCTAACAGAAAACTTTCAAGAATAGGAATAGATACCAAGACAAGAAGAAAAGTAGTTTCAAGAAGAACAATCAACGTTAACTTTTATTCCCAGCTAAACTATTACAAGTTACAGTTGAGAATGAAATAAACCTGTTTCCAAATACTGGTGAGAAGTATGTATTGCTCACATATTCTGAAACAACTGAAGCAATAATCAAATAGTGCAAATGAGGGACCTGCCTGACTATTTTGAAGGCTGGGGTCATTTTGTTATATTGTTAAAAATAAGTTTCATAGTCCTGGGAAAAAAAAAGACAAAATAAGGGGTTGAGGATTTAGCTCAGTGGTAGAGTGCCTGCCTGCCTAGCAAGCACAAGGCCCTGGGTTTGGTCCTCAGCTCTGGGGGAGAGGGGAGACAAAATAACAAAAAGAGCAAAAATTTACTGAAAGAGCTAAGTTTCTATTTCATGGAACCTGCCCTGGCCCAGCCCATGACCTTGACTTATTTTTGAGAACATCCTGAGCTTCCCTAATCAGTGACTATATGATGATGACTGGTTTTTTTTTGGGGGGGGGAATTTTCTGTACTTCCTAACTGCCCCATTGTCTTGCTTCTGTAAACCTGACTTACAGGTACTCATAATTTTACTCCTTAGAAGGGCATTGAAAAGTGGACTCAGCACTGTTCTCTCTAACCTGACTTAGGAGGCAGTCACTGGCTGGCAACCACTCAAATAAACTAAAGCTTGCTTCAAATTTGGCACAAAAATAGTGACCAATTCTGCTACCACCCAGGCCCACATCCAGAGCTTTAAGTTGGCCCACCCCAACATCTACCCCATCTATCTGAGCTTCTAGAACTCATGAAGGAGCTGGTTCTGCGGAACCACAGCCACAGGTTCTCCATGACTCTGGGCAACAGCAGGATATCCAGGAAGATTCTCGGCAAGGGGCCAGGCAGGAAAGACAGACAAACAGAGAGCTGCATGTGTGCTGGAAGCTGGAAACACAACAGCTGTGCAGTTTGTGAGAGAAGGCTGAGGCGACTCTAGATGAGCAGCTCGATACCCAGTAGCTTGGACAGGATGACACACCGCAGCTTGAAGTTTGCTTGCACTCAGCTCCCAAACAAGCTGTCCAGCTGCACAGTTGCCCTGGCTCTGAATAGCAACAAGATGTTCAAGATGAAGAATGGTCCATGCACTAGACTGGATCTCCTCAAAAGACCTCCATGATCTGTGCTTTTTCCTTAGGCCATGCTGACCGTGAAGGGCAAGGAAGCTACTCTTTCAGTGCAATACCAATAAACTGCAGATGCACAGCTGAGAAAGAGGAACATAAAAGGCTTCTGTGACAGCACCTACCTCCACTCAAATCCCCTTTCACCCCATCAAAGATACAAAAAAAAATTGTGATGAGATGCTGAGGGGTAGCTCTCCAGAGTTGATGGCTTCTGGAAGGGGTACAGGTGGAGAAGGACTGCAGCTTCCCTTGCAGGTTTGGCCACTGGGAGTTTGACCATGCTCAATTGAGTATAAAACAACACAAAAACACAAAATGGACTTGTTTTTTCTTTCTTTTCTTCTTTTATTTTTTTTGGGGGGGTGGTTGAACATGGGAGAACTGGGAAGTGAACATGATTGGGGTGCATGATGTGAGTTCCTAAATAATCAACAAATATCAGTCATGTCAAGACTGATATATATAGAGATAGATAGATAGATAGATAGATAGATAGATAGATAGATTAGTCTTGATTGATGCAATAGTCTTGATCTATCTATTTATCTACCTATAGTCTATTAACTTTAGATTTATCAATGATCGTTGGTGTAAAAATTATTGCTGTTAGGGCCTGGGAAGATAGTTAAGAGCACTTATTTCTCTTACAGAGAACTCAGAAGTTCACAGAACCCACATGGCCATTTACAACTGTCTGTCACTCCATCTCTAGGGAATCTAACACTCTCTTCTGACTTTTGCTGGCACCATAGTGTGGTATACATATCAACACAGGCAAAACAAATGAACAAACAAACAAAAACAAAAACAAAAAACCCTCATGCACATAAACATAAAACAAATCTAGAAAAAAGTTTTTAAACTATTACTGTCATTTTTGTTTGGTGGCATTTTATTTCTTCCTCTCATTTTTCTTAACTATTGTGTTAATATTTGTAATTTATCTTTAACTGATGCACAGGAATATAAAATTTACGTTAGTAAAGTACCTTGCAATTTTTGACAGGTGTATGTATTGCATAATATATTGTAAATCACAGTTGAATGAAAAGGAGAACATGACTGCTCGCTCCTAGGCACGGTTGAGGAGAGAGTTTTATTGTATATATAGAGGAAGAGTTCAGCCAGAGGGATCTGGAAGGATCTAGACTGGACTAGGCCATGAGAGGAGAGAAGAAGGAGGAGAATGAGTGAGGAAGAGAAGAGAGAGAGTAAGCAGACCAAGAGAGGAGCCAGGCAGAGTCAGAAGCCAAATGCCTGAGTTGTGTAGGAAGGGGAAGTGGGGGGAAGGGGAGCCCAGCTCCTGAGCTGTGGAGGTTTAGGGTACTGAGTGAGCCTGGTCTGGTTTTCTTTGGGACCTGACAACATAAAGCACGTGTGTCCTCTAACGTTTATTATTTCTTTCTGCCAAAAACATGCCAGTCTTCTCTGCTGGCTTTGTTTCTTTCGAGTTCTGTGAAGAACTGGGGCTTTGATGGTGATGGCCTTGAATCTGTAAAACACCCGAAACACTGTACCTGTTGCTATTATATTAGCTCTGCCAGTATTAATTCCAGGCGGTTGTGGTTGGGGGAGGGGCAACATGGGCGGTTCCCTCCTCCTGCCTTCTTCCATGGGACTTTTCAACTTTTCCTGAGACACAGACATTGCGCCTCTCACCTGATTTCTTAGCCTTTTGAAAGTCATTTGACTAGTGACAAGTTGCCAATCAACTCATCTCCAGGGACTGTAATTTTTAAGAAATAAATTATTTTTTACTAGCTGTATACACACAGTATAAAATTCCAAGAATTCAGGGGAATAAACAATGAGAAGAAAGTCTTCTAGCCTTCACCTGCCCCTCTGGAGGCATTGTTAGAGACTTGTGACCTTCCTATAGACAGCCCAAGCATAAACCCATGCTCATAACATAGTCACTAGTTTTGTAGCCATGGAAGATTAGAATTTGACACAAGCTTGGGCCATCTGGGAAGAGGGAACCTCAGTTGAGAAAGTGCCCCCATCAGATTGCCTCTGATGCAGTTTGAGTGGGGGCTTTCTTTATTAACAGTTGGTAAGTCTCTGGGCTGACAATCACAAGATGACCGCACTGTCAGGGCTCTCTGCTGTCTTTTCTCCACCATCAGTGCCTTCACCTTGCCTTTCTCCTGCTCGCTGCCACACCTGGAGGCTCCCTCTGACAGTCTCACTTTCCATCTGAATCTGATCCTCTTGCTGCCACTCAGCCATGCTCTCAGAGCCACAGGCATCCTTGAATACGGCACTTGGGCCACTTCACTGTAATTGTGGGCTTTGGATGGGTTTGTCTCTGGACTGGGTTTGAGGAGCTTGGCGAGACACTTGTGTTAGATCTAAAGGTCCTCTCAGGCTTGTGTTGTGAGCTCTCAGTCTCCAGCTAACTGTGCTATTTTGCAGGCTGTGGAGTCTTTAGGAAGTGAGGTCTGGCAGGAGGAACTTGGTTCCAGAGGCCTGGCTTTGAAAGCTATCCCTGCTGCTGGTTATACTCACTTTTCTTGTTTTTCTGGTCTGAGACATCGAACAAGTTTCCCCTGCAGACTTCCACAGACAGGAGCTGAGGTCCTCCAACATGTCTTTACTGTTAGAAAAGACTGAAATCACTCTGATGAGGGACTCAAACAAACCATCCTTTTATTTTTTTAATGGTTTTCCAGTTCTTTTTGTCACAGTGATTTGAAAGTAACTAATGATAGCACCGGTGTTCAGCTCAGTTGCTCATACACAGTGTGCTATATACGGGTGAGGGCAGGTTGACCGGATGGATGCATGGATGGATGCATGCATGCATGCTTGGATGGATGGATGCATGCATGCATGGATGCATACATGGATGGATGCATGGATAGATGCATGCATGGATGCATGCATGGATGGATGCATGGATAGGTGCATGCATGAATGGATGCATGCATGGATGGATGCATGGATAGATGCATGCATGCATGCATGGATGCATGGATGGATGCATGCATGGATGGATGCATGGATAGATGCATGCATGCATCCATGCATGGATGCATGGATGGATGCATGGATGGACTGGATGGGAAGAGTTGTTCATTGGGCTGGTCAAGGGATTTTTTTTTGTCTATTTTTTTCTGCTTTAACCTGATGCATAGAGGGGAGCTGGTAGGTAACCAACATTTGGTGAATGAACAAATGAACAAAGAGATGAAGAGAGAATAATTAACTGGTATAGAGATATTTGAAAACAATGACAGGTTGCACATGTGGACAGCCACAGCTTAGAACAAGGACACCAGCAAAAGATACTGCAGAGGGAGCTGGCTCCAAAGCAAGTTAGATATTTGCGCACAAGAATAATCTTTTAGCTGCCATATGACCTGACATTTATGCTCATGCTATTTCCCCAAAAGAAATGAACACACATTTTCCTGTAAAAATTTGTGTGCGAAATGTTTATGGCTGCATTCAAGAAGTAGAAATAAGCCAATGCCTGTCTGTGGATGAGTGAACAAACTCAGGGTGGCTGAACAGACTAAATGTGGCTGATCCACATAGCAGAATAATATTCTTTCACATAAAAAAAAGAGTAAAGTACTGGGCAGGCTACAAGCTGAATGGCCCCTGAGGATATTATGCTAAGTAGAAGAAGCCAGTCACAGAACCTTATATGCTGTATGATTCCATATGAAATGTCCAGAATCAAGAAATCGATAGAAAACAGAATAGATTGGTGGTTGCAGGGTTTTGCAGGGGAAGGAAGGAGCTAGAAGAAAATGATCAGCTCCTAATGAAGGGTTCATTTTTAGGGCAATGGAAATGATTTAAGATTGATTGTGACTGATAATGGCTGGACAGCTCTGTGGAAATGATAAAAACCAGAGGGATTTACACTTCTTTTTACCCAGAGGGTTTTAACTGGGTGAATTTTATTGTCTGTGAAATTTATCTTCATCCAAGTGCTCTAAATAAACAAACCCTCCATGGAGGTGTGACCTGAGAGGCACAGAGTTCTACCAGCAGTTAGTGTCCCTGTGGCCAGGTGGCACAGAGCCTTAGGAAGGACAGTCTCCTCACTCTCCGCCTTGGGACCCTGCCAGGGGCTGCTAGGACGTTAGCTTCATAGAAGGCCCTCCCTCAGTCCTCAGGGCTAGTATGGAAGGGAGCTGCTCTTGGGTTTTAGAAGGGATAAACATTACAGAATTTCTTTACTTCTGACTCCACAAAAACTCTCTCGGAATGCCAATGGGCATATGTTTAGGTTGGGCAGAAAAAGAAAGGTCCAACACAGGAGACTACAAAGTGAATTAACAATTCTAGAGTTGTCTGAGCAGTAACTGTGCACCTTACCATGTTAAGTGGGAAGAATTTGGGGTGCAAAGAAATGCCCAGTTTATTGATTGATTGATTGATTGATTGATTGATTGATTGATTGATTGATTTTTAGTCACTTTACATCCTAGTTGTAGCCACAGGCCTCGCCTCCCAGTCCCAGCCTCTCTCCTGGAACTTTGGGGAGACAACTGGAGGCTGGTGTGTGAGTGCTAACCTGTGGATGGCAGAACACTGGGCCATCTTCACTCCTGCCTGAAGCTGTGTGCCACTGAGCACACAGTGTGCATGCTGGCCCCATTGTGAGGGTGGCCCTGGGGCACAGGGGTTTCAACGTGCTGGGACGGCAAATCTCACATGTCCTGTCTTCGGATCTGCATTCCTGGAAGCCAGAGTTCCAAGCTGGACAGATAGGCATGTGGAGGTTTACGGCCAGCCCCCAAACTGTTAAAGGGACAGAGCAATTGAGCGTTCACTGCACAGCTTCCATGTCTCATCTGTCTGTTTTTTCAAGTACACATAGATTACAGGAGAACAGCGTGTTCCGAGTGCTAAGCTGACAAATATCAGAAGGGAACATCTCTAACACACCAGGCACTTCCTCCCAGGGAAGTCCTTGAAATACTCCAAGGCCTGACCACTGCTGGCTCAGCCTGGACTTTGCCAAAGGCTCCCCGGCCCCAAAAGTTCTGGCCCAGGACTGTGAGGGTCCTCACTTATCTCCCTGTGGAGAAAGATCCTGGTACATGGAACAGCTCAGCCACCTGGAACCCAAACAAGAAGCAACACTCTCAGGTCCCTTGAAGCCTCTGTGACTTGTGGGCTCCTCCATCTGAACCTTGTGCTTTCAGAAGCCGCAGGGGCTGGCTGTGGTCTCATCTCTGGGGCTGGAAACAGATGCTGTTTACAAGAGAAAACAAGCGAACACACAAACACCCAGCACCTTCCAAATTCGGCCCCCATGCTCCAGGGAAGCTGAGCGGAGGAGGAGGAAGTGGGCTTCGAGGAACCGTGTGGAAACAGGGCAACATTGAAACACTGTGTAGCCAGGCTGAAAATTAAACACATGTGAGTTTCTTTAATTCAAAGCCTTAATTATTCTGACGTTTTCCATAACTTAATCCGAGCCATCACTTCGGCTTTAATTATGCATAATGAAGTGGATTATTTACAGTAACTGATATGACAGGAAAAACTGAGGAGGGAGAATTGGTAACTTGGCAACTGTTGTGTATTCCTCCTTTTAGCCAGCCAGGGAGTAGTGCACACCTACTGTGTTCCCCTTGTCCGCCTTGCAGATGTCTCTCTGGGGTGAAGAGTCCTGTCAGAAGATGTGCTCGAGCCATCTCCTTCCTTCCGTGTCTCATTCACGGCTGCAGGAGAGCTGGCAGGTCTTCCATGGGTAGGACTGAGATCTGAAAGGGTTAGGTACTTTACCCAGGGTCACACAGCACAGCCTATGTTTCTGACCATTTAGCTCTTCAGACAGAAGCCTCTAGACTAGCATTCCAAGTCTTCCCTCTTAACTCAGGAAAAGTCAAGTAAAGGTCAAAGCACTTCGTCATCTCCACTGCAAAGGGAAGGATCAGAACCATGATTTTGTGAAATGAGCCTGAAAGTTTCCTGTAGGATTCCCTGGTGGTGGGGGTTGGGGTCGTAGAGATACGCTGTGTCAGAAGTAAAGCCAGGGTAGTGACACAGGCAGCTTATGACAGGAGCCAGCCTGGCTGTCCTGGGTTTCTGAGAACACTGACTGCCAGTGAATGAGGAGGTCACCTGTCTCTGAGCTTGGGTTTCTCCCAGCCCAGGAGGGACTGGGAGCTGCTCACATCTCAGGGAACTTGAAATGCTTTCAGTTTCCGTTCTGTTACATTGTCCTTCTTTCCCTCCCCATCCTCCTCTCTCATCTGGCTTTGGAATAGCATCTTCCTCATGCTAGTCCCAAACTCACTATATAGCCCAGGAAGGGCAATGCTTCTGCCTCAGCCTCCTGATTGCAAATGTGAGGCTTGAATCTCCCTATTTGTCCTTCAGCAACTTGCTTTCTGGTCATCTGCAGTTATTCATAGCCAGCACCAGCCAGGCTCCTACAAATATGAATCTGACTAAATTTTATCTCCTTCCAGAAACTCTTCCACTTCCAGACTGCTGTGGTAGCTGGTGCCTCTGACCATGAGAGAGAGAAGGGGGGGAGGAAAGAAGGGAGGAAGATGTTTGCTCTTGTGACTGTGATATCACTGCTTGTTCATGTGATGCATGACTTCACTCCCGTATCTCTTAACTCACAGAGTATAAGTGGTTCTCACCCTTCCTAATGCTGTGACTTTTAATACAGTTCCTCATGTTATGGTGACCCACCAACCATAAAATTATTTTCATTGCTACTCTATAACTATAATTTTGCTACAGTTATGAATGTAAATATTTTTGGAAATAGAGGTTTGACAAAGGAGTTGCAACCCATAGGTTGAGGACCACTGATATAAATTAGATCTGAGAGGGAGAGAAAGAGAGGGAGGGAGGGAAAGAGAGAGGAACAGGGGCACAGTCCCAGGCACCAGGCTATCACTCTAATCGCCTGGTCACAGGCTGTCACCTACTGTGACTCCCTCAGGCCCACACAGTCTAAATGCAGGTTTGCCTGTGGGGTGCAATTGCACTTCTTCAGAGCAATGGGGATTCTCCCCACCATTTCCATCCTGACAAAGGGTTTGGCCCTACCCCTCCACATCTGAGGATGCTGAGATATCCATCCCCTACAGCAGGCGGGTACCCATTCCGGAAGAGTGGTGGTGGTTGGGGGGAATGGTGCTTCCGCTGACCCAATTACTCTTCTCACTGCCCCTCAGGCATCTTCCCTAAGGTTGCCATTACTTATGCTGTGATACTTCCCTCACCTCTCTGTGTACCTGGCACAGTGCTGCCACCATCATGGAAATGTTGTCAAGGGCCACACCACTCCTTAGTGGGCAGAAATCAGACTCCAATATTCTTCAGCCAACCTCTGGGCTCTGGAGGGGCCCTGGTGGTGGTCACCATGGGCCCAGAGATGGTGACTCTGCTCTGGGCATGTTTGTGAGGTGGTTTCTAAATTGCTAAACTGAGGACAATCTAGCCTAAATATGGGTAGCATCATTACCCAGGCAGGGGTCGCAGACGAAATAAAAAGGAACATGGCAGCTGAGAACTCCTCTGCTGCCTCACTGCAGACACAGGGTGACGCTGCCCGCTCTTGCTGCCACGATGACTACGCCCTCAAACTGTGAGATAAAAGGAGCCTTTCCTTCCTTGAATTGCATCTGTCAGGTGTGCTTTTACAGCAACAGGCAAAGTAAATGACACAGTGTCAAAGGGCAGCCTCTACCAGGTGTCAGAGACATTTGGTCCCAGCTCTCAGCTATTGTCTTGAGAATGAGTTTCAGTGAGCTCCAAGTCTGAGTCCCGTTCCTCATTCCAGGTCAGTAGAGACCCTCATCACTTGCAGGCTTCCCTTGGGCAAATGACACCAGGCCTGGGTACAGTGGAGGCCACCGTGATCAGGACATGTGCATATGGCTTTGACCAGTGTATCACTTTTTGATCTTCTGACTTCTTATGAGTTCTCTGTGGAGACGCATGGCTGAGGACTTTGGGGACTTGGGTTAGCTAGGATGGGCTAGTGAGCCTGTTGGGTAGCAGGATATCACACAAGTAGGTCATCAAGGAGCTAACAGACCACACATTGTTTAGAGTCTCCCTTAGCTACCATCTGTTTGTTTTCACGCCTGGCAACAGAGTCAGAAGGGGAAGGAGGATTGTGGTATCTAGAATAAATGTGGGCTAGAACACTGGGCGAAGATGCTGGAAAGCCGTATGCACAGGCAGCCATCCGGTATGAGGGGGCCAGTCATTGTCCTCACTCTCCTAGGGATCACCTCAGGTAGGAGCTCGGTGCACTGCAAAGCCTTGCTTGGCCTGCTTGCTTTGCAGGGTACCACATCATAAGAATGCCCCTCACCCCAGAAAAAACATGGCCCTGTGAGGGCTTCTCTGCAGTGCTGAGCGTGGGGCAGCTGCCCTGGGGAGGCTGCACTCTGGGGTCAGGGGTCCTGGAGCAGATGTGAATCGAGGGCCACAGGAGGGCCTAGGCTTGTGCAGACCTCCCTCTGCTGTGAATGGCCTGTGTTCTGAAGAAGAACTAAGGCTGGGAAAGCGCTTCTTAGAGCCTAGCTGTGTGTGGAGATCAAGTCAGTCTTTGCAACAACTTGTCCTTCTCTGAGGCACTGAACTTGACAAGTCATTCTTCAGGGAAACAGATATGGAGGGCAATTGCCTCCCTAAGCAGCAAAGGCCAGTCCTTCTGATAAAAGGCCCATCTGACACTTCCCATTCTTTCTCTCCTCCTTTCAAGAGCTTCAAGTATCTTCTACAATTTTTAAAGAATACCTTTAGTTTGGATTATTGAAATCAAGCTTTTTAAAATGAAGTTTTATATTTTGACTAGGTAACATATGCATACTATATTCACTCCTGTTAATTTGCAGGTTAATTTAGGGGTAACTTCCCTCTTTGATAGGTTATATGGTGAAGTACTTAGAGAAGGGCTTGGGACATTGTAAAAGCTTGATAAAAGCCAGTGGTGCTGGCATACGCCACTAAGTCCCCTAATCATAGTTCTAGATATTTGCTCAAATCTTTCTTTCTTTCCCTCAAGTGAAAGTGTCCTTCCTGAGTGCTTTTAACTAATGATAAAAATGTATATTCCTGTTTCTGTGCTCCAGGGGATGATGCTAGCTTGTGGTGTAAAGGTAGAAATATTTTCTACATCCAGGCCTTACCTGGATGATTAGTTCTAAACCAAAATGGATTTTTAAATTAAAATGCTTTTTCAAGATCCATAAAAAAATGAACATTTGATTTTCTTTTTTGATCTACAAATAAAAAAAAAATAACAACCGGGCTTCCTCGTTTTGAGCACTCCTTCACCTGAGCCTTTAGCCTGTGGAAAGCAGAAACTCTACAGAGTTTGGGGGGGGGGGCATGAACGGTCCAGGCTCTTACCTGAGGCAAACATTTGAAGGTTCTCCCAAAATATGAGCTTTTGAGTTAAGGGGTGACATTTACTGTCACTAGGGGAAGAATGAGGTTAGACAGATGCAGTCAGTGTCTTTCGTGCAAACATTACCCCCCGGGAGTGTTGTCATTAGGTGTGGAGGGAACAAATTGCACAAGGTGTCAAGTACTGGGGCACTTGGGATTTCCTATAGAAAAGTGCATCACACTCCCTCCTGGCCTAACAGACTACACACTTAATCACACATTTCCCTGCATGGTCAAAAGTCCTCGCCTTTTGATTGGCTCCTGTGACTTCTCTCATCTCTTGTGAGTCTGAGAACTTGATTAGTAATGACCTCTCTAGAGCTGCCGAGGTCTGGGGGATTCTGGGTGGGAGGGCAGACATCACACACCTGCCTTCAGCAAGTATGGCCAACAGCCACAACGTAAGCAAAACAGCCTCCTCTTTCCTTTCCTCAGGACTTAAGTTTCTTCAAGGCCCATATCAGGCACACCATCCCTCAGATCCTTCCCACTTGTTCTGGGTCATCATGAACCTTCTTCCCACTGCACCTTGGAATGGTCTTTGCCTATATGGGTTTTCTGTGCCAACAACTCAGAACAATGCCCAAATGCTCAACCAGCTAGCATAAGCCTTGTAACTCACTTCTAATGTATCTATCCTGTCTCTTCAACTACAATGTCAAGCCAACAATGTCAGGATTATACATCTCTTAGTGCTCTGTGGGTCCTCACTATCATCATGGCATCCAGTATAAATTTGGTTGTGTTGATTGCCATCTTTTCTAGGGTCTGGTGCACGTCTGTCTATGTCCTTCACATTTACTCATGAACATTCACCAAATGCAGAGCTTCAAACAGTGTACCTACTTCATATCTGTATTTGACTCAGCTTCTGTCCTCCCCATCTCCTACCAAGATGAGAAAAAAGATGAAAGTTTCTGTTTGGGGAAGCGATCATGTGTCACCTTGACAATGACTTACAAAGGAAATCCCCAGAGAACACTAATGAGGCAAACTCTTGAGTATATTCATGGGAAAGAGTTGAGACCAAAGTCTTTGCCCACCATATGCACCAAAGAGCCACATGCTCTTCACGAGCCAGAAAGGGAAGGACTGGGCAGAGGACCCCTGAGTATTTAAACCTGGGGTGTATGGAATAGAAAGCCTCCAGGGAGCTAGATTTTGTGCTGCCCCATGGAGATAAAGCATGTCGCAAGCCACAGGGGACCACTTGGTGGAGTCCTTCTCTCCTTCCTCCTTCATGTGGTCCTCGAACCCAGGTCATCAGGCTTGCACAGCAAGTACCACCTGCTGGGCCATCTCTCCAGCCCGTGAGAATGCATCTTAACTCTCACCCTCATGGTTTGAAAATTCAGGAGGAGAGTCAATTTCCAGAAAGCCTTTCTGTGGTACACATGACCTCCACAGAGATTGCAGAAGGCCTCAGCAGTTCTCCTCTCCACTTGCACCTGTCCCCTCCCCCTTCCCTCTCCTCTATGGAATTAGGAAAAGTCTAAAAGAAACCAGCTCTTCTCAGGGCAACAGCAGAGTGAGGCTCCCAGACAAACTCATCCTTTCTCGCTACCTACCAGCTAATATGATGGTCAGAATCAATGCTGAGGTCTACTTCTTTTCTTCTGTGTCCTGTTGGAGAATTTCCATGAATTTCAGGTGAGTTCCAGGACAGCCTGCACTGCAAAGTGAGATCCCATCTCAAACAAACAGCAAATTAGGCCTTTTCTCATTCTTAGAGGTCATATTTTGGAGCACCCAGAAGGCCCTCACCACATACAAACAACCCTCAATCAGCAATTCCCAGCATGTGCAATATAAGCCAAAGAAAATCATACTGTCTATAAATTGCCCAGTTGGTGGTATTCTATTATTGCACCACAAAATGGTCCAAGACAGTATTTGTGCATGCATCAGTGGTTCTTAATCCAAGAGAGTGCATCATGCCAGAGCCCTTGGAGAAAAAGTGACAACAGGAACCTACCTGGCCCTGGCCCTGGCCCTCTGGACCTCTTGTTAAGAGGTAGCCTTCAGCTGTGCTGAGTTTCCTTAATGTTTTTACTCTACAGTATTTTTTTTCCTCCTGGAACAAACAGTAGATTTGCAGATTTTGTCATTAGGCTCCTGTGGGTGTTCCTTAGCAACAGAACCCTGATTAGCAGCCATCTGGGCGGCTGCAGTGCCGCAGGAGAATTGACCCTGGAGTCCCACAGGTCAGGGTTCAGCCCAGTCACATGATCAGGCACAGCGATGCTGAAGTGTTCCTATTTCAAATCTCTACCTCAAAGCGGCGGCTTCCCCCACACTCCTTGATAAAGGCGAAAGTGAAGGACCACTCTTTATTCTTTCCTCGTGTGTATATGACGGGAGGCATGCACATGGACTTCAGAGAACTAACTCCACAAGGTTGTCCTCTGACTGCCACATGTTCTCTCCTTCCACCTCTATATGTGGTCCAGGGATGGAGCTCAGGTTCACGGGGCCTGCATGGCAAGCATCTTCTCCCACTGATGTATCTCACTGGCTCCTGGAGGAATTTTTACTGAGACAGTCTCAGGTGAGGGTTGTTTTGTGTCTCAACAGCAGGGCTGTCATATAGAGAAGCGGGCAGTGCGTTACAACTTAGTGTTGGGGCCCGGGGTGGTCAGCTTTCTGCCAGTTACTGAATCTAGGGAGACCTCAAGTGTCCCAACACCAGCTCTCAGGATGAGGCCCCACAGGCCTATTCCTAGGAAGGCTGTGATTCAGGGGAAACAAGTATTTCATGCATCAAGATAGCACAGCCAGCTCTGTGATTTCTAATCTATCCGCACGTGCCTTTTCTTTTTTCCACGTGTTAGATGTCAGCAATTCTAATTTGAGTCTTAATTAAGACACACGTGTAAGTCAAATTCCATGAAAACCTCCTGACTGCTCGTCAGACTCCAAAAAGAACCTTCTAGAAGACCAGCCTTAAGATGGAAATGAAGTGTCTTAGGAAGGAGAGTTGGCTTTGAGCCTCTGACCTCTCTGCTACAATTTGTCTGGTCACCTTTGGGTCCATTACTTTCAGCTGGGTGCCTTGGGAAACCCCTCAATCTTACCTGTGGAATGAAAGGGTTAATGCTCTGAGTATTGCCTCTCACCACATTAGCACACAGACCCTAGCCACTTGCTTATTGCAATTGCAGTCACTGTCACTGCCTCTTTGTTGGCGGGGCATCTGGAGAATGGCACACAGAGATTCTGCAGTGACTACTTGAGGTCACTGGGTCTATTTACCTCTTCCAAAACATCTCCCCTGCTGTCACTTGAAGGATGACCTTTAAGAAGGAGTGAGGGTGTTGATCTTGGAGTCAGCTGCCTCAGTAGGAGCACTATTTCTCCCATGCAATTTACTTCACGCTCAGGTCTTCTCGAAGATCGGATCGGTGCAGCAAAATCAAAGTGTCCACCCAGGCAAAACCTGGGGCAGTATTTGGGGACCACATCTTCTCTAGCCTCTGCAGTGCTCAAAGGATATGTGCTAAGGTTGGAAGCCCCAGCAATCCCCCAGTGAGGGGCGAGGCTGTGGAAACCCCAGGGAAGCTTATCACGAGTCCCCTACTCACACTCTTGCCAGGCTTCTATTGTAGCAGAATTCTTTGTGTGTTCGGAAGAGTGCGGTACTGGGGTCTGAGCCCAGGGCCATGTGTGTGGTAGGAGAGTACTCAGCTACTGAGATCCATCCTCAGTCTTCTTTTTATTTTTGAGACAGGGTCTCATCAAATTGCCCAGGTTGACTTGAACGCACTCTGTACATACATGTATCTTGGGCTTCTCATCCTCCTGCCTCAGCCTCCTCAGATTATAGGCCTATGTCACTACCTCCAGCTTCTGGTCCGACTCAGTGCTTATATTTTTGCTGCTGTGGATGGCCACTTATTGATGGCCAGGATGATCTCTTTCCAATCTCTTCCTCTTCTATTCCTTACTCTACTTTGTTTTATCTATGTCTTGAATGCTTATAGGGACACAGGTCGCTGGACTAATGGCTAACCTAGTTCACTATACACACCTATAAAGGCGCTGTTATAGAGGGTATAATCGGGACTCCTGAAGAACATGAATCTTTGGAGGACCCTATTCAGCCCGAGCCCACTGTAGTTTAGCAAGATTATAAAAACATGAGAGAATATGGCCTCTGCAATGGCCAAATCTGGCACAGTGCCATAGGGACCTTGGAATGGCCCCAGTATTCCCTGGAGAGGCACATGCTCCCTTAAATGGTTACAATTCCTTATCTCCAGGGAAGCCCAAGGAAATCCATGTGCCCTCCTGACTCTCTCATTTTCTCCTTTGTGAAATGAGGACAAACCACACAAGAAGTACTGCCTGATCCCCTACAGGATGTCCCTAAAACAGCTTCCAACGACAGCCCATTCACTGTCCTCGGCATTGCTAATGACTGAGGGAAAATCCACCATGATTCTGGAATTCTCTGGTTGTGCACACTCAATTCTCAGATGACCTCACTGAGACGAATCCAACACCGCCTCAGGGAGGAAAATAAACTTCCAGAATCTTCTGGGCCCCCTGCAAGGGAGAGGATGTTGTTAGCACGCCAAGGTCTTTGAGCGGTTCTTTCCCTGGCTCTTAACAAGGCTGGGAGGGAGGAGGGCAGCAGGGAGCCGGCGAGAAGCAGGGTCTTTGTTCCCCAGCAGCAGCACATTTCACGGCTGGTTGTTTCTTTGGCTCCCAGAGGACTCCACGTTTCACTTCCAAGGGCATAGTGAAAGCATTCAGTCTTGGTGACTGACCAGTCCCCTTTGTTGCCATGAAATGAAGTCACAGACCAAGCAGCAAAGTCTGTTTCCAGCCAAGGGCCTTGTGTTCATGTCACCTGGACTGTTTAAATCTACAGGAGGAGAGGCACTGCACCTGGTCCACCTGCCAGCCACTAGCAACGTGGCAGAGAACGCTCCACCTGCCACTTTGGTGCATGAGTTTTCCGTGAATTTATCAGTGTCATTGTCACCCGTGATCCCTGGATTTCCCATGGTAATCAATCCAAGACCCTTCACGGAAGCCTTCAGGGTAAACCGACTATCAGCAACCAACTTTGAGGTAAGCGGTCTCTCCCTTATGCCCCCATGTCTCCAAAGAAGATGTGCACGGGGTTACAGAAATCCATCCCTCTGTCACTGCTTTAAATTCCACTCTGCCAAGGAATCCCAGGACCCCCTCCCCCCCATGCTAAATGCCCCTGCCACCTTTGGGCTTTCCCCCTCTACCTCCACCGTCCCCTTGAACATTCACCACCCAGGATTCTGGGTGTGTGTTTGCACTGGCTGACCCTGTTCTTTGGAAGGGAGAGGATGAATCCGACAACCCAGGTCCTGGTGATCTTGAATCTAGGGAGTCACTCTGCTGTGGCTCGGTGATTGGGGGGGGCAGTCTGAAAGAGCAACCATATTTAATATGAAAGATGCACCCACATCTGCAAGCAAAATCTCAGCGTCTAGATCCTCAACATGCACATTCCCTCTCAGATGCAGACCCGAAAATTCACATTCACCTGTCATGTCACAGTTGCTCAACTGTCTACCTTGTCATTTGAGCCTTTGCCAAAGCGTCACTTTCCCAGAGGGAGAGTCAACCTGAAGACATCTTTAGGATCGAGGGTCCAGACTTGCCGGCCTTCAGTATTCTCCTCTTCAATCCCCTTACTTAACATGTCTGCCGCCTCCCAAAAGTAGAACCAGCTCTGCCATGAGTCCCTGGGGTCCTTGTGGGACACAGTGGGCTCAGCCTGGTCTAGACTTGGTAGCTTTCGTGAGGTCCACACTGGTATTGTTTTGTTTTGTTTTTTCTGAGTCAGGGTTTCTCTGTGTAGCCTTGGCTATCCTGGACTCACTTTGTAGACCAGGCTGGCCTTGAACTCACAGAGATCCACCCTCCTCTGTCCCCCAGAGTGCTGGGATGACAGGCATTGCCACTGGCCCCGGCTTATACTTGTATTCTTAAATCTAGTGGACTCTCTACATCATGAGGGAAGATTCAAAAAGTAGGAAGATGAGGGCTCTCCAGCTGCCTTGGAGAAGCCATGCCCTGAGGCTAGAGGCCAGAGGCCATAGTTCTCTCCACTCAAGGAGGGGTTCAGCCAGTCTTCACCTCATCAACCCATGGACATTCCTGGGACCCACATGCTGCCCGGCCTATCTCTTCTTGACATCTGGCCTAGTTTTAGCAGCTGCTGCCAGTCTGTTCCCCTTAGGCCTGCCAATTGCTCACACTTACAGAGTGTATCCTATGTGCTGGACACCACTGAAAAGGATTCTCACACTCCTGCTCTTGAAATCCTCCAGGTACAATGGTTGTCATTTCGACATTGCCTTCTAGCCACAGATGAGGGAAATGAAGCACAGCACAGAGAGACTGCAGAGTTTTTTCCCTAGCTTGCCTGGCTAACATGCAGCTGAGCTGTGACTGGAACCAAGGCAGCTAACTCTAGAGTTCTCATTATTTTATTTTAAACATCTTTATCAAGCTATTAGTTCACAAGTAGATCCCACTTCCTCCAGAGGCCCTCCTCAACCCTATAAGGCTAGTCATGGCCAGGGGTTTTCTGCTGGACTAGTGTCTCTAAGGAAAAAGCCTAATTACCCAGGCAGGGGAAGGACAGCAGGTGGGGCCCCGAGCAACAGCTGAGGAACTGTCCAAGGTCCTGTGAAGGTCAGTGCCATCCTCTTTCATCCTCCCATGGCTTAGTCTGACTCCTCTTTTCCCGTTAACTGTCCTGAGCACTGCGGGCCTCAACATTTGCTCAGCTTTGTTCAGGATGATATTGAAGTCAACATACATAAAGCCCAACTTACTGTTTACCCCAGAATTCTACAGCCAGATTGCCTGCAGCCAAATTGAAGTTCCTCACTCTTATCTGGTACCTCGGGAGAGCTCTTTCCCTTCCCTTCCCTTCCCCTCTCTTCCCTGACTTAGGCTTCCTATATAACATGGAGAGACACACCAACCTACAGTTGTTGTGACAAATAAAATAATAAAAAAGACTTGGCAGGAGGCAGACCCAGAACACTGGATAAACACTGGTGAGAACAGGCAGTTTTTCCCTCGTGCTGGTAGCAGCACGATTCCTTTGGTTTTAAGATGGGAAATGTGGACACTTGTGAGAATTCTACTTGCTTCCTGCAGAGAGTCCCTGCTAGTTCCCAAGGGTGATGTGGAAGAGTCAGTGTAACCAGGGATGAGGAGAGCACTAGAGCCTGAGCAGGAAGCTGGTGTATAAATGAGGAGGGCCTGAACTGTCGCTACAGGAGCCTGCTCAGGTAGATGTGTGTTCCCCACGCAGTTTCCGCTCCCAGGTTGAAATCCACCCTTGCAGAGAGTGCTTAATGCCTGAGCAACACCCTGAGTCAGCTCATTCATTTTTATCCTCGTGTTACAGATGGGGAAACTGAGGCACCGGATAGCTCCCTAACGGGAAACTGATCTTTGAAGTCAGTCAGTCTGGCTCAGGGCCTCTGCTTATGATATGCTATGATGCCTTAGCTCCCACAGACAAAATAGAGAGCCCAGCTCTGGATAAGCGGCCAGACGGACGAGGCTTAGACAAAGACAGGCTCTCTGCAGACAGCAGACCACCTTGTTCCCCTGTCCACCCTCACCCATCCTGTCTCCCTCCACTGCACGCGTTCACCTGCGGCTATCATCTCTCCTTGTGACCGGCCTAGATCTCGAACGGTCAAATCGGATACTCACCACCTCCTCCATGCAGCCCTCTCTAAACAGACAGCTTACAGCAATCTGTTCTCCCTCCCGACCCTCACCTCTGCTGTAAAGTGTCAGCTGATCATGGAGACCAGGGATGGCTTCCTGAGCTATAATCACGTGGGAACAAAAGGAGAAGGGATAGGAACTCCTCTGAGGTCACACAGAAGTTCAGCAGAGTAAGAGGACCAGAGCCAAGGGTTTTTACCACATGATGCTGAGGGTCCCGGCCCCTGATGTAGAAGCAGCCGAGGCTCTAGAAGGACTCCAGCCCTTCCGCTAGGGTTATAGTGCAATGGTAAAGCACTTTAACCAATATGTGTGAGGCTCTGGGTGCAAGCCCCATTAATGAAGAAAAAATAGAGGGAGACATGAAGAGCAGAGAGAAAGAACAAAGAGAGGACTTCTATACTATAACAACATGCCAGAAACTGGGTAATTAATGAAGAAAATAAAGTGATTCTTCCTGTTTCTGGGAACTCCAATGTCAAGGTGCTGGAATCTGGCCAGGGCCTTCTAGCTGCAGAAGGGCAATGGCCAAAACAGCAGCATGGTGAGGGGGCAAGGAAAAGATGGGCAAACAAGGAAGGCCTGGGAAGGTGGCCTGGGTTCCTCACAGCCTACTCTTGGAGATAAAGTGTTGATTCACTCAGGAGAACGGCACACTCGCCATCCACCAACCTCGCTTACTGGTCAGCTCACACCAGGCAGTACTGTAACACTGGTCATTCCATTTCAACACAAACATTTTCAGGGATAACTAAACCAGAGCCAAGTCCCTGAGCCTGTAGGAATTGTGCTCGGGACTCCTAAGGGCCCTGTGAAAAGCTTGCCTGCAAAGCAAGCCTTTTACGCGGATGCTGAGAGTCTTGCGTTTGTTTCAGGTTGTCACCACTGGGAAGGAACAACTGGATTTTGAAACAGGACCAAAATCATTTGATTTGCAGATTTATGTTAAGGATGATGTTGGCGTCACAGACTTGCAGGTCCTGACGGTTCAGGTGACAGATGTGAACGAACCGCCTCAGTTTCAAGGCAACTTAGCGCAAGGTGAGACAAACCCCAGCATCAGGGAGGACCCTGCGGGACAGAGCCGCACACAAAGTAAACGAAAAAGCAGCTGCTTCCTCGGAAAAGGCAGCTGCTTAACGAGCAGGGAAAAATGAAGCGTCTTTCTCTCAGCATGCCCAGTCGTGCCACCCAGCAGCCTTTAGAGCCTCGCATCTGTGCTTCTCTCTGTCCCTCTCGGGCTTGGGAAGCATGCTGAATGCAGGGACCTCGAAATGGAGCATTTCAGAGGAACCTGGGCTCAGCCCACTGTAGGATTATCACCATATTCTGCATCCGCAGACCAGCTGTCCTGTTCTCCCTCATGGACTCTGTGGGCATTACGTGCCCTGGACCTGCCTGGGAGACATCCGGGACAATATGAGGAAATGGAAAACTAGGGGTATAGCTTGGTGGTGGAATGGTTGTATCACATGCACAAGGCCGTGGGTCCAATCCCCCTACATTCCCCAAAAATATAAACAAGAGTGAGGAATGGCTCAGCAGGGAAGACCTCTCACTGTGTGAGCCTGGCAACCCCAGTTCCGTACCTGGCACCTACACAAAATCGGAAGGAGACAGCTGTTCTCTGATCTTCACGAGCATGCTATGGCATGTACACACCCACACACCATGCACACATGTGGGGATGTGTATACACAGAGAGAGAGAGAGAGAGAGAGAGAGAGAGAGAGAGAGAGAGAGAGACAGTAACAGTTAATACACTTAAAACAATACAGAGAACAAAGATGGGACCTGGGGACACTTCCCATCGGATTTTGCCAAGCGCCTAGCTGTGCACACTCTCTGTACAACGACAATCTCAAGTCCATTGTTCCTCCGGAGCTCTCCTTGAACTCACCACTCAGCCATCCGTTTTATCCAATGTCTCCTGGACATCTAAGGCCTCCCAAACTTAGCAAGCCTCTCAAACCAAACTCCTACCCCCACCCCAACCATCTCTAGTGTCGTTCCTATTTTAGCGGCTAGCACATCCAAGTTCAAGGTTAGCTCTGCACCGTCAGGCTGGATCTGAATTCCAACCCTATTACTTAACAGATGAGAGAACTCTGTAGCCTTTCTGACAGAGTTCCTCCTCCATTGTAAAATCCTAATTACACTATCAAAATAATTAAAACGTGGTCTTTTTTACGGGACTGTTATGAGGACAAAGAAAGAAATGGGTGGCCTGTTCAGCATGGCACCCACAAGAAATGTTCCTTTCAAGACCTTGGCCTCTTTTCAGACAGTAAGGGTCCTTGCTGCCCTTATCAACAGGAACACTGTAGGAGACTGGAATTGGGTTTTGGTCCCTTCCTTGAGCTTCTGGGAGCTCCTCAGATTCCTCCAACTCTTCCCTGCCCCTCTGTGTGGCCACTGATTACAGACATGCCCTTCTGCTGGGACCCCGTGTGTTTCACAGGGTCACTTTAACATAAGAAGATGTGTCTGAATGTGAAAGGCTTGTGCTGGCAGCACTCGGGGGCTTCCCAACTGAAGACATGCAGCCAGTACTGTGTACTGTAGAGATCTCCACAATGTGGTTCAAGCTGTCTTTCGCTGGCTCTCATCATTGCAACTCTCTCTGTCAATGATGACAGCATGCCTCGTTGGTTCCCTTCAGCAGTAGCATCTGGATGGCCTGCTGTTACAGCCCCCTATCTGACAAGACATTTTTATTCCCCTTTGGCTTGGAACAGGTTTAAATCTCTATGTAGTAGAAAGAACAAACCCTGGATTCATTTACCAGGTGGAGGCCTTTGACCAGGAAGACACAAGCCGGAACACACCCCTCAGGGTAAGCATCCTAGGCGGCAGGTCTGGCCAGGGCTCTGGGGACATAGTGCCCTGTGATCTTGGACAAACTCTAACATTGTTGAGCTCCTGTGCCTGAGTGACAGCGAAAGCAGGAGAGTACTTGACACAGGCAGGGCTTGCTCATGTGAGAGGCGGCTCATGAAGCCACCTGGCCCAGGCCAGATCAGGCTGGCAGCGTTTGCTTTCAAGCCGATACCAAGCCACCTATGCTATGAGAAACATAAACACTAAAGTGCACCCCAAACCAGGTACTAACCTTCTAAGAGATGGAGTCAAACTTGTAGCCAAGACATTTTTTCTTTTTAAGCCTCAGGAGTTTTGGTGCAGAGCAGGGACTGGCTGATTCAGCCTGAGACAGCTGAGATTTCCTCTCTCTCCTATTTGAAATCAGATTCCTTCTTGGAGCTGAGCTTTTAGATCCAGCAATCCCAGGCAAAGCCTCTTAGCTATTCCTGGGAAGGGTGCCTCTCCTTGCCTTTCTGAGGCTGAGCTTACCCTGCAGTTGCCAGGATCACCCTGGAGGAAAACATGATGGTAATTTCACTCATTTACCAAGGGAGCAGGGTGCCCAGATGCCAACCCTGCTGTGTAGAGACTAAATTTGGACAGTCAGGCTACTGGTAACACCAGAGGCCTGATTCTCCTGTTTGCTGTGGATTGGCAGCTTCAACAGGAGCAATTTTTTTCTAACAGGAAAAAGTGATCCAGGGGAATAATCTCCAGGACGACTGTAGGTAGCCACAGGGGCTGAAACAGCTGCTGGAATGATAGGGCAGGCATCTCCATTATAACAGAAAGCTGTTTTTCTTAGACAGTGTCCTTGTGTTCAAGAACATCCATTCCTTCATTTGTTCAAGAGTCAGCTTTTGCATAAAGAAGTGAACTTGGAATGGGTGGGTGTCCACTCTGGTGAAAGCAACAATGCTGTGTGACAAAACTTTTCCTGGGAAGACCCTACATACCCATCTCCTTACCGCACAGCAGACCAAAGCATAGCTACCACCAAAGTCCAACTGGGTGAAGCAATAAATACCACTGGGGCTATGTACAGGAGCATGAGTGAGGGGTTACTTTCAGCGGTAGGAATGACTCAAGGACATCTGCATCACCAAAGCCCACCCCAGCATGGGTGACAACTCACAATCAGGGAACCTGAGACACACTGCATAGACTGAGCTCAGCTCAACAAGTTGGAAAGTGCCCTTTCCAGGAGCCTCAGTTGGTCTAACCCTCCTCCAGGCCACTGGTTCGAGTCTTCTTTTCAGCTCTATTGTTTACTCTGGCAGGGAATCTGGTCTGTTTCAGAAACTTCCTGAAGCTGTTTTGAGTTGTCTACCTTCCTCCCTAAGGAGATTCCCTGCACGGTAGAATATTTCAATCTCTGATGAGCAAACGGTTACAGAACAAACAATAAGGGTTTTAAATGAGCATTTACTAAGAGCATGCTTGCTATGGAGGGCAAATATAACAGAAAATATAACCACATCAGAGGATAGGAGATAAATTAGTGTGTATATGTGCATGTGTGTATGCGTTTGTGTGTGTGCTCAAGGAGGCCAATGCTCAAGAAGGGCAGAGGAAGACCCTTTACCTTGACTTTATTCTTTTCAGTCAGATTCTTACTGAATCTTGCTAGGCAGAGGCCAGCAAGCACAGGGATGCTGCTGTGTCCCATCCCCCACAGTGTAATGATCACAGACACCCTCAAGCTCATCTGGTTCTTTAGTGTGAGTGTCAGAATCTGAACCTAAGCCCTCATGTTTGTATACTGAGTGTTCCACTCACTGAGCCATCTCTCCAGCCCTAGATTGTGTGGGTTTTTGTGTTGTCATTGTCTTGTTTTGTTTTGGAGACAGGGTGTCTCTATGTAGCCTTGGCTGTACTGGACTCTACCAGGCTGGCCTGGAACTCACGGGGAGGCCTCTGCCTTTGTGAGTGCTGGGATTACAGGCATGTGCCATGATAAACTGTGTTTTTTTACTCAGGTTCCATGAAAAAAAAATAGATACTGTATAAAATTATAATTTGACAAAACCAACAACAAAGCAGGTGTATCTTAGTGAGGTCTATTTCTTCAGATTCCTCGTGCGAGGCCCCTGAGGGTCTGGTGATGAACTGCTTGCTATAGGGTGGGAAGTAGAGACAAGGTTAGTGGGACCTTCTTGTTTCTTTGTTCTTCTCATTTGCCAAGGTGCTATGTTTGGGACACTGTGTTCTGAGTGATGTGCATGCATCAAATGACAATGACTCAGTTGGATACTGACTACAAAGTGTGGATAAGTTACACTGCGGTCTCTGTTGGTTACTTTTCTGTTACTGTGATAAAATACCAGGAACAGCTGCACTGTGGTGGCACACGCCTTTAGTCCCAGCCCTGGGAAGGCAGAGGCAGGCAGAGCTCTGAGTCTGAGGCCAGCCTGGTCTACAGAGTGAGTTCCAGGACAGCCAGGGCTAGCTACACAGAGAAACTGTCTCTCTCCCCACCAAAAAAAAAGAAAAAAACCAAAGAAACTTAAGTAAGAGTTTATTTTGGCTTATGGTTCCAGAAGAATAACAAGAGCCATCGCGGCTGGGAGGCATATGGTGCCTGCTGCAACCCTGGTGGCACACATCTTAAATCCCAAGCACCAAGTAGACAGCAAACCGGAAGTAGGCGGGGCTTTTCGCCCTCGAAGCCCACCCCCCGTGATGTGCACCATCTGAACCTCCCAAACATCACCACTAGTTTTCAGATTCCTAAGGCTGGGGGGACACTTCTCCTCATTCAAACTACCACAGGGTCCAGGTGAAGAGCAGCCTTTTGAAAGCAGCACTTCATTTCTTATGTGTACACTCATACACATACCCCCCCCCCCCACACACACACATACGGGTTTTTTTGAGACAGGGTTTCTCTACATAGCCCTTGCTGTCCTGGGTGTCACCATGTGACTCACCTCAAACTCACAAAAATCCACCCAGCTCTACCTTCCTGGTGATGGGATTAAAGGCGTGTGCCGCCCACACCTGGCTCTTTCTCTATTTTTGGTGTTTTCATGTTTTCAGACAGGGTAGCCTAGCCCAGGCTGGCCTCAAACTTGCAATCCCCCTACCTCAGGCTCCCAAGTGCTGGGATTATAGGTACGCTTTACTGTACCTAGCCAGATTTCTATTTTAAGTCTCTATTTTAATACATCTCCAAGTTATACAGCTGGCATGAGGTTCCACTCCTTCCGACACCCACCTCAGGTGCAGTTGTCCCCTGGAAGGGACCAGTGTGCCAGGGTACCTCCCTCTAAACCGTGCAGCTCTGTCAACGTGTTTTGGAGGAAACTGTAAACCTAGAGCAGGTACAGACTGTGGGACTGTTTACAGAAAGATGCTCCTGGCTTGTCAGAGAAAGCACTAATGATGTGTTTAACTCATGTGTGGGACCAAATAGCTGTATGAACAGCTAACTGTCTAGAACGATCAAAGTCTAGAGAAAAGAAGTAATGGTTTGGACAGTACCACCTTCTCCCTGGTCTTCGTATTTAGGTGCTTGTTTCTGGTCACCAGCGGTACCGAGAGACATAGTTGGCTGTTCAAAGCAGAAAGGCTACAGTTAACGCTCCACTGACAAGGTCCATGCTGCTCACCTTTGGCTTGAAATTGCAACCTCCAGGGAACTTTAAACACTCACGGGTGTCCTGAGAGTGTTCCTAAGAGTTTAGGGTTGTGGGGTTGTAGATGGAGAGGGAGGTCTGCCCAGTGGACAGCTGTTTGAGCAGAAAGGCTGAGACACTGGTTCCCGAAGGCATCTCATGTTTGGCATGTGCTGAGAACAGATGAGGCTGCCTGAAGAATGCAGATTCCTGCGCTCGGCAGGCAAATGCTGAATCAGCACGCAGACTTCAGATTGCTTTGTGGGACTATGCTCAGACCCGCTGAGCTGAGCGAGAACAGACTCGAGGAAGCTTGGGCACACGTACTGAAGCCACCTGGGCTTGGTCTGTGCCTCTTCCCTCGGCTGATGGGCTCCATAAAGTTTACCCTCCTCCCCAAATGAAGGGTAAGTTCCAGAAAGATCTAGCACACACGATGAACCCTGACCCTGCAGACGAAAAAGCATCCCACCGGCTCTTAACACAGTTCAAGGAAGTGGAATCACATCACAGGCCATGTAAAATAGGCATGCATCCAGAAGCCACAGCCTTTGCTCCTTTATCGGATCTTGTTTTAAAGAAACCTAGCAAGCATGCAGTTGCGTGTTGTTGTGAACACCCTTGCCCATCGCTGTACCCGTGCAACCAGAGATGAATGTTTGCAGATGTCGTTTTGAATGTTTTAATGGCCACATTAAGAGTACAAGAAACCAGGCAGCATTAATTCTTGTCAGCTCACAGATGCTCTAGCTTCTTCTCTGCCCATCCCAGAAATCAGGTCACACAACCATGCAGTCTTTCCCTTAGGACAAAAAGCTGACAGGCGCCTGCAGTGACTCAGCCCAGCCCCTCCCACCCCTCTGCTGAGCAGCCTGAACTAGTACCTGCCTCCTGGGATGCAGGCTAAGCTACAAGCTGTGGAACTTCCCACCATTTCTTAAAAACCTATGGAATCAGAAAGCCCCCTTTGTTCTGAAGATTTGAAGGGTCTTCAGGGCCCCTGTCATGCTAAGCATGGCACTTGTCTCTCCTAAGGAAGCTATTCTTTGGAATTTGAAGGGAAGACTTCCTCTCCTTCAAGGCCTCACCATATTGCCTACGGTGTGATGCTACACACACACACACACACACACACACACACACACACACACACACATACACACTGGTTAAAATCTTTCTTAAAAACTCTTCTGAAGGATGGTCTCATGTCAGTTCCTTTCTGCAGACCTGTCCCTCCGTTCTTTCTTCCCAGGTTAAAATAGTTACAATATAGCTTAATTCGGTATGTGTAACATATCACCAAAGGACAAACGAGATAGTTTACACTCACTTTTCACATGATCTTAGAACACTTCACCCATAGGCCCCCCTCCGTTAGGCCAGCCACATTTCAGGTGCTCAGCGGTGGCATGCACATGGGCTGAGAGGCGTTGTGGGTGCTCAGGCTTGTATCTTGACATGGTTCCATCCCCTGGGACTCCTTCTTCATCCTGATGAGGGTGCAGGTGGAGCTGGGATCCAGAGGCTGCCCACAAATGGAAAGACACGCTCCTTGAGAATGCTCAGGCTCTGGCTTTCTTCTGGAACCCACTCAGTAATTTTCCACCTGCTGAAGGCGGCTTGCACGCCCACCCTGCCTCCATCCCTCTCATTGCCAATGGCCCTTGGCTACGCAGAGCCTCCTTGGAGACTCTGGGGATACTAATAGGTTTTGCAGCTGGAGGCAAAGTGATGTAGTGCACAGCCCCTCCATTAAAGGGCTTCCTCAGACCTTTCCATTAAGGAAGACCTTTTGCATGAAATGAAGTGTGCTTTGTCTTCGCCAGGGCAGACAAAGGATTAAATTAAAAGAGCAATGGTCTCACTGCTGGTAGAGCAACAGGACATTCTCGCTTATATGGGTGGCTCTGAGGGGAGCCCAGTCGGCAGTTCTTCCCCGAAGTCCTCTATGCTGAATAGACCAATAAAGGCCATGGATAGATGGCATAGTTATTCATTTAACTGTTAGAGTGTGGGGAGTATGTAAGTGGAGGTCAAAGAACAGCCCTGAGGAACTGGTTCTTTCCTTCAACCCTTGGGATGGAACCCAGATCACAAGGCTTCTTTGCCGAGCTGTGTGGCAAGTACTATCACCTGCTGTGTGCTAAGTCGTCATACTGCTGCTCAAAGATTCCTCCCTTTCCCCTTTGCCCCCCTCCTCCCCCTGCAAGTGTTCTATCACTGAGGTACAGCCACAGCCCTTTTTAGACAGGGTCTTGCTGTGTAGCCTAGGCTGGTCTCCTAAATCTTATTTCTCCTGCCTCAACCTTTTGGATGCTGGGATTATAAACTGTCGTGTAATAGTTTCCTCAGAGATTGAAACATTTTATCGTGCAGAAATATTCTTAAGCAGGAAGGTAAACGACTCAAAATAGCTTCAGGAAGTCCCTGAAACTGAGCAGATTCTGTAGGTCCCTCTTTGCCAGGGTAAGCAATAAAAGCTGAGAGTTACTGTCAGGTAAGCTGCAAAGAGGACTTAGACCAGACCAGCTCCCTGGAAGAAGCAGAAACCAGCCAGGCTGCCTGGAAGAAGATTAGAGCAACTGAGGCACCTGGAAAGGATACTCTCCAACATGTTGAGCTGCCTGTAGGCTGTGACGTGTGCTCAAGGGTCCCAGCTTTGCAAGCTGCCACCCGTGCTGGGTGGGCTTTGGTGATACGGCTGTCTGTTCACCCATATTGCTGTAAGTAAGCCCAACAGAACTCATTGGTTCACCAAGCTGAACTTCAGTAGTACCCTGCTTTGGTGTGTCAGGGGATCCCTACCTGGGGTGAGCAGAAGTGTGTTGCATCTCCCCAGGGAAAGGATCCTCAGGCCTGCACCGCTATCTAGCTTCTGGAGAGAGCTTTCCCAGCTGTTTCCTTCTGAGTACCTAAGGCTTTTTGGTAACTGCAATGGGTACCCAGGTCTTTCTACCTGATTCTGGCAGTTCTGTTCTGAGGGGAAAGGCTTCCCCAATGGAGGTCTTGCAGCTCTGAAGGTAAAGGTTTCCCCAATCCTCATGTTATAGCTGAAAGGAAAGGTATCCTGGCAGTCAGGAGCCAAGGACTGCCACAGAGTCACATGGCACAAGAAACCTCACACAAGAGTTTTATCGGAAGAGACAACAAGAGGATGGCTGCCCCTGCTCAGGCGAGATGCATAAGAGAACTGAGCAGTAGACAGGCTTACAAAGGGCTTCTTGGAAGAGGGGTTTTCTAGGGTGGAGACTTTCAGGGTGGGGGTTGGGGGATTTTAAGCCAAGCTCAGGGATTGGTGGGAATTTGTGCTCAGACACTGGATGGTTTAGGTAAGTTTTCAAAGTCAGAACTGGGCTCAGCCCTTTTACCCTACATAGCCATGATGCCCCATTCTTTCCCTCCTGATGGCTTTCCCACCACGTGCCCCCTGTAATATGTCCTGCTGTGAACTCTGAAGTCAGCCCTTGAAGTCATAGCAAAAGGCATGCTACCTGAGGTCTTCATGTGAGGCTCAGGAGGGGAAGCCCTCAGGCCTGGGTGATTTCACCCCCAGACTCACAGCTGCTGATGGCTGCCCATGCTTTCTGGGGGACGCTCAGGTCAATGGAGATTGCTGCCCTTCAGACTGGCAGAGCATGGATCACAGAGACAGGACTCAAGACTCCTTGTGGCATTCCTCCAAGAGAAGGGGCAGGGATATTAGTACATCGGTTGTTACAGTAAATCAGATATTAGGCACTCAGTTGTTAGAGTGCTCCCCTAATGGGCACAGAAGTCTGGGTTCAATCCTTAGGATGCCATAAAACTCGTTATATAGCGAAGCGGAGGCCAGCCTGGAATACATGAAATGCTGTCTCAAAAAACAAATAAGCAGCAGCTACACAACTCCCAATACACAAATTTGTCAACGTCTCTAAAGAACATTTAAGTGCCTGCCATACCCACTTAGCTCTTCCACACAGACAGAAGCCAGTGTGGGCTGCCATGGGTTAGCTTTATATTAGTGGGTTTCTTTTTCAGTCAAGGCTTTCTTCCTTCTTCCCCCAACCTGCCACCCCGGAGCTGGTATAGGGGTAGCATATAAGAAAAGAGGAGGAATTTGATGGGTGTTTGTTTGTTTCAAAGTATTCAGCTGAAACTAAGAAATCTAACTAACGCATGGCATTGTATTTCTAACCCGACAAGCCGATTGGAAGATCCTGTCCCGTGTGCTGTTCTTCTGGGGGTGTAAGGGTGTAATACTGTCCCTTGTTCTAAGGGGCAGTATTTGCTTGAGACTCCCAAGAGCAAGTTCTGAGTGCAAAGGAGACTTATTTGCCCCAGAAGGACAGAGGGCATGGAATAAGAGATAAAGACAGCTAGAGGATGAGGGGGAAGGGAAAGGGAATAAGGGAGAAGAGGAAGAGATATTTGTCTCAGAGTGGAATGGGGCAAAGGATAGAGAGGAGCGAGACGTGGCCCTTATGCAAATTGTAGTTTATAAAGAGAAAAGGGGAAACCTCATGTTGGGATGAGGTGTTTAATTTTAATTGGCCATGTTAATTAGGTGAGGAACCAAATGGGGGCTTTTGATTGCTAGACTTGAATACGTTAATAACTGGACCTTGGTAGTCAGCCTCAGGAGGAGCCAAACGAGGGAGTAGACCTTGGTGGCTGGCTTTAGGAATGCACTCTAAGGGTTTTTAGCAAGGCGGAGGGAATGGGGGAGAATGGCAAGGCCTGCCAGAGCCACCTGCTCCAGTGGCCTAGCGTCCCTTCAGGGGGGTCCTGAATTCAGCTTCTTGAAGTGTCATTCTTCCTCCCTGGACTTGGGAGAACGAGGATTCATGCTTCCCTCTGGAAACTGGCTCAGTGTGGCGTGGATGCCCTGTTCCTAGGAGACAAGGCTAAATCCATGTTGATTTTTGTGCTGAAGGTCTAACAGCCAGGATGGCTGGGAAAGGCACCCAGTGATCTCGCCAGCTGCTGCCACGCTGTAGCAAGGAGCCCAGGGGGTTGCTGGCTGCCAGGGAGCTGACATTTTTGGAAACTGGGCCACCTCACCTTCCCTCTGGTTACACCAGAAGCATTACGCAGCGTGACTAGCACAGAAAGGATGGGCCCTGTGTCTTCCAAAAGGAAGCTTTTGTGACGAAGGGCAACCAGGAGCCTACAAACAGAACCATGGGAGGCTGGAAGGGATAGTCCCAGAGGAAAGCAGAGAGCTTGCCTAGCGAGCATTTGTTAGCTGAATTGATCTGATTACTCAGGACTTTTCTCAGCCAGGACTGGGGCAGAGAGGGGCTGCAGTTGCTTTTCATTCTATTTAATTTCTGTTTTCCAAGAATGAATATCAAGGGAGAGCTTTGATTAAACAAGCCTTTAAAAAGGAGGCGAGAATGCCAGGTTTTACAGAAAGCCTTATTGAGTCACTGGCAAGGGGCCACATGACACAATATTTCTAGTCTACAGATATTATCTGCTTTCTGAACACAAAGCTGCATGCCCATGAACAAAGCATGGGGACTGAAGGAAAAGAGAATTAGCCTAGCATTAATCATTCATACATACATACATACATACATATATATGGACACACATATGTGTAAAGATTATCAAAGTTTTAGGAAATCAGCGCAGCAGAAATTAAGAAGAAAATGCTCATGACGCCAGTTTTTACTCACCAAGGCTGATTCTATCAGCTGCTGGTTCCTTGACTCTGTCTTTTCCACAGCAGTTGTTGGGACTGTAAGCTACACTCACGAATTCACAGCCAAATGCAGCATTACTACACTTCAACGAAATGGTTGACATGGTATTTTTGTTGTTGTTTTCAGATTTTTTTTTAAATGCTGCTGTGGTTGGCTTTGGAGACAGGCTCTCACTTTGAAATGCAGGCTGACCTGGACTCTGACGCTCCCAGCTCTGGCTTGTGAGTGCTGGGGTGACGGACACACAGCGCCATACTCTTGCTTGTCTTACGATTCTTCAGCGGTGGGAATGTTGTACTCTCATCAGTGAGAAATTAGAAGGCAGGAAACCTTACCATTGAATATTTAACAAAGACCTAAATGAGCTCCTGTGTGGCTCATGGAAACAAAAAGCATGCCTTTCCCTTCAGGACCTTATTCTAGTTTTTAAGATGCTGTAGGGCCAGGGATTGAACTCAGAGCCTTGTATATGTGAGGCAAAAGCTTTACCTCTGAGCTACACCCTCAACAGGACCCTGCATTTTAGCTGAACGGTAGAAGCTACCACCCAGCATGTTCCAAGCTCTGCCAAGCACTGCGGTGGTTTGAGTAAGAACGGCTCCCACAGGCTCTTATATTTGAATGTTGAATCACCAGGGAGTAGAAATGTTTGAAAGGATTAGGAGGTGTGGTCCTATTGGAGGAAGTGTGCTACTGGGAATGGGCTTTAAGATTTCAAAAGCTCATACTAGGCCCTTCACCCTCTCTAAGATATAGCTCTCAGCTACAACTCCAAAGCCATGCCTGCCTTCTGCTGCTGTGTTTTCTGTCACAATGATAATGGACTAAGCCTCAGGAACTGTGAGCTACCTCCCAGTGAATGCTTTCTTTTATATGAGTTGCTGTGGCCATGGTGTCTCTTCACAGCAATAGAACAGTGACTAAGGCAAGCATGTTGTAGGTTCCTCCATAGGTAGGCTATGTTGTCACTATCCTACACAAACACACAGAGCTAGAAATGGTGGGACCAGGTGTCAAATCCGAGAGGTTTTCCTCCAGAATCACATACATATTACTATCCCAATTTGTGGCTTTTATATCCAAAATATGTCTAAGAGGTTTTGGTTCCTGTCATTGTCTCTATTGATCCCTCTTGTAGTCCCTCACTTGGATCACTCTGTTCCCTCAGTTTAGCATGAACTTTCAGAGGGGGAGCTTATTTACCATTTCTGCATGCCAAAATCCCCACTGCTTAGAACTGAATACATAGATTTGTGTCCCTGGGTTTTACAAAACACAGAAAGATTCTGATTCTGATGCATGGTAGTAAGTGTCCTCACGGGTCTCTAAAGCCTAGTTCTGCCATCACATCCATCAAGAGCTTCTGATTACTGTTACGTGAGGAAGCCTTACAGGGAAGACTCAACCCAGAGACATGTGCTCTGCATGTGGGCAGCTTGCGGCCAACCTGTTGCTGCTCAGGCAAAAACAAAACAAAACAAAACAAAAAACTAGAGAGATGGTGGGGGTCTGCAGAGATGCATCTACGATGGAGAGGGTCTATGTTCCTGAGGGAAGGGCACAGAAGATTGCTTCCTGGCATTGCCCAACTGTCTCCTTTTAAACGAACACCGAGAAGATGTTGTTGAATAAGCCCCATGTTTAAAATGCTGTGCTGTCATTAGCTAACTAGGCTGGACAGTCAGATTTACGGACTGAGCCTCTGGACTCATCCTGAACACACTATCTCTTCTGCTCTTAGAAGCCAAGTAGGGCTCTGAGGAGACACAGGGCTATAAGGAAATGTTCAAGATAGAAATGAAAAGAATACAGTATTGCCATTCGATTAGTACACCACCTTGAGATCTTGGACTGTGTGTATTTGCATAGAAATAGCAGGAAGTAATCCATCAAAATGATGAGATTTCACACATGGATTTCAGCTAGTGACTTTTTAATGTTTTCCTGCCTTCTCCAATTTTTGTGTAAAAGTCTGTTCATTACAACAAGAAAGATATCATTATATAATAAAAAGAAAGTGCATACTTCTCAAATATGATTTAAAGACTATACTGGCCCCAGAGGAGGCCTTTAATCTATTTTCTGGCCACTCTGTTTGATCCTAGGAGCTCCCGAGCACCCGTACACACATCGCTGGTTGGAGACCCTGGCAGTGTTCCTATGATCCTAGTCTTTGGGGCCTGTAGTTCTGGTCACAAACCCTTCACTAATTACTGGACTCACCCATCTAAGACCTAGGGGATAGATCACCTCTCATTTTAGCCATTAGTAATGAAACCTGAACTCAGAGCCCTTTGCATAAAGGGACATAAACTGTGTTCTCGCCGCCCTTCATATTTAACAGCACATCTTCTCATTCAGTTTTCCCAAAAGAAAGGAGTGGAGCCATTGGTGTTGTCTGTAAGGCACAGGCAAGGGAAGAATCTGAACATGTACCCCAGCCCTTCTGATGCAAGCCCTTGCCCTACATTCAGACTCTGCTTTTCCACTCAACCATGACCAGTGGGTCCCGGGGGAATAAAGGGAGGCCCTGTGAGCGCAATGAGAATGGACCCTCGGGAGACAGGGTTCAGTGAAACACCTTGTTTAATTGGGGGGAAAAAGGTTACTTAAACCTTCGGGGGATGAAGTAGGGGCTTTTGGGGTGAGTGTGCATTATTGGCTGGGGCCAGGGTGCTAGGGATGTGTCATTTGCATAAGGAAGAATTCCAGGTGCTGCTGGACATGACCTTATAATGGAAGAGGAAGTTTAACCTGGATACCAGGCTATATGACCTCCTCCAGAGGGGCAAAGGTGGAGGCCCAGGACTACGTGCACCTGGACATGGAGACCTGGATGGGGGCAGTGGTCCTACTCCTGCTGATCTCAGGACAAGATTTCCAGGGTTTAGACATAACTTGACCCTACTCTTAAACCCCCCCCCATGGCTCCCTAGTCCCATTCTTCTGCTTCCTTGAGTACATACCCCAGACAAGGAAGCCATCTTAAGCTCCTGTAGAGGAGCACAGACATGGTGGCCCTGTGGGCTGGAGCTTAGTGAGTTCTATGCATGAGCCTCTGTGTTTCTATCAGATTTCATGGGTGTGACAGGCAACAGTCAAGAGAGTGGCACTGGGCACTGCTGTCAAGAACAACAAAAACCCACAGCTACCCAAAGTTGTGGGAAGACTACTACTATAAAAGATCTCATTTATGCCAGTGGGGTCCTAATATCTAACACGATTTAGGTGTGTTTAGGCAGTGTTAGTTAAAGTCGCCTCATAGTGTTAGAGCCAGGATAAGCAACAGGAAGATGACAGGGGCATGAAGAAGGAGGCTAGAGCCGGCAGCAGGCAGGGGCCCTTTGGTAAAATTTCAGTAGTTGGAACAGCTCGTTAGAGAGTACTCATCAGTACCGGCCAGGCGTTCTGACCAACCACATCTAAAGACCTTTCTCCTCAGCAACCACAAAGTCTCAGAACTGCTTATCCCGACATTTTCCTAAATCATTCAAAGTGTTGTACATACCAAGAGTACTAGACAGGACATGAGAGAACGCAGCTGAGTGTGGGCTGACCTAATCCTAACTGGCCCTTCTTTTACAGTACTTCCTCATTTCTCCCTCGACGAACTTCAGACTGTCCGCTAACGGCACCCTCTTCTCCACCACAGAACTGGACTTTGAAGCAGGACAAAAGAGGTAACCTTCTCAGTGGCCTTCCCTGAAGGCTGGCTATCGAAAACTCAAGAAAAGGAGGCTAACCGGATGCAAACAGGGTGTGGGTTCCTTGAGCAACCTGGGGTATGGCTAGGAGCTTGGCTTCAGCAGGCTGGAAACCCCACAGGACACACAGGTGAAGCAGCAGAGCATGGTGTAGGGGTGGAGGGCATGTCCAGAGTTGGGGTTCGGGAGCAGGGAGGGTAGCACCACCCCAAGGGCATCCAAAAGCAGCAAGTGTGACAGGAAAGCCTCGGAAGAGAGATCAGGCTTTGAGGTGGAAGCCATAGGCCTTGGGAAAGCCACATGCTGCTCCTGGCTCTATACCAGTCAAGAGAGCCATAGTGGTTATTGAGGACGGCATGTAGGTCAGTGCTTACTTTGCATACGGGAGGCCCTGGCTTCCTCAGCCAGCACTACGAATGAATGAATGAATGAAATGGGAGCCTCATTTCCTACAGGGTGGAACAGGCCCATTGCAAGGACTTTGTAAAGGCAGAGACCACGACTTGGCTGGCAAAAGTGGCTGTCTGTCCAGGGAGGTAGTAACCATGAAGAAAAACCCCAGACTGAGAAACGAGAGAGTGAGCCTTGTGGCCAGAGAGGGAAGGCGGCTACGCCTAACATTTGAAGAAGCAGGTGGCTGGATGGGGGCCGCTCACCTCACTGCTGCCACTGTGTTCTTCCCTCCTCTTTGTGGTGGTGTCAGTAAAGTTGTGTCTCTCAGTTGGACTTTGTCCCGGACAGCTTCTACCTCATTGTGGGAGTGAGAGACAGCGGGGATCTCGAAGCTTCCACGGCACTCCAGGTGACTATCGTCAATGTCAACGATGAGGTCCCACGCTTTACCAGGTAGGCCTGGGTGCATGCAGGGCACAGCTCACAGGCCTTCGTAGACAGCCTCATGACCAAACAGACACCGTACTTGGTGCGGGCCTAGACAAGAGATGAGAAGGAGCAATCTCCAGCGTCCCTTATGCCTCTCAGCCCCACAGTCCCCTTCGCCTCCCACACCTCCTGACACTCCCCCCCAACACACACACACACTCATTCACATTTACCATGGGACTGTGGAATTGGTAGAGAGAAGGGTCGGGGCTGAGCACAGGGGTCATTGTGAAGCACACACAGAAGATGAATGCAGGGCAGGCACCTGTTCAAGGGAATACCCCATGTAATAACAATGTTCAAGCCCATCCTGGTGTCGCCATAATGGTGTCATAAGGCTGCTGGTATACCAAAATTTCTTCTTGGCTTGGTGGATCCAGAAAGACACATGGCTGTGTCTGCTGTGTCTACATACAGCAGAGGTGAGGGAGAGAGGGTGAACCTGGCTGCATCCCAGGCCCAAAGGAAGACCCTGGCCTGCTGCACACCAGGATTCGGGAAGATAAGGTGGAATTTAGAGCCAGCAGATGACCGGCTAAGCAGCCCGAGTTTCTGTTGCAGTGACTGGGCAGAGGCCCCAGTCATGGAAACAGCACCATCTTGTGCCATGGGTCAGCAGTGTTAGTGGCTGTGAACAAACACAGCACAAGCTACTCTACCAAACCCAAGGGCAAGATACAATTATTTTTTTTGTGTGAATTAAAAGTAAAACTAGACCTGGAAAGATGGCACAGCAGCTAAGAGTGCTTGTTGCTCTTATGAAGCACCGGAGTTCAGGTTTTCAGTGCCCAGCACCTACACGGGGCAGCTCACAGCAGCTTACAACTTCAGCCCCAGAGGATCCAATACTCTTTCCTAGCCTTCTCAGGCACCTTTATCCA
Organism: Psammomys obesus; assembly: GCF_907164565.1. Taxonomy (NCBI): domain Eukaryota; kingdom Metazoa; phylum Chordata; class Mammalia; order Rodentia; family Muridae; genus Psammomys; species Psammomys obesus. The sequence goes on from NW_026585644.1 coordinate 11,145,157, forward strand.
CATGTTCACACACACAGACATATAAATAAAATGAAAATACTTGAAAAGCCACAAGCACAAGAGCAAGGTATGAAATGCTTGCAAAGGAGCTTCAAGATGGCCGGCAAGCAGGCTCGAGAGCGCTTGCTGCTCTGCATCCCCAGAGCTCATGCGAAAAAGCTGTGTATGCTTGCACACTCACAAATCCCAGTGCTGGGAAGACAGAGATGGACAAACCTGGAGCTCATGGGCCAAGTAGCCAAGTCTACTTGGTGAAAATCACTGCCTCAATAAAGAACGGGTGGGCAACCCTGAGCAATGGCACCCAAGGATGTTCTCTGGCCTCCACTGACGTGAGTGCCTGCATGCATAAGAACATACAAGCACATACAAAAGCAAACATGTTTCAAGACTGGGAGGTATTAAGCCCCGTCTTATCCCCAGGCTAGCATCGTGGCGCTTTGCAAACATGCTGCAGCTGAAAAGTTTCTGGTCAGGTACACGAGCTCCAGAGCAGCTGTGGCAACTACAGAAGCAAGTAATCTTCCCCCAGGATATTTCCATCAGAGTCTGGTGCTGGGCTGGGTTCCAGAGAGCCTGGGGCATCTCTACAATTGTGATGGCCTAGAAATATGCACCGGTAGGTTGAGAAATGGTTGTGATATATCAGTTCAGACCCAGGCTGAGGCACTGGCCCGCACATCTCTGCGGATTCTTCCGAAAAGTGTAAGAAGATGATAGCTGTGGAGCTGACAGTCAGACAGCCAGGAATACTCCCCACAGCCCAGGTAGAAAAGCAAACTGATAGGATGGCAGAGAGAAAAAAAAATACGTTGTCCTCTGGGCACTAGTCTGCTTTGTACTAAGTCTTCTGAAATGCAGCAGTTAGCAGTTTAGCAGAGAAAGGAAGCAGCTACCCAGAGGGCAGCTTCAGATTCCTTCGTTCTCTCTAGTGATTTTGAGATGGACCTTTTAGACTCTGCATCAGCTTTGCTTCAGCGTTCCTGAATGGTGTCCCCAGGAGCCTGCACTTTAGAAAGGACAAGACACCACCTCATTTTGCTCAGGCTGTTTAGTTATAAGCCCCCCCACCCCCATCCCACACAAACCATGATTCAAAGGCACGCAGTTGGGGTTACACTGGATGTCGAATTGAGAGCTTGCCTGCTCCCCTGGATGTCCCAGGATTCAGGGCAGGGCCTGTGAGATAGGTAGGATCAGGGCCTGGCTACAGATGCTCCCTGCTTCTCTTGAGTCCAACCTAAAGCTCTCTCTTGTGTCTGCTTTCTCTGGCCCTCTCACCACTGGGGTGGCAGTGGTGAGGCAGGGAAAGGAATGTGATCTGAGCCCCCAACATGAAGATGCCATTTAGAGCTGAGATGAAGACCGCCTTCCTTCAAGGAGGGACTGAATGGGAAAATGGCACCTTAGGAAACAGAGTAATTAAAGATTACTGTGTCAGTCTGGAATGATCTCACTACTGGTCTTTTGTAAAAGCATGGAGGTCCAAGAAAGGTAGGTAAGCTGGGTACTTGGAGCTACATGCAGCGCCTCTTGGAAACAGTGGTGAGTTGCTGACTGCAGGGAGCTTAGAGAGCTGACCTCATGATGATGCCTAGGTTCCATGTGCAAATGTGGTGTCAGGCAAAAAAAGAAGAAAAAACAAAGACCAAAGATACTAGAATACACTACAGAGCATCACCCATAGGTTGGGAGTCAGGCATAAGTTAAGAAACCTGATGTTCTGAACATCAGCTCCAGGTGGGCTCTTTAAAAGAATCTAGATGCCTGTAGAACAGAAACTGGGAGGAGAGATGCTGACCAGATAGATGATGTATATCTTTATCCAAGAGGATGTTAATGATAAGAAAGGCATCAGGCAGGCAGGCAAGCAGGCGGTGGCCGTGCTATCTAAATTGCTGCAGCAACAGCCTGGCATTCTTTGCATCCACAAGGATGTGATGTTTGGAAATACAGACACCAGTCACCCCTCCTTTCAGCTGCTGTGTGCTCTCTGCATGGCGATGCAACTCAAGCAAGGCAGGGCTATATTTAGCACACACCAAAATACCTACCGCCCAGTCTGCACCCTCCCCTGCCCTGCAAATTAGCCACATCTGCAGTATTCTCGTTTCAGTCCAAGGAGAGTGTACTCCATCCCGGAGGAAGTGGTTCCAGGAACCATCGTGGCAAACATCACGGCGGTGGATCCTGATGATGAGGGCTTTCCTGGCCACCTCCTCTACAGCATCACTACCGTCAGCCGCTATTTTGTGATAGACCAGTGTGAGTCACCTACTTCACCTTATCCTGCATCCTCTGCATCCTCTGCATCCACTGTTGAGCAGTTTTACGGAGCTTTCTTTCCTCATCTGGCCCTTGGCCTGCCTGCCTGCCTGTCTAGGTTCATCCTTAGTGTTCAGGGAAAGGCTGTGTGTATTAAAGGCAACAGACACCAACCAAGAGTGTGGAGAGTGAGCAGGGCTGAGTGCGAGCAGCTGGGTCGCCTTTCACCTTTATGGGGAGTGGGAATGATTTTTTTTTCTTAACTTCTATTAAGGTTAAAATCCCTATGAACAGAACTCCCATATCTCTATCTGTCTGGAAATGAATACTCAAAAACTTAGGAGAAATTATATTTTTGGTTTTTGTTGTTTGGTTTGGGTTTTGTTCTTTTTGTTTGTTTGTGGTTTTTGTTCTTTTAGACAAAGTTTTATTCTGTGTAGCCCTGGCTGTCCTGGAACCTGCTCTGTAGACCAGGCTGACCTTGACCTAAGAGATCTGCTCGAATTCTGGGATTAAAGCCATGTCCCTTTGCTGCCTGGTGAGATATCTAGATAGGTGATTGGTAGATAGACAGACAGACAGACAGACAGATAGATAGATAGATTGTTTTTGAGAAAAGGTCTTGCTATGTAGCTCCAGCTGGCCTGGAACTTGCTATGTAGCAACTCATGGCAATCCTCCCGCATCAGCCTTTATGAGTACTGGAGTTACAAGCATTTACCACCACACATGTCTGGAAAATTGCATTATTTTATACTGTTTGAAGGGAAATCATGCATGGATAACAAAGTGTCTAAAACTAGAGTAAAGTGTGCAAGGCCTTCTATTTAGGCCTTCCTAATTGATACTTACTGGGCAAATATCTCAGATGAAGGCCTGGTGGCCCCTCCAGGGGTAGACAGGTCCTCCTGCTTCTCTATTATCTCTGATGTCAGTGTGCCGTGTTACAGGGTCTCATGCCCCAAGCCCCATCATCACTGTGAGGAAGGTGGGTCTATGAAGATACGCTCCTGAAGAGAGCAATGGTATCAACACTGAAACAGAATGAAGACAGGTGTGGAACTTCAGTATCTTCAATAGTCTCATTAAAAAAAAAATGAAATTGAGCTGGCCAGTGGTGGCGCAAACCTTTAATCCCAGCATTTGCAAAGCAGAGGCAGAAGGATCTCTGTGAGTTTGAGGCCAGTCTGTCCTACAGAGCAAGTTGCAGGACAGCTAGGGTTACAGGGTTAGAGAAACCCTGTCTCAAAATAAACAAATAGAAAAGAAAGAAAAAAGACAAAAATGAGATTACTCTTAGGATCCAAAATATTGTCATTACAACATAATTAATATTTAAAAGTAACTGAAATATTTATATTATTTTGTTTGGAAGCTTCTTGTGTATTTTATAATTACAGTGTATCTCAGTTCAGAGATATTTAGCCCATTTCAGGGGCTAAATAATTACATGTGGTCAACAGTGATACAATGGACAAAGCCTTTCTACCTCAGCTTGCTAGTTTGTTGGCAGTTATATCCCCATATGAGTAGCCTAGTGCAGAGAATGAGCGTCCTCTCTTCTGAACTAACAACCTTATTGGAGATGTCATACTTACCAGTCATGCAGCATGGCCACATGATTTCCACTCCAGGTACTGGAAAGACCCAGTGAACTACCGTCATCCAGAGTTTACAGAGGAAAACCAAGGGAGATACCTAGACAAGTTCAGTGGTTGCCCAAGATCACACACACACACACACACACACACACACACACACACACACACACAC
>NW_026585644.1:11149204-11210891 GCF_907164565.1 Psammomys obesus
ACACACACACACACACACACACACACACACACACACACACACACACATACACACACACATACACACAAATACATTCTACACAGTAGTGCTGGGGATTGAACCCAGGGCCCTGTCCATACTAGGCAAACACTCTGCCTGCCTATGAACTATATTCCCACACCTTTTTTTTTTTTGAGTATTTATAAACTAAGACTGTGGTTCCAAGTAATAAAAATGAAAGCATTAATATAAAAAATAAAAATTTAAAAAAATAAATTAAATAGCAAAAAAAAAAAAAGCCAATCTAGCTGAGCACAAGCCGGGAAAGGAAGAGAAGACAGGAGAGCAGAGGAGGGGAGGAGAAGGGAGGCTTCTCTCATCAGAAAGTCTCTGGTGGTCAGGGCAGAGGAGGGGTGTGAGCCAGCACTGCTCCAAGGATCTCAGCAGCTCAAGTCCTGGGCTTTCACCTGCAGCTCCGGTTGTATCCCCACTCACTCTCTGATGCGTGTTTCTTAGCAACAGATTCTCCAATAAGAGAATCCAGTGGGCAAAGTTGAAGTCAGCTCCCTACAGGTCTGTCAGCTGTGGACAGTGCTGTACCCGGGGCCCAACTCTGGGGTTTAAAATGTGGCTTTAGAGAAGGATCAGGTCAGGTGCTACAGTAAGTGTCAAAGCTGGAAATGGACATGATTGTATAGGACATGTCTGCATAGAGGCTATTCCCAGGGTAAGCTGGCCTTCATCCTAGAACTGTCTTTTCCTGTGTCCTCCACGCTCCTTGTGCCTTTGTTTCCCATTTGTCCTCTAACCTTTGCCTTCTTAGTGACAGGGACAATCCAAGTGGCCCAAAGGCTAGATCGAGATGCAGGCGAACTGAGACAGAACCCCGTCATTCCCCTGGAAGTTCTGGTGAGAGACAGACCCTCTGGGGGTCAGGAGAACCGCATCCAAATAAGCTTCATTGTGGAAGACATCAATGACAACCCTGCAACATGTGGACAGCTCACCTTCAGGTAGGCGTGCGCTGACAGGTATTCCCTCTTGGGTGGCTCTTGACCCCTGAGGTCCCCGATACAGGAAAATGACTACAAGCAGATTTGAAGTATCCCCTTTTGTTTAAAGATCTTCAGGTTATTCCTTTTCCTTACTCTGTCATTTTGTTCCCTCTTCATTATTTCTCTTTTTTTTTCCACGTTCTGCCTACATTTATAGGTTTTTTGTTTTTTTTTTTGTTTTTTTTTGTTTTTTTTTTTTTGTTTTCAATTTCATTCCATCTGCACCTCAGGCCCTCTCTGAACTGTGTCTGTTTTTTATTTACTGCTGCCAGGGGTAAGGAGGGGTGTTAGCAGTTGTCGTAGATGCTGGAGATCAGGATTAGTAAGTAGGCGCTCCCAAAGAAGCCTCAGGAAATAACGGGAATAAACCAAGTAGGTGGGTAAAACAAAACCAAACATCTGGTTCACCTAACACAACTTAGTTGCATAAAAGTGAAAGGGAAACACAGACATATGTGGGACAATTCCATATATCCTCACTTGTTCTTTGACTCACAATTAATTACCATAATTGTAACGTATAGTCCTTTAATAATTACTTATGTCTATCCTATGTGTGGTAGTGTCCTGCCTGCATATATGTTTGTGTACTACATGCATGGCCGGTTCCCTGCAGAGGTCAGGAGAGGGCATCAGATCCCCTGGAACTGGAGTTACCAACAGTTAGTTGTGTGCCTCCACATAGGTGGTGGGAACTGAGCCCAGGTACCTGAAACAGCAGCAAGTGCTCTTCAACGCTGAACCTTCCTTCCAGCCACATAAGGCCTTTTTGATTCTGGGTTACAATGTCTCCCCCACCTCCCATAGCTTTTCTTTCTGCTCTTCTGTCATAAAGCCACGCAATTGGGAATTCTTCCACAATAGCTTCATCTCTGTGGTTTTCAGGCTAACCAGTCTCTGGGACTCTGAATGGGGCCAGCTCAGGGGTGGGGTGCATCCCAGAAATGACCTTTGTGGGCAGAGTGCTCTGCATCCGAGGTGAGGTTGGAGATCAGAACAGGCCACTCTTTTAGTGACCCTACAGGCAAAGTTTCTTGGGGTATCTTTGACTGGCTTTTCAAATTTGCTCCAGGTTATTCTGGACAGATTGAATACATTGCATGACCCCGCAAAAGACAAAGAGCCCTAGACCAAGGCTATGGGGTAAGCAAAAGCGATTGAGCTTTCCATTTTCACAGCTTTGACACTCTGTTCTGTGCTAGCGGCTCAGCATGGTGGCGTGCAGTCTGTTCTGGACACATCTCAGATCGACCGTGCACCTTGCCCTAAGCCCCAGAAGGCTGCCCACTCCCTGCCTTGCATTCCATTGTCTCCTGGCCAGTGAAGAGCTAAAAGGGGGGGAGGCCAAGAGTGAAGCTGGGGGTGGTATCACCTCCCCCTTTCAGTGCTGCCCTCTCCACATTCTGAGGGGCTCAGTTCCTGTAAGGCAGCTCTCTGCACACAACACTCCTGACCATGGCGTTTCAATTTCAGGGACCTCTCCTTCCACTGGTACTTCCCTGTCTCTGGGTAGCAAGGATGCTCCACTCTTATTAGACCTGAGAGATGTACCAGCCCTTGAAACTTCTACATACACCCAAGTACCCCTTTGTAATCACTTCTTTGCTAAGTCTCCTAGGATTCTCCTCATTTGCCATCTGCTTCCTGTTGAGACCCTGGTTGACCACATCCCAGGCCGGACCATGTTGTAGACCACTCTCCCTGCTTGAGCATTCCAGATGCTCAGTCTCTTAGATGGGCAGGGATGGGGCCATAGAGAGTTAGGATGGGACTCCCACAACAGCACATGCGTAGACTAAGTCCACACTCTGCCGAAGGAAGTCTGGATCCTAGAGATGGAATGGAGCTTTGCAGAGTCACCTACTTCCCTTGAAAAGCTACATCCATGCCAGCCCCCTGCAGTGGCCCAGTGCATCTGGAAAACTCTTCTCTTTTTACCCTATGTCCTCCAGCTCTTCTTTGCTCCTCTGCACTGAGTGATATCAATGCCTGGAGCAGACTGTGCTCTCTCAAGCCCCTTTCCTTGTTTTCTCTTTTTCTCATATCCGTTCATTAAATATTCTGGTTTCCTGTGGTCCAGAGCCCCCTGAGGGGGTAGGACAGTTTGCAGACTGTGTTCTGTAATACTGGTTAAAACCACATTTTGAATGTCGTAGATCCTCCAGGCAAGCCCAGAGAGTCCTGTTAGTGATCTCCTCCAAATTAGCCCTGAAGTCCTTCACACTTAGTAACTGTGCTGATTATATTCATCATTGAAGATAATTCTAAACAATACTGTCATCACCTTGGGACTTTTCCAGTGAGGGTAACTCCCAGTTGGCTGTCACAGGCTTAGAGGTGAGGTGGGTCCATGAAATGGTTCGTTTCTTTGAGCTGGAAAGTGGACATCTTCACTTCAAGAGCTCAGCCTGTATGTTCCCCAGCTCCTGAACATAGCAGACCCGTGGGACTAAGAAGCCTTAGCCATACATCCACCGTCCTACCATGAATCCCTTCTTTATTTCAGCCATTACAGTGCCAAGCACAAAAGCAAAACAAAACCATAAGACAAAGGACAGCCATGCCTCTGACATTTATACTAGAATATGTGACTTTTGAAGTTCCTGCAGACAGGCAGGGGAGTGAGTGGGCTGGGTGCCAGTATTCATTAACAGCAGCTAGGGGATAGCTGGAGGCTCGGAAGCTGTGGGTAGGTGGGGCAGGACAGCCTGGAGGAGGCAGGTCCTCACAGGCTCCCACATCTTTCCATGGAGGGCCTGTGGCTTTCCCGGGTTTATGATGAGCCCAGGGCTCCAGTGGAGGCATCAAAGGCAGTGAGATGGCCTCTGCTCAGGTTGTAAATTGTCAAATACTTAGCTGAAAGTGCTTTGCAAGCTATCCGTGAATAGGAGGCGGACTCAGCAAGCTGCTGGGCAGTGGGGGCACAGTGGCTCCCCTTAGATGAATGAGGAGGTGTGGCTTTCCAAGAAAAATGTTTGTGGAAAAAATACCAAGTGCAGAGAAAAATGAAAGAACATGTCAAAACTACTAATGTAGCTTGCCTAGTATGCAACAGGCCGAGGTGGGGGGTGACAGCAAGACAGACAAACAGACTCTGACACCAGGATCCTGAATTCTTCAGATGATGAACTCCCCCAGTTCTGCAGTGTTGTAATCAAAACTTAGATCCACAAACATCCATGGCCTAGGTATAATTGATGGTGTTACAGAGAGCTCACCAGAGATAACTGCTTAGACAGAGTGTATAGCCAATTAAAACACTTCATTCAGGCTTGCTGGGATCACACCCAAGTGTTTATGGCCCTGGGCGTAGCCCTAAGTATCCAGAACACAGGGTTCTAAAAGGCAGAAACTATATCCTGCATCTCACTCATCAGCTGCAGGGGGTCTTCTCAGAAGGAAGCTGTGTGAAGCAAGCAGTCTAATAGAAGCATTAAGATGCAGGAATTAGCCTCCAGAACAAAAGTCAAGGAGTTTTTAATCTTCCAAGACTAGGAGGTAAGGGATCTTCTCTCAACAAGTTAAAACTCCTGCATGGTGGATTGAAGCCAAGAATGGCTCAGCAGAGATCACACCACGCAACAGATTTCATGAAAGAGATTTCATTTAGTGGGGAGGGGGAGATACAGAGGCTGCCTCTGAGCCACGGTGAAAGGGGAAAAAGAGGGTGGAAAGAGAAGGCACTGGCTTTTTAAAGGGTATAGCCCATGCGCGTGGGGTGACAGGGGAAATCTGTTCAATTTTGGTGGCCGATCGTGCCATGACTGCTGTTGCTGGGATACTGAGGGTGGGATTAGGGTCAGGGTTTTCCAACAGTCTGAGCATGGAATTTCCATTTCTCTCGTATTCTTCACAACTGTGCTCTCATATGCTACCATTCGCTCATTCCACAAATATTTACTGGCAGAGTAAAGAACAAAGCAGATGATGATCCCTGTCCTCAATGAGTGTATATTCTAAGTGGAAACAGACAATGCACAGGCTCAGTAACTGTGTAGCATGTTGGATAATGATAAGTTCTAAGAATTTCAAATAAAGAGGCAAACGATAGAGGAAACAGTGGGAAGGGAACATTAATATTTTTTGTAAAAGTGACATTAGGTTAGGAGCTCAAGGAAATGAAAGGAGTGTGTTAGTCCCTTTCCCATCTCGATAACAAACACCCGAGAAAGATTATTTCAGCTCATAGCTTTGGAGATTTAGGACTGTCACTGGTCGGCCCCATTGCATTAGGCCTGTAGCAAGACAGCAAATTATGGGGGGAGCCAACAGTGGGGTAAAACCACTTCCCCCATGGCTGGGCAGGGAAAGAAATGGAGAAAGGGTCTGGAGCCCCACACTCCACTTTGAGGGCATGCCCCCGGGAACCTGACTTTCTCTGGGTTGACTCCACCTTTTAGAGAGCCCACCACTTCCAAGTGCACCTCCCTAGGCACTGAGCCTTCACTGTGTGGGACTCTGAGGAACACTCTGGAGATCCGTGGGAGAATTCCAGAGGCGGTACAATGACCCCTGGGCTAGAGCCTTGGTGGCCTGGGTAAGGAGGCCAGAGTGGTGGGAGGAGCACAAAGAAGGAGGAGCTGAGGTCAGAAAGAGAAAGCAGGAGCAGGTAAGGAGAGTCCTGAGGCCCAAAGTTGGGGTCAGGATTGAAAGGAGGAGCTTTGCAGGCCTCAGGCGCAGACTGCCATGACCTGACACTAACAGGAGGCCTCTGGCAGCTGTTTTAAAAACAGAAAGGACTCCAGAGCATGATGTTGAGACCAGAAAGGCAGACACCATGATAGCCAAGAACCTGTAGAATTGAAAATGAAGTAGAGGTATCTAGCCTCTGTCTAGGTTAGAAGGCCTACTCAGTCGCCATTTGTTAGGGGGAAATATTGAATTATTCCTTTTTGCCAGCATTATGTTGACTGAAAGAGCAGCCAACGGGACGTTGCTTTTGGACTTAAGCAAGTTCTGCTTTGATGATGACAGCGAAGCTCCAAACAACAAATTCAACTTCAGCACGCCATCTGGAGTCGGGAGCAGCCGCAGATTTTCACAGCATCCAGCTGGCTCTGGGAGAATTGTGGTCAGTTTATGGTCATTGCCTCATTAAAAGGACACTGGGGAAGCTGGTCTGAAATGCATGGTGCTTTTGCTGCCCTGCAGAGAGAAATTTGCAAGGCAGCCTCCTCTCCGAGCCACGGTAACTGACAGACTTAATAGTGGCTGTGTGTTCCTGTCAGCTCTTTATTTCACCCAGGCTTCAGCATCGTTCATTACACAGAGCTGTGCTGTGCCGGGCCTCGCAGGACTTCGTGTGGCTCGCGTTTGCGTTTGGCTTAGTGAGCCACTGTAGACATGGCAGTGGCCCTGGTACACAGGCTCTTCTGTTACTTGAGTGCTTGCTCCTCAAATGAGGTGCGAGGGAGAGAAAACGGGGCCTAAGGCATCTTGATAGGTTCCACATCACAGAGCCACCAGAGACCCTCCAGAAGGAGGGGTTATGCACAGGGGCAAAGGCAGATTGGATGGACAGGCATGGAAGGCAGGCTGCAGCAAGCTGGTGAGGCCTCTCTTCACACAAGGTTCCCACTGCAGGGTGTGGGGAAAAGAGCAAAAGGGAAGGACTCCGCAAGCGGGTGGGTCTTGAGGGTGCTTCCAGTGGACCTTGGGGATGAGAGCAAGCTGCCCACCACCTTTCTCCTCAGTGTGCCTCTTTTCTACCTCCCATCCTAAGCCATCTTCAATCCCCCAGAGATTAATGGTATCATAAAACAACTAATTTCTTTGTTGGGGAAATTCATATTTTTCTTAGGTTCTTAGTTCATAGCCACCATTTAAGATGTAGGAAGAACTGAATAGCATCACCATAGAGGAGTGAACACTGTTGACATTCTAGTATATATATTTTTCTTATTTCTTTTTTCTGTGGTTTTATATAGAAACATACACATAATATGTGCATATATTTATATATATTTATATAAGCACATGTTAAATGGTGGAACTAGTTCTGTATAAAAAGTTTAGAATTGGGCTTTTCTTCCACTGACTTCAGTGTGGGAACCTTGTTTGTTGGTAGTGCTAGCCCCGTAGACATCTTTGGAAATAGATGTTTCTCTGCTGGTTCGTCCATCTGTCCATCATCTCAAAGCTCCTCAGGTGCCCTTACAAGTGCTTTCTCAAAGGTTGCTGGCAATTTGCACAAGCACTAACTGTATAAAAACAGATATGTCAGTTCAATAATAGGACTGTTTATCCTGTGTAATCTATTATATCTGTTTCGGCCTAGTTGACTGGCGATCTAAATTATGAAAATCCAAGCAACCTTGCAGCTGGCAATAAGTACAGCGTGATAATCCAGGTGCAAGACATTGCCCCTCCGTACTATAAAAGCAAGTATATCCTTTTAACGTTCCTCATATGGCGTCTCCCTTGGGCATCAGTGACTGAACTGTACTAGGTACTTCTAGGTTTTGGACACAGGGCCTCCCTGTTAAGCCAATCCGGCCCCAACAGCTACTTCCTCTTGGCACTTGTGTGTTCTAAGGGTCTCTCAGCCTCCAGTCTTGCTCCCTTCCCACACAGTGTCACCATTTCTGTCCGTGACTTTTTAAAAAAATGAATCTCGATGTATCACCTCCTGTCAAGTTCATGTTTAAACCCGTGGATTAGGCACGCAAGCACTTCCATGATCTGGTCACTGCCTAACTCGCTACCTGTACCTCCTCCCCTCCTCTCCAACTTTCCTTTTCTTCAGCGGTGCTGAGTCACTTGGGCCTGCCCTGACGGAATCAAGGAGGTTTATACTGTAATGTGTTTGCACATGGCTAAAACCCTTCCTCCCATTTCATACTACTGCTCCTTTCTGCACTGTCCCTATACTTCATTGTCCATGATTAGGCACTATCCCCATGACGCACTATTCCCCATTCCATACTGTCCCCATTCCACGCCGCCCCCTATCCATGTCAGGGAGCCTATGACTAAGTATCTTGAAGGCAGAGTTCTACCTGTGTCCCAGAACCCACACTCGCAAGGTGTTTTCAAAATGCTCACTGAACAAATGAGTACAGGTTGTGATTTCAGTTTGTTTCTGTTTCCATTTTTAGATAGCATCTACATTTCTATTCTAACAAGTCCGGAAAATGAATTTCCTCTTGTCTTTGATAGGCCGTCCTACATGTTTGATGTGTCAGAAACAAGACCAGGTAGGTTGGGGCCAGGTCGCAGATCATAGGCTCTTGCCAGGCTTCACCTGACTTCAAGCTCTGCAGAGGCCACCTGGCTCCTGTCATATTGGTTTATTGCTCCTCCGCCCATTGCTCTTGCTACTGCAGAGACCTCCAGGTGAAGCATGGATTTTGGAAACTTGATTAAATGCATTACTCTGAATGTCCCAATGCTTCCTTGTCTGCCAGAGTCTGTTAACCCTACATTTCTCAGTGTTATAGACTTAAGTTTTTTTTCCTGGTCTCTTCTGTGATTTCTAACTGGCTCACTCAGAGTTGAGTTTATCAACTAGGGGAAAGTTTCTTTACTTAAGGGCAAAAGAAGAACATCTTCCCACTCTTCTTTAGTTCACTAGAAGGTTTTTTTTCCTGTTATTTGATACTCTGATTCTTATGAACTATTCTCCCATCAAGAAAATATTCTCCTGACTGGCATGGTGGCACCTATCTGTAATCCTTGCACTTGGGAGGTGAAGGCAAAAGAAACACGAGTTTAGGGCCATCTGCTCTTATATAGCAAGTTCAAAGTCAGTGTGGGCTACCTGAGACCCTGTCAGAACACACAGACACACACAGACACACACAGACACACACAGACACACACAGACACACACACACACACACACACACACACACACACACACACCCTTGCTCCCAGCTTCAGTTTCTCTTCCCCTGACTTGAAGGTAATCAGTGTAAGCTTTCTATGTTATCTAGCATATTCTGTCAAATGACACATTCTCCCCACTTATGTACCCTAAGATCATGGGTATTTCTTCCATAATGAAAAATAGAGCCAAATCAAAAGCAGAGCACCAACAAAATTATTCCTGTTCATTTTATTCTCCTTACAGCAGTCCCTATTTTATGACATTATGTTTCAAAACAGAACACACAAAGATGGTCCAGGGGACACATTTAGTGCCTTACACTTGGCCCAGTGTGTTCTACATGTTCAACAGGACCAAGCTTTTCATACATGCACTGATCTCGCTACTTTGGTGATTGTCTTTGGGTCACATACTTCATGTTAGGCTGTAGAATTGACTGACAGGGTCTCTGGCCCACAGCACTATAACTAACGATAAAAGAACTTCTACAGCACAAGCAGCTCAGAACCTCAGCAGCCCTACCAATACTCTTAAAAGAAGCAGAAGTGGCAGAACTTAAGCCGTCTACCCTCGTTGCTCATCAATTGCTATGTTCTTTTTCCCTTAGAGATTTCTTTGTTTGTATTTTATGTGTGTGGATGTTTTGCCTGCATGTGTGTTAGCACACTGTGAGCCTGCAGAGGCCAGATCTCCCCAGAAGGGAGTCAGAGATTGTTGCCAGCCACCATGCAGCTGCAGAAAATCTAATCTGAGTCCTCTGAACGAGGTGCTCTCGACCTCGGAGCCATCTCTCCAGCCCCAATAGCTCGTTACAGGAAATGTGAAAAGCGTAAGAGACTTTTAGACATCGTTGCTGCGGAAAGCTGAGTTTGGGTTGGCATGCTCCTTTGCATTCTTTCAATTTAATACATAAATTTAATATCTAGAATGTACAGACTTCTGACAACCAGGAAGCTTGTCACAGTCTTGTCAGTGGCGGCGAGGATGCCCCCGCCCCCAGGTCAGTACTAATCACTGTGCTCTATCCTTGCAGCTAGAACCCGGGTTGGGCAGGTGCGAGCCACTGACGAGGACTTCCCCCAGAGTCAGGTGCTGTATTCCATCTCCGGAGGAGGGGCCAGCCTCCAGTACCCAAACATATTTTGGATTAATCCCAAGACAGGAGAACTTCAGCTAGTAACTAAGGCCGACCACGAAACCACTTCCGTCTACATTCTCACAGTCGAGGCCACCAATGGCGAGGACCGGAGCTCAGTCACTGTGAGTGGGGATATTGGGTGTCTTCACAGTCACCCAGCTGGTTGACTCGGGGTCTCCCTCACACCCCTAGCATGTGGCTACAGCGGGATGGGAGTGTAAAGAGAAGAGTAAGTAGCCCCTTAACTTGAGGCTCACATTTCTGAGTGACTGAGAGCGGTAGTGAGACTGATGGCAAGGTACTGGAATATCCGCTGAGGCAGCAAAACCGCTTTGTGAAACAAAGTTCCTTCCGGGGCCCTACCTCCCACAGTTATCACTCCATAGCAGTACCAGATTGGGCACAAGCCTTTGGCACATGAACCCTTGAGGGACCCATATCCAAACCCACTGCAGAGGCCTATTGCTGCATCGTTTCTCAGATGTTGAGGCCCTTGTTGAATGCAGATTCTCAGTGAGCAAGTGTGTGGGACCTGACTTCCCATCCCACAATAGACATGCTTCCTAAGGTTGCGCGTACTGCATACAAACATGCCACGAGGGCCTGGGGGGTGAGTGTTAGGATGTTCTGAGGGCCACACGATGGCCATAAAGATCCATCAGTAATGTGAAAAGGTTCAAGGGAAGTGACTTGGCTGGCAGCTGGCAGCCCTGTGTGGTAGGGACAGCAACTGGCTTGCAGTGAGGAGACTGAATTCATTTCTTAGTCATGCTCCCAATTTTCTGAGAGAGTATGGGCAAGTTTATCTCTGTGACCCTATTTCTGTGGAAAGTCACATGGTAAGCCAGCGCCGGATGGTTCAGTCCCTCTGGTGACCTGCTTTGAGTTAATGGGATGATGTCCTCAGTGATTCATGAGGTCCAGAATTCCTATCCAGGGAAAGCTGGAGATAATTGCAGCCTTTGTTGGGCTGTTATGTTATCTTTTCTTTCCTTCCTTCTTTCTTTCTTTCTTTCTTTCTTTCTTTCTTTCTTTCTTTCTTTCTTTCTTTCTTTCTTTCTTTTTTCTTTCTTTTCCTTTCTTTTCCAGGGAGAAATGGATGGCCTCCACTCAGGGAGCTAACTAGAATGACTATTTCAATTTATTCCCAGTCTCAGAAAGAGCTGAAATCCCTAAATTTCAAAAGTAGAACGAATACAACTCAATTCATAAGGCTTTAAAAAGGGTGACGAGTCAGTAGGATCACATAAGTCCCTTCCAAGACTGAGACTGAGTCAGCAGGTATTCCAGTCAGTCGGCCTGAGACACAGCCATGAAAGAGCTGTCGGCCTGCGTGTGGCTGGTCATCTGGGGCTCAGTGCAGTTCTAAGAGCCCGGGGTTGCGGATGAGACCCTGGCAAATCCAGGACCTTGCTCTAGCACCTTCCTTCTTATGCCCGGCAGCACAGTAGAGTCAGCTGAAGACCATTCAGAAACAGCCTGAGCCCCACCCTCCACAGACTTCAAGTGGGCCCAAGAAGATGGATACAGGGTTGAGAACTAGTGTGATGTACACCAAAGTTAGAGGGTAGCTTCAGGTTCACAAATACGGTGCTTAAGTAAGTATGTGCATTTCCGTATGTCTATAGCCATTGTGGAGGGAATTTGGTTTCATCTGGGTGCATATGTGTGTATGTTTGTATATCTGCATATTCCACATGTACACACAAACACACATACACACAGAAGAGAAGCTAACGGCAAAGGATTTGGAGCAAGACAAAAGACAAAAGTACACTGAAATATTTGCTCAGCCTCTCACTGTTTGCATGGTTTTAGGTCAATTACTTGCTGTCTCTCAGCTACCTTTTTCTCATCTGTAGAGGGGAGCTATCATGATCTCTCTCACACATGAGGTTGTATCAGTGGGTTCATGCAGATTGCATATCCCACACAGTGAGTGCTCGGCACATTTTAGCTCTTAAGGCTTGGGCTGGTGAAACGGCTTAGAAGGAAAAGGCAATTGCTGCTAAACCTGGAAACTAGTTCAATCATTGGGATCTACTTGGGAACAGGAAAGAACTGCCAGCCACAAGTTGTCCTCTGACTTCTGCCCACACAATACACACACACACACACACTGAATAAAATGCAATGACGTCTTCAACCACCTTCCTACTGTTCTAGGTGACTGTGAACATCATTGGAGAAAATGATGAAAAGCCAGTATGCACCCCCAATTCCTACTTCATGGCCATCCCAGTGGATCTTAAAGTTGGTACAAACATTCAGAACTTCCAGTTGACATGTACTGACCTTGATTCGAGCCCCAGATCTCTCCGATACTCCATTGGCTCAGGTAGTGTACTTGGTATCAGTCTGGGCCATGCGGGGAGAAATGGGACAGAGGGTCTTTGCTCGTATGCTGGTGTGGGCGCAGTGTGGGGCTGGGTGGGCATCTTCTGCATGAAGAAGGGGGCTGAGGAACGCGATGCTTCCCGGCACTCCATCAGCGTCTCTGTCTCACTTGGTCCTCCTGAACCTCCCACAACCAGGATCACCACCACATGGTTCCAGGAAGGACGAATCCTATTAATATATTCCTCTCCCCAAATTCCCAGAATATAATGAGTGTAATTTTTAAAAAAAAATGTATTTCATCTTCTCAACTATCTCTGTTTCTGGGGGGAAAATTGCCGCTAGGGAAGGAACTCCCAGGCCTCTCTCAGGGTAAGAAGAGATTAAATAGATTAAATGCATTTTGAAATATGTCCTCAGCAATACTCTTCGGCTCCATTCATTTTTCTCTCTTTAAAAATATGCCATTGTGGGAAGGAGGGGGGAAAAGGAGCACCCCTCAATGGAAATGAGACAAAAATAGCTCATCTAATGAAGTGCTGGGGCCAGAGATTTAAACCCAAACAAGCAGAACAATTCCACAGGAAAGACTGAAAATCCATCTTCACCGCCTGCCTGCTGAGCCTGGCAGAGCAGTGGGAGGCCTCCGAGCACCAGAGCCCAGGGGCAGACACCGCCTGGAGACCGGAGCGCTCAGGATGGAAATAAGCCATAGAGAGTCCTGAGTGCTTAACGGAGCACTTTGCCGCTGAAGGAGTAAAAAATGCATCATCTGCTCCATTTACTGGTTTTCAGTCAGTAATGAATCTGAAGACACTGGAAGATGAGCAAGAACCATGCTTGGGCTGGCATTCTTCCTGCCCCAGGCACCTTCATGTTGTGGGCCCCAACAGAGCTGTAGGTGCGTGCGTGCAGGTGGGGTAAATTTACAAGGCCCTGGGCCTTGCAATGTCAGGATGTGCCTTCGTGGGTCCTGTCACCAGCATGGCCAGACAGGCTCCATAGAAGGCATATGGGGATCTTGGCCCATGGTTAGGGGTATGGCACCCTCTAGGGGCATGTTGCCCACTCATTGGCCTCAGTAAGCATTACATATGTTGCTATTAAATAAGTGCTAGGTGCTAAACTAGCAGGAGCTGCACCAGGCCAGTCAACCCTTCCCCTGGTGGCCCTGAGAGAGCAGTGCCATGGTTCATTATCCAGTCCGTTCTCACTTGTAGGACATCACAGACCCAACCCTGTTACATAAAAAATAAAGTGTGGGCATTTGAGGGAATAAAAACAAATGCAATTTCCTTCTAAATCTTTGTTTTATCTTCTTTTTATTTTTATTTTTTACCAACATCCTTGGGTCAACTCTCATTTAGGCAACATCAACAATCATTTCGCCTTCTCTCCCAACGCGGGCTCCAATGTCACACGCCTGCTTCTGGCATCTCCCTTTGACTACGGTAGCCTGGATATGGTCAGGGACTACCGGCTGCTTGTCTACATTACTGATGACAACTTGCTCTCTGGCAGAACAAACGCCAAGGCTCTTGTTGAAACGGGGACGGTGACACTGAGTGTGAAAGTCATTCCTCACCCAACCACGATCGTCACCACAACTCCCAGGGTAAGGATCTGGGGACCTGTCATCTCCAGCCAGAAGTCCTTAGCACCGATAGCAACGGAACCCTTTGACCCAGAAGCATAAGACAGAAAATAAAATAAAATAATAAAATAAAAAGTCGAGGCATTTGTTTAGAAGGGCCATTGCTTAGTAGATGAAAATGTGTGTAAGAGCCACAAAGACACAGAGCCACTGGCCTCTCACAGTAAAGAAGAATGTTCTGTGTGGGGTCATGCGGTAGACCAAACACCGACCACCGTGGTAAAGATGGCATCGCTGTGGGAAAAAAACTGAATAGGCAACTTAAATTTGGAAACATTCTTTCATCTCATAGTTTTTGAAATTTCAGAGGGAGGGAGAGCATCAGGGCAGAGAGTGCGAGGGAAGACAGCAGGGCAGAAAAGGCTCCCTGGGCGTACTTTCCTTCTCCATCCCCTCCCTGCCCCCCCACTGCTTTTCTTCCTTCTCTTCTCCTTTTCCCTCCGTCCACATCCCCCTCCTCTTATGATAGCATGCACCTTTAATCCCAGAAAGTAGAAGGAAGGTGAATCTCTTGAGTTTGAGGCTAGCCTGGTCTACATAGTAAGTTCCAGGACAGCCAGGGTTACACAGAGAAACCCTGTCCTGAAAAAAAAACAACCAACCAACCAAAAGGACAAATAAATAAATGAAAAGAAAAATGGACCCCAATAAATAGAGATAGAGGCATCCCTACACAGAGAGACCCTGTCCCAAACAAACAAAGAAAAAGAAGGAAACAAAGAAAGAAAAGAAAAGAAAAATGGACCCCCAATTAAGTAGAGACAAAGGCAGCCTTGTTGGCTTTCTTTTTGCACAGCAGTGACCAACCTGACAGAGAACTTGAAAGGAGGAAAGATTTACTTTGGCTGACAATTTTAGAAGGTTTGCAACCATGCTTGCTCTGTCATGTACCCTGGGGCAAAACATTCCAGCAGCAGGAGTGTGTGGTAGAGGAGGCCCTCACCTCACTTACAAGAATCAGAAAGCTGGAAGGGGCCAGAAAGCATGCCTTTTGAGGCACACTCTCAGTGACCCAGTAGCCAGGGCCTGCCTCCTAAAATTTCCAGGACCCTATAAAATAGTGCTACCAGCTTGAGGAACAAACAGCTCCCCATGTCAGGGCCTGTCTTTGAATTTACTCCGTTACAGCTTTCTTTATGCTGTGTTTATGCTTATGTATACATGCCTGCATGTCTGCATGCACCTCATATGTGCAGATGCCCACAGAGACCAGAAGAGGGCATTGGGTTCCATGGAACTGCAGGCACAGGTGGTTGTATGAGTCACCTGAGGTGGGTGCTGGGAACCAGACCCGAGTCCTCCTCAAAGCATTAAGTGCTCTTAGCTGCCTATCCATCTCCCCAGCTTCTCCTTTTGAGATTTTTATGGCTGTGTATGTAGGTGGGTATGTATTTGGTGTGTGATGGCGTTAGGAGTCCTGCTCTCCTTATACTTAGTGGGCTCTAGGACTCAAACCCAGGTCATCAGACTTGGCAGCAAGCTCCTTTACCCACTGAGCCTGTGGGGGTTTCATACTCAAACCACAACAAATACTGAGGACCTTTGCTATGGATAGAGCTGGCAGGCTCTCCTTAGGAAGAAATTGCCAAGTCTCTGAGGTTTACAGCATAACCCACTGTGACATTTCCAATTCTGAAATCTCCATGACTTGTTTGTTATCTGTCTCCCACTCTGGGAAGCAGATTTCTGAACTTGAAGTTTCGCTGTGATCACAGCCCACTCATCTGGCAGTGGCAGCTGTATTGAGTGAACACTGAAAAGCCTACAAGGTGTTAAAAAAAAAAAAGAAAAGAAAACAGCTTTCATGGCTCCTGCCTTCCCAGTGAGAGACAAGGGCTAAATTAGTCCCTGGATTATGCTGTGTTGCACCAGAGAAATAGCTAGTGGACTTTTGAGTTTCCAAGGAAGGGAAAAAGCGTACTTAAGTGAGGAGCTGATTTGCAGTTCCCTAATATTTCTTGGTTTTGATCTAATGGATAGAAGATAAATAAGCCATGGGTGGAAGACACGGGGTCTGCAGGATCACAGACGTCAGATTTGTACAACAGAAGCAAAGAGTAGTGCACTTGGGAATGCTAAATGTCAAAGATGCTTCCATCCCACTCCCTCTCCCCTCTTCTGTCCTTCAAGCCCAGGATTACCTACCAGATCCTCAGGAAAAACATGTACTCCCCATCAGCCTGGTATGTGCCATTCACCATCACTGTGGGCTCCATGATGCTTGTGGGTCTTCTGGGGTCCCTGCTGGTCCTGCTGGTCAAAGCCATCTACAGACATTGCCACTCCATGAGCAGGAAGGACAGGAAACCTCTGTAAGTTCTGGTGGGCTGGGACTTCCTTTGTGTGTTTTTGTGCAGGGCAGGGTCCCTGGCTTCAGGAAGAGAATAGGAGATGAAGGGAAGGAAGAAATTCCAGCTGCCCTTGGGCTTGGGGTACCCACTTTGTCACCTCTGGGGGCCAGGACATTGGCCCTTTGGCTTTCTCTGGCAACTTACCCTGGGCCAAATGGGATCTAGTGGAAGTGGGCTGTCAGCCTTCCGGTGACCCTGGATAGCTCTTCAGAAAAGCCATACTGTGAGGAGCAGCGGAATATAATGTGCTTTTCTCTGAAAAGTATTTATGGAAAGGGATGGAGCTAAAGGGAGCAAAACAAACAGATTAGGAGGTTAAGCTTCGGGCAGCAGTGCCACAGATGAGGCCTTGGTGTCATGAGACCACCTTTGGTCTCTTGCACACGACCACATCTCCAGTTATTGCATGCAAAGGTTGCTGTCCTTCTTTCCCTTGCTCACGCATGTGATCTTAAGAGAACCTGTGCATGCCACAGACTAGGGCCAGATTTATTCTCAGTAACTGTTGCAGCCAGAGCACAGTGGCTGTGAGCCAGGTGTTTTGGAGTTGGTCAAGTTCCAGGTTTCAAATCTGAGCTCTCTTATTTTCTGGGCACCTGACTTTGGGCACATGAGAAGCTCTCTAAGCATCCTTCTCTGTAAAACCAAGCAGCTAACCAAGGGAATGCTTCCTTTGCCATGGCAATGTTTTTGAAGTTGCTGCAGTTTTTACTTCATAGCCAAGACCCAGTAAGCTCAGGATTCTAGACCCTGCATTTAACCATATGCCCAAATGTCCTGGATGCTCTGATGTTGAGGCCCTCTCAATGGCAAAAATGAGTGAATGATAAGATTGAAATGCTTCTTAATAGCATTTGAGGATAGCTGGAAGCGGTGGTGCATTCCTGTGATCCCCGCACTTTGGGTACATGAGAACTCTCTCAGCATCATTCTCTGTAAAACCAACCAGCTAACCAACAGAAGAAGAGGCAGAGGAAGGTGGATCTCTGAGTTTGAAGCCACCCTGGTCTACAAATTGAGTTCAGCCAAGGCTACACAAAAAACCATGTCTCAAAAAAAAATTGTATTTGACGATTAACTGTAACTAACAAGTAATTTTGGATGCAAGATGGTATAAAAGGCATTAGCTTAAAATGTGCATTGCATTCTATTGGGGGAAGTTTGCACTATCGGCAACCTTGACTTCAGGTAAGAAATCCTTGAGCATCTGCTGAAATTAAAAAAAAAAAAACAAACACATTTTTGTTTGCATCCTGTTTACAAAGTGAAAGACAGGGGAAAAAAGCCTAACCTGTCTCTAAAAGAGTCACATTTAATCAGGTAGGAATGATGATGACACATGTTACATTTGGGTAGACATTCTTAAAAGACAAATGTGACCCAATGGGCACCGCAGCTTCCATGCATATTGTAACTAAGTGGTAAATATGCACCTTCAACCTGGTTGTTCCTACTCACATTCTAAATACAGTTCTCAGTGTGGCCCAACCTAAAAAGAGAAAAATGGCTAGAAGGTCAGACTCAGACATGTACTCTCTGGAATTTAGTTGTACCACATGGCAGCCAGCATTTGTCAAATAGTGAGGAATAAAATTTGAATTATTGAATCCAAGGTTGTTATGAGAAGGGCATTGGAGACCTAGCCCAGATCTTTCATGTTATAGGAAACTGAAGTCAATTGTCAGCTCTCCAGATCCCTACTGTGATCCAAGATCTCTGGGGAGAAAAACAGACAAAGAAGAATGGGCTGGTGGTCCCACTGGACTGGTTTTTACCTTCATTGAAGTTACTGTATTTCCTGGAGTTGTATGAAGCAATAGTTTCAAACTCTTAGACCCTCTGTAGTTCCAGGCTATCAGTTGCCAGACTGGTTTAGAGCAGGGCTAGTAGCCAGAACTTTTGATCCCCATCTCTGGCCCATTTTCAAACTAGTCCCACATTCCTAGAAACCAGTTGCCTGGATGCCCTCTGTTATCATGTGTGCACATCTCTGTGGGATACTGTCCTGTCAATTAATGCTCACTTTTTCCCCCCATAGGACAAAGAAAGGAGGTATGTACAGTCCATGTTTTCATGATTTTGTTTTGTTTTGTTTTTCTGTTTTTTGATTGCACTCAAATTTGGGTTCAATCAGGGAATATCCGTGTCTTGAATGGGGAAGCCAAGGGCATATAAAGGGCAGGGTGCAAGGTACCTGATGCCTTGGGCTTTCTTGGCCCACTCACTTTGGCCTTGCCTTTTTCTACCGATGCTCATCTCTGATCAGCTCAGTTTAATCATCCAGGTCTATCTCTCACAGAACCCAGTTTGGCCATAATAGTTCAGCACATGTTATGCACAGCCAGCGTTTCCTGACTACTGCCCACGGAGAGGGTGACCACTCTCAGGGACAGGGAATGCTCCGTCTTGAACAAGTGCCTCCTTTGAAAGGACAGTGACACTTTCTCCTCTGATTGTAATGGATTTGATCATTTTTCACAGAGCCCATTAGGTGAGACTGATTAATTGATAAGCTGAGCAAGATCTACAGAGAATCTCAGACCCAAGGAGATACCTCATCCTAATCCTGCCCAAGAGTTACCACCTCAGGGCGACTCCAAGATATGGAAAGAGACAGGGCATTCTGGAAATTCTATAATTAAAAAAAAAAAAGTTTGCTTAAGTCATTCCACCCATGGGGTGTGCTGATATGCACAGAGTACAGAAAAGCAGGGTTCAAAGTTTGATTATAATGGTTACTGATCCTGTGGAGAGATAGTGTTTTAATAATGCAAATGGCATAGACTGCCTCCAATCCTAGTTTTTTAAAATAGATTTATTCATTTTGTTTTGTGTAAGGGCTGGCCTGCATGTGTATATGTACATATACGCATGCTTGATGTCCTCAGAGGTCAGAAGAGGGCATTGGAGCCCGTGGAATGGAGTAGTGGATGTTTCCATTACCACGTGGATGCTAGGAATTGAACCTGGGTCCTTTGCAAGAAGAATAAAAAGTGCTCTTTACCACTGAGCCATCTCTCCAGCCCCAAACTTAGTTACTTTTAACCAAGATATAGAGAATGAATGTAAAAAAAAAAAAAAAAAAAAAATCCCTTGTAATGAACATACAGTCTTTCTTTCTTATCTCTAAACCAATTTGAGAGCTAATTTCCTAAAACCAGTATTAATAATCTGGAAAAAAAGTTTTAAAAATTAAATCATATATTGTGCATAAATATGTATGTTTTCTGATAAAACCGAAAGCTGTCAACTAACAGGTCTGCAGAAAAAACAAAAACGAACAGACACCTTTGTCATGTCTGTAAAATTGAAGTCAAAGCCTGTGGGGGTGGAACTTTAAGGTCCGTTTAGCATCTTAAGAAGCTTCAATGCTGGCCTGTTCTCTTCCCTGCAGACATGAAGAATGTGAAGAGAGAGGCTGTGGTGGTGAGTGTGGTCAGCCGCAGGAACCTTGCCCAGGGCCTGGGTAGTGGCACCCTGTCGCGCACGCGCGTGCGTGCACACACACACACACACACACACACAGAGAAGGCAGGCCCTGGAGGAGTATTTGTGCATTCTGGGAGGCTCAGGCATTTGGCCGCTGACACAGCTTGCTGCATGGCAAAATCCTGATAGGATTCCTCCCCTCACTGACTGTGTCTGCTGAAGTGTTTGCTCTGGGTTTCATAAATATTGAGTAGTGGTGTTTATTACCCACACCAGCTCCCCACCAGGGTACGTGGGGGAAGCAGAGCTTAACGACCGGAACTGGAACTGCAACGTTCCACAGAATTTAATTTTTCTCGACTCAGCCTTGCGAGAAGGTGCACAGCTTGCGACTGGGCTTGGCTCTACCTGCCCCTTGGCCACGTGACCCTGAAAGCTCCCAAGCCTTTGGAAACTTCAGGGTCCTCACCGTGAAGGGGGAGGGAGGACACCCACTGTGAGGCAAGAGCTGGGGAAGTCTCTTGAAGACCCTCAGACATCTCACTCTGTGAGGCACAGGGGCGGGCTAGAGACACTGCTTTGTTGCTCTTTGGCTGTGACAAAACTGAAGGCAACTTTTAAATGATTTATTTGGCGCTCAGAGTTCCGGAGGACTTGAGTCCATGATCATCGTGGTGGGGGGGGGGGGGGCATGGCAGCGGGCAAGCAAGCGAGGTACTGGAGCAGTAGCTGAGAGCTTGAGACAGCCGTGAAGGAGAGAGGGAGGGGTGTGGGGTGGGAACGCCATGGGCTTTTGAAACCTGAAATCCCACCCCTCCTAGCGACACACCTCCTCCAACAAGGCCACACCTCCTAATCCTTTCCAAACAGTTCTACCATCTGGGGACTAAGTAATCAAACATATGAGCCTCTGGGGGCTGTTCTCATTCAAGCCAGCCCACTCGTCATACTCTTTTGCTTTCTTTTACTGAGCCAAATCTACAACTTGGGAAGAAAGAAAACCTGGCAACTTCCCTTGTCTCTTCTCTGCCTTCCCATGATAAGCTTTGTTATGATCTAAGATGCATTCTTCAGTGAGTATGTATCATGATTGGCTCAGTGCAGCTAAAGGGAGACCTTTGTTTTGCACTTAATACCTTAACTGCTTCTACTTTTAGGCCCAAGGAACAGCTTTTGGCCTCCAAGGTCTTACTAATCTAAAAGGAGCACCCTAGGGAACCTGGGTAATGCCACTCATAGACGGCCTTAAAACCATGCCACATTGATCTATTAAATAAATAGCCCCTCGTGACATAAAATGTGGGGCTTCTCGGATGATGTAGTAGGCAAAACATGCAATTCTCACTTCTTGTCTTCAGCATACGAGAGCTATGTGGAAGTGAATAGGTGGCACCAGTAAATAAAAAGACCATATTGAAAAGGCCACTGCTCTCCAAATAGCTTCTTGCTAACATGCTGAAGACCTTGGTTTTGTCTTTTTGGGGTTTACCAAGTAGTGAAAGTGTGTCCACGGGTTGGGGACAGGCACATTAGGCAGAGCTCAGATCTGGGGCATGGAGGGTGGGGTTTAGAGAGACTCAGCTGCAGCACTGTTGGCTTTTGTGAGGGCAGGCAGTGGAGCAAGGTAGGTAGCTAAAGGTAAGAGTGCCAGGCTGGGATGCCAAGGCCCAAGGTGAGTGCTCCTGTGGGCCTGCTTCCCATAACTCCGCCTGACAGTGATGTGTCCAAGTCTTAGTCCAAGGCACTGGGCATGTTGGCTCTTGCTTTTACATCACTTAGGTGATATTTTTTCAGGACTCTTTCCTAACCCACGAGTCTGGATTAATTGCTTGCCACATGTGTCCCCTTGCATCACAGCTCTCCTATCATAGCCATGTGTCTTCATTGTAGCCCTTGTTTGTCAGTGGCCTGCTATGCAGACAGACATCCCTGCCTGGTGTTAGATGGTGTCTCATGGCCCAGTGCCTGTTGAGTAAATCGGTATCTCAAAGCATTGAGCATGGAAAACCAGGCATGGTGGGAAAAGCTGTAATTCCAGTGATTGGGAGTTAGAAATCAGGAAGAGCAGACTTGGCTACATACCAAGTTCACGTCTTGTCTTAAAAAGATAATAGTAATAAATGAATAAAAAATAAAATAAACCTTGAATGAGGAGCCTGGGCTGTGGGGATGGGTGGCCTTGCCTGGGGAGAAACGTGGAATTGTGACTGAAGCATTCTCTTTGCCTTAGGAATCCATCCAGGTGAACACTGTCTTTGATGGAGAAGCCATAGACCCAGGTAACCAAATGGCACTGTCGCCTATGGGGATGGTCTGTGTGTTCTGGGCTAGAAGAGTCAGGAAGAGTGTCCAGTATCCTTCTTTTGACCACTGGTCAGCACCTTGGCCACTTATCTGTAGTGAGAGGCTGACCCTTTTTCAGCTATAACATGGCTCGACCCCCAGGTGAGGGCTCAGGCACTTTGCACCTGCAAGATTGTTCTGCGGAATGTGATTTCTTCCTCACTGTTTGTTTACAAAACACTTTAGAAAACCAGTAAATTCAAGAATCAATATATATATATTTACATATCCCTGCTCACTGATCCTCCCCAACCTGCCCGGTCCTCCTCCCTGCATGCTTCTGGTGCCATTTTATTAGTAGCAGAAGTGTTAAGTTTGGCTCCCCCCACCCCAGATCAGGGCCAGGAAGTTGGCTGACATGATGACCATAAGGTGAAGCTGGCCTCCAGAGCTCCCACTGCCCTCTGAAATCAGCTCCAGATTCAGCTCCTTTACACACATCCCTCTGCTTACAAAGGCTCAATTATAGACGTGAATAAAGGGAAGGAAACCAAATTCAGAAGGCAAGTGTGCTGGCTCCCTGCCACCCTCATATGCAAACGGCTGCCGTCCTCAGAAGGAGGATGGCTGCTCTCCAGTGAGAAGCTGCTGCTGTTGGAATTAAATTTCCCTCTATTATTAGGTACTTGTTACCATAATGTGCCCACATTAGCATAAGTGCTGGTGGGAGCCTGAGCCGAGAGAGGCCACTTGTGTTGTATTGCAGTAGCAGGAGCCAGGCTTGCCTCAAACCCAGGCTTACAAAGAAAAAGCCAGGGAGGACTTTTGCAGTTCTGAAGAGCTAGCAAGAAGAAAAGGGGAAGAAATGAGCCAACCGGCCTAATGTGAACAAACACATCAATTAGTGTCTGCTGGCTCTGACACAATAAAAATGGCCGTCCCTCCTCAGCCCCAGATCAGTTTGTCTGTGCCTGCACTCTCTGCCAGCCAGATGTAAAGAGGAATCAGAGGCTCCCGCCCTTACATATTAGATTCCTTTTTATGGCAGATACAAGGATCTTTTAAAACAAATCAGATCCTAATGGGTAACCCCAATAGAAATTGAGCCCAATCTATTTGATGGCCACAGGGAACTCGAAATTTACATGGCCCCCTCATCTTGCAATTGAGATGGTGACAGAGCCTGCAAATCCTATCCAGAGAGGCACCATATGTCTGAGCTGCACAGAAAAGGCAGGCCTGGGAAGGCTGTCTGGGCTCCTCAAAAACTTCTTTCCATCTCAGGGGGTCATCTCTTGTAGCCTCCCTCACCCTTCCCCAATTATCAAAACAGAACAGCGAAGAAATGGGTGCCAACAAAATTGTTGAAATGTTTTTTTTTTTTTCATTGCTTAATTTTCTGCCCCCTAGTGACTGGGGAAATATATGAATTCAATTCAAAAACTGGAGCCAGAAAGTGGAAAGGCCCAATAACCCAGCTGCCCAATTCACCGGAGGCTGATCCCCAGCACGGAGGCACAGCTGGAGAAGGGTCAGGCCCGAAACACACAGGAAAATAACAGGTGTGTATTTGTCAGCCCCCTCATGAGGAGCGGAGGGGGGTTATAAGCCTGTGTGTGATGGAGGTGGGGAGTTACCCCCTCAAATTCCACACGGACAAGAGCAGTGTTTGGTCCAAGTGCACCAATGTGGGCTGAAGGGATTAAGCCAACCAGGCTCCCAAGGCAGGACCTGCCAGAACATTTAAAAGTATTTCTGAGATGGGGTTTGATCACAGAATGGCCTTTCACTGCAATGACACAGTAATTTTTTTCTCCTTAGGTTCACAACTACCTGTGCCCAACGTGTGGGAGTGCTAGCATTTGATGCCAAGTTGCCCCCTTGTGTTCTTTGCAGCGGCGGCTCAGCTAGGCATCACACCTCACTCCCTCTAGGACACCTGTGCTCGTGTTCACTTATAAATACAGCTCAACACTGTACATCTTTGTGAGTGACCGTGAGTTGTTTTTGAAAGACATAGATGGTACACAGTGAGCCATTCATTTGGGAAGAAGAAATACGATGTTATTTTATTTTATTTCGTTTGGATGCGTCTCGTGTTTGGAAGCATGAAGATCTGAGGTGTTCACCCTGTTTGTATGTAGGCCTCTCCTGGAGACAGCCACTACTTTCTTTATCGTTAGAGATTAGTTTTGCCTTTGAAAACCTCATTAGAACAGGAGACTGTCATGCTGAACTCTCAGCAGTAATCCAGCTCTGCCTTTAATGCCCTTGTGTAACTTTGCCCCGGTTGGAGGGGCAGAGCCATGGCTGGACACTGCCACAGTGCTCTAAGGTGCTGGCTCCAGTGTACATTCCAGCATCAAAGACTGAGAGGTCCAGTTCTGCATCCTTAGTGACTCTTGGGATTGGCAGTCCTTTTCACTTTAGCCATTCCGAAGAAGATGACCCATGAAATGAAATAACATTTTCTCAAAGCCGAGATAATGTCAGTCTGAAATAATACAACTCCTGCCTGCTTCTCTCCCCTTCCTGCTACCAAGTGTAAGTATATGTGCACTGGGAATCTACCCAGAGGGAGACCTCAGACTCCCCATTGGCCTAAGCACTGAGCTAACAGTGTCATAGTGGGACTAAACTTCACAGCAGAGGCCTAGAACAGCGGATCGGGTCTCTGTTGCCCTCTCTGTCTTGTTCCCCAGCTGCTGAGGCCTTAGCACAATAACTACCAGAAACAGTCAGTGAGGCTCCAGCCATGCACCACCCCGGTTCCCACTGGGGAGACCCCACAGCATTATCCTCACAGAAAACGAAGCCCTTAGCCAGCAAGCACAGGGCCCAGGTTTTCTGCACGCTTCAGCCAGTACAGCCTCTCAGGAAAGGCAGACCTAGCTCGAGACATGGTTTATTAATAACACCAGGCTGCCAAGGAACTCCCTTGAATGGGTATAAATCTTGCAAAAGGAGGCTGAGCTGTTCCCTTGTGGGGCTAAAGTGGGTGAAGCAGCTGATAACCCTTTTCGGATTTTTTTCAGTCTGTGGAGCCCCGACTGTAATGCCTTCTTTAGAAGTCCTCAGCATTCATGCACTTAAAACGAAGTTCTGTGAAGGCACGCAGGCCATGGGGGCTTCACAGCAGCTTACAAGACTGTGGCTCTCCCTCGTTCCTGGGGTCATTGGCCACCAGTCAGGACAAGGAAGCAAAAGCGACGAACTGGGCATTCAAATGGCTCATGAGAATGACCTCTGAGAGCCACGTCATTGAGATAACTCAACTTAATTCAACTGTATTCAGGGTGAAAAAAAGGCTATATAGTTCTTGGGGAGCGGGTAGAAGGTTCCTAGGGTGGGCCCACGCCATTGGTTGGGGCTAAGAGTATCAGGGATGCTTTATTTGCATTTGGCAGCAGGGTCCTATTATGAATGGGAACACCTGTGTCAAAGGTCATATTCTAGCCGTGGTTAGAGGTGTCTACGGCTAAAGACACTTTCCAGATGAGGTCGGGCAGAGAGGAGGAAACCTGCTGGGGACAGGGAGTCCTCCATCCAGTGCTGAGCTCAGAAAGGCTATCTGGACGAGGAGGACTGCAACCCCAAACAGCAGGGTCCTCCAACAGGAGAACATTAAGGATGTTGGGTGTGGGAGCTCTCCTTCCTTCTCTGTGATGGCAGGAGCGTGTGCTTTGAGAGGGCCTGGCTCTGTGTGAAAGAGAGCTTATTGTCTCCAGATGAGCCCCAGAGGAGTCCAAGGAATGGGGCCAGGGAAGCTGGAGGCTTCAGAGGAGCGAGCCCAGCGCTCCCCACTTCCTTTGCACATTTAGCCTGTGAGTTTGAGACCCATGGCTGAGAACCCATGGAGCTGTGCTTCGTCTGCCATGACAGACGGTAGGCTGCTGATGAGCCATCCATTTCCATTTTTAAAAATTTATTTCCTTGAGTGCCTGAGAGATGAAGTGACCCAAGCATGGAATCTCCTCTATGGAGGAATAGGTAACCCAGAAGAGGTGTGTGTGTGTGTGTGTGTGTGTGTGTGTGTGTGTGTGTCTGTGCTTGCTGAGGAGCCTTTGTCAAAAAGTGCTGGAGACACCCAAGTGGAGGACCAGCCTCAGGCCACCACAATGTAACTATATCCCCACGTGGCTCTTCTGTGTATGAGGTGAACAAATCCTGTGGCCAGTGGGCTTTTTAATCTGGACCCCAAGAAAAAGCCAGAAGGAAAGGGAAGGGAGACCCAGATCACCCAGACCTTCTTCCTGTGTGTCACCTATATTGGGGACAAGCTGTGGCACTTGTTCTACGGTAATAACCCAACTCAGAAGATGAGCAGCTCAACTTAGAGGAGACCAGAGAGCTTGGTGCAGTGGCTAGCACCTGTGTCCCATCCCAAAGCATCCCTTGTCCATCCCCAGCCCTACTCCTCCCTCCCTCCAAACAGCCCCTTCTGCTCTCTCTCTCTCTCTCTCTTTCTCTCTCTCTCTCTTTTTAACCACTTTTTGAGAAATAAATGAGGGCTGGAGTAAGTAGACATGGGCCAGAGCAGCATGTGAAAGTAAGAGCTTGAGACTGAAGGGCTATTGATGAGAAGAAATCAAAGTTGGGGAGATGTTTTGAGCATATATCAAAGCACCGAGACGGCCCTTCAGAACATTTTCAGGCTGTACTTGGGTTGTGCAATCTGGAGTGGCCTCCACAGTATGTAGCAAGCGCTCAGCAAATGCTTGTAGGTTTGGGCTGTGTCAGGTCAAGTTGAGGTTCACCTTCTACCCTTATGTGGTAGCCACAGCTTTTCTATCAAGATATTAATAAACAGAGCCAGAGTCGGCTAACTGCTACCAAGGGTCTACAAAGTAGGAGGCACTACAGCGTTCACTATAGCAGTGAACGAAACAGTGTCCTTTGTGTTTATATTCTAGTTAGGGGTGAGACGCTGACCATGTAGTAACGGCTGGGCCATGTATGAAAATAGATCTGGCCGGCAACTGTCACAGTAAAGTACCTTGCTTACCCACAGTTCTCAGCCCAGGAAGTGCCTGGTGAATATCAGTGGGGGAAAAAAATCACTGTTGCTACAACAGTCTAGGCTGCTAAGTGTAACAGTGGGCCCCAAATAGACAGGCCTCGGTTCTAACTCGGGACCAATAAGAGGAAAGCAAGACACACCAATGGCAGAAGTCTTCTGCGTTCAGCCACCCTACCCATGGCTTCTCCAGACCAGCAGCCTTGAGCCAGAGCATGCCCAAAGAAACCTCTTCTTTTCTGCCCCATCACAGACTGGCTGACTACTTTAGCAGTCTTTGCTTTTCCCTTGAGGCTAATCTTTCTTTACTTCTACCGAGAGAAGGAAGCATTTGCTATATAAATACGATATAAAGTTTCCACAGCGTGGAGAGGACATGTTAATGGGAGTAAACTTTTGAGAAAAATGAGCAGGTGTCCTAGTGCACCAGGAAGACTGCTCTAAAGAAAAGGCCAGGGAAGGCCCATACAATGAGGGGAGAATCCAGCAGTGGAACTGTGGGAGGGGCCTTCAGACATCTGAGAAGAACCTCCCAGACAGAGAGCTGTTGTAGATAATTTAAAGGTATAGTCTAATAATGTTTCTTATTGACCCTGTAGTTATTGTGGTGGTATTATCTAACCTGCTGTCACAATAAAAGATACAGACACCTGATAGACTTTAGGATAGCCTTATTTCACCTGGGGCATGATAGATATTACCTACTAAGCTACCTTTATCTTCCAGGCCCCCATCCCACATCATCTGCTCTAACAATTTCTGTCTGGGCTACATCCCATTTATAATCCCATGAATATTTGCTTACTCTTTCATCTGGGTCCCTTCCTCCATCCATGCAGGATGTGATTCTTTTCACACTAACCCCGTCCCAGCTCTCTGCTTCCTTCCTTTTGTGGTACCTGTCCCCTTCTGCCTCCCATAGTCCTTCATGCTTCTGTCCCCAAAGCCCTTGAACCTTAGCCATGCCTACCTCCTTCTCCCTTGGCCAGGTATAGGCCTTTTAATCAGCCTGTCAAGGATAATTGGGGAACATTTCTTCTCATCACGTGGTTACAGGAGATAGTTCAACATAATAACAGTACCCATGATAGGGTGGTACAGATCTCAAAGCACTGAAATCAGCATTTGAATACACCAGAGCAACCCCAACCAGAAAGATGCAGGACATGGGGAAGGTGAGGGGTACACAGGAGGCAGGCATGTCTGTCTGTATGGGGGTTCTGGGGACATCTATCAGAGATAAGCGAAGAGGAGAGCCTTCTTCCACATCTTAGAGCCCTATGGATTGTTACTGGCTTCAGCTTTTACTCCAAATGCAGTGGGAAGCCATTTATTGCACCCTCTGAAGGGTGGAGAGCATCAGTAGTTACTGATGTGAAACCAGACATTAAAAAAAGCAGGGACTCGTGTGGAAAGAGAAGACCAATAAAGCAGTTATTGGCTGTATCCGGACAGGAGACAGTGGTGGCTTGGGCCAGGCAACAGGATAGAAACCTCGCAGCTCTGTTTCTGAAGTATGTTTTCGGTCTCGGGTAAGAAGTAAGTCGTGGGTTTTCTCAGGCCCTGCTCCTGTGTCAGGTAGACGGGTCCATGGTACAGCTTGTTTTTTAGTTACTTTCAATTACACAACCACTTGAAGGCAACACCCTATGGTGTGTAGCCCATGTATTGGCAGAGGAGAGAACCCCTCAGTGTTTCTGAATTTCCTGCCAGGATTCTAAGCAACGCTACCTAGAAGCAGAGAGACAAGTTTGGGCGGGGCTTCTTGGTCAGAATTCTTCACCTGGCTGCAAGAAAGGCTTCGGGCTCCTCGCTCAAGCCAAGTAAGCAGTGTGGGATCAGCTAGCTCAGTGCAGAAAACACAGTTCTGCTTGCCTGCCTGCCTCCCACCAGGGACCTGAGCTACCAAGAGATGCTCTCGCTTTCCCATGACTCCACACAAGTTCTTTGGAAACCAGCGCTCACTGCCTGAGGCGGTGCCTCTTGTCTCCAAGGGTGCAGGTCAGAATGGTCACTCCCCATTTGAGTGACCGGTTTGGAAAATCCAGAATCCTTTTCTAGAAGTCCTGGGACCATGGGAGGCAAGGCATTCCTGTAAGCTTCGTCATCTTTCCGCATAGTATCTGGAGGAGAAGCAGGCCCAAGCGTGGAACAATCACCCTCCCAGCCAAGTCCTGGACCTTAGCACCGTCAGAAACTCAGCCTGAGATGACAGAGGCTTCCTTGGAGCTATCACAGCTGACTGAGTCAGCTGGTTAATCTGATTTACAGGCAAGGCTCCCAAGAGCTCTGCGCCCGCACTGCCCATCCCATTTGTCCACCCAGTCAGAGGACACGCAAGCTGCCATGCTTAAGGGGGCTTTTAAAAAGTAACACTTTCATTGTGATGTGATCCAAGTGTCATAGTATTCAGCGTGGTTTACTGTAATCCCAAAGTTGTGTGATTAGCACAATTTAATTCCCGGACATTTTCTTATACTCATGAACAGTCATCGGCACCTGCCGATCATCTCTCTGTCTTACAGATTTAAGATATTTCACATAAGTGGAACCTCTCACTCTTTAGCCATTCCGGTCCTTCATATTTCACTTGGCAGAACATTTCCAAGATCCAGGCGCATTTTAGGTATGTCAGTACTTCCTTCTTTTTTTCTGGCTACATAATTCAAGTTCATTATTGCGTGTGTGTGCACCGCGTTATTCATTCACTCCTTGGGTTGTTTCCATCTTTTTCGTCCAGTGAGTATTGCTGCAGTGAACGCTGTCCTACAGGCATTTGTGTGGGCACAGTTCTCATTTATTTGGGGTATATATCTAAGAAGGGAATTAACGGGGCATAAAATAACAGCTTTTCTGAGATGCTTCCAGAATGCATCCCACAGTAGCTGCTCCATTTCACCTTCTTCTCCGAAGTGCATGAGGGCTTTGCAAGGGCCTTGAACAGACAGTCAGCCCAGCTGCACAGTGTGGCACGTGGGCCTTCCAAAATCCCGTCCACTTGGCCTGAGGGCCTAGGCCTGGTCTGGAGTACTGCTCGGCCCAGCAGTCTGAGCCACAGCAGTCTGCCTGGAAGAGACACTGGGTTGCCACGGGCTAACGAGGGAGATATCTCTCCTCTCCCCACCTGTGATTGCTGACCCTCACAGCTTTCTCTGAGTAGGGTCTGAGTTTCATCTCCTTAGTCTCATCTCACAGATGAGTAGGTGAAGACCAGAGAATGTGCTCAGGAGCCACAGAGCCATGCCAGCTGAGCTGTGTGTCCTGCCAGTATGAGGAGGACCTTTGATTTATGTTCTGAAGGTGTCAGATGACCAGACCCTTAATGGATCTTTTGATGGAAAAGCCTCCCACAGCCCAGCCCAGCCCAGCACTTGGCTTTGGGTGCTGTAAAAAGGAAAAGTGTCTGTAAGAGGTGGGGCCAGCGCTCCTGCTCTCCTGCCCTCCTGCCCTCAGGGCTGGCTCTCCCACACCCATACCACCAGAGCCAACTCTACTGTGCTGCTCAGGTGAGGTGTTATTGGCTCTCCCAAAGGCTGCAATCATTAAGGAGCGGGGCCCAGCTCTCCTAAGTGCCAGAGCCAGTGAGGGGCAGTGCCAGCTCTGTGCAGGCTTTGGACATCAACATGGCTGCAGGCAGCAGCCCAGAACAGGGACATCCCCATGGCCTGTGCTATAACTGACCACTGACATGGCCACTGATATCAACACAGACCTCCGTTGCTGCAAGGCCACGGACCCAGAAATGGCTCCCAGCAGCAGCATGGGACTAGACATCAGTATGGCCTCAGCCTCAGCTACTCACATCAGGCTGTTCCTCCCAGTGTCTCCAGTTCTGCCTCTCTTCACAGTGCGCAAACCGTTCTGCTCGTCTTTCTCATCTCTCCACCACAGACTTGCACATCATAGAGATGCCCGTGGTGGGTGGACCACATGGCAGAGGGCCTCGGGGTGTCCTCTGCCTGCCCGTGCCTCGTGGCAGAGGGCAGTCCAGAAAAGTGTATTTTTTTTCCCTTAGTTCTGTACTTACTCCTATATACTTGCATCTCAACAGAGGCAGTCTTTTCTTCTTGACTCAGGTGGCTCCTCCCACGGCAGCCCTCCGGGAAATCTCTTCCCCAGGCTGAAGTGGAGCAGTTGCTTGTGTCTGCCAGCAGGGCACTGCTCTCCTCTTGCTTTGCTAACATTGTCGCGACCCAGACCCGCATCTGGGAAAGTCCTTCCAGCTTGGTCACTGTCCACTTTCGCACAGGAGGTTCCAGGGCCTTTGGTCCTCAGCACCTGCACAGGGCATCTTCAGGCACCCAGGGTCAGGATCTGGCTTGGTGTCGCCGCCTCCAAACTGCAGCACCAATATGGTTGTTGGAAACCAGGAAATGCCATCCAAACCTGGAAGGGAGACAGCAGCCAGCTCCACCAGCAAGTGGCCTTTTCTAGGAAGGCTCCAGGACAGTTAGCATGGCCTTTTGACAAGCAAACTATGGCTATTGACCAAGGCAGCCCCCAGCTGGTCTCTCCACAAGTTAATCAGTACTGGCATAGGTAAAGGGGGCTACAGTAAGCCCTGGAGATGGCATCTCGAAGGACACTCCTGGATTCTGTTCCTTTAACAGAGTCTTTCCACAGATTTAGGAGCATGGAGGTTCCAAGTTCTGTGCCACTGTCTGACTGTGCATGTTTATGTGAATGTCTCTGGGGTAATTTAAGTCACTTTCCACCTATGTCTGCTGTGTGCCTGGATATCTTTGAATTGATCACCTCCCGAAGGTGCTATCTAGTGGAGAGCTGAGGCTCAGAAAGGGCTGGGAATGGTTCCCAACCTGTGGATCATGACCCTTTAGAGGTCATGTATCAGATATTTACATTCCAATCTGTAACAGTAGCAAAATCATAGCTATGAAGTAGCAGTGGGATAATTTTATAGTCGGGGGTCACGGCAACATGAGGAACTGATTGAAGGATCACAGTGTTAGGAAGGTTGAGACCCACCAGGCTAGAGAGCTTACCAAAGGCCTCACAGCTGGCAAGCGGTAAAAGATGTCAAGGTGCAGGGGTGAAGACAAGTCAGAAGAAAAGAGAAGGTATCTGTGCCATCTGCTCCGGGTGTCGTGAGAGCCCTGAGAGCTAAAGGAGGCTTCCTGGACGGGGGCTTTGATGGGGATTAGGTCATGGTGTCAGTGACTGGTGATGGAAATAAAAGGGGAATGGCGAGGAAGGAAGGCGTGGGAGAGAGACAGGGCCTATGGCTATGGCCTACAGCCTTCTTCTGGGAAGCCCCCTGCCTGGCGTGGGGCTGCCAGGAGCAAGCGCAACCTTTGTTCTCTCAAGCAGGGCCAGCGAAGGGCAGCTGATTCACAGGATTTCTCAAGAAATAAAAATTCCTAGCACACCCCTGGGACCTCGGGGAGAAAAACTGACAACGTGTTGATTGAAAACAGACCTAGCTGACGCCCTGCTCCGTGGAGGGCCTGGCTCTCGAAGGTTCACAGCGACACCTAGTGGTTTCCTGGGCCACCTGCCACCGCCTGGGAACGGGTGAAGCTGGAGGGTGACCCTGAGGTAGATGTCCTGTCAGGGCCCAGGTTCTGCACGTGTCCGCCCTCCCCCTCTGTGGAACATGCCACACTCCTGGGGGTTCTCACACTGCCCTTCCCGGCACTTACCTGAGAGCCGTGTATGCCTGGCACAGTGAGATGTTCTGCAATGGTCTTTTTTCTTCTGGCCTTATCCTTTCCATTTATTAACTATAACTAAGTGCTGGTTGTACAGCTTTAGGTGACACCAGTGGGTTTTCCACCAGAAGATGGCGGGATACGTGTTCAGAAAACACAATGATTACACCCCCCACGTTAGATCAGAAACCTCCACTTGAAAAGGAAAGCTGCACGTGTGGGCAAAATACTAGCACAACGTGAGTCTGTCCACTGCCTTACCGGGCTCACATCAGTTATGCTCTGGCTAAGCTGAAGGTTTCACAAGGGTAGACATGTTCAGTGTCCGCCCATCGTCCAGAACATTGCTGTTACTCCAAAAACATCTTCACGGGGGGACTCCAGCTCTTTAGTAAAGCAGTTCGCAGATGGAAGAGGAAAGTCAAATAGGTTAGTCGGCTACAGCATCCTAAACACACAAAAATATCAAACTAGGGGGATGCTTGCCAGGGGCCCATCCATTACTCCAGTTCCCATTCATGGCTGGGGTGTTTTGCTGGTTATAACAGCTCAGAGCAGCATTTGGGCACTGCTGTGACAGGTTGGTTGGCTACCTACCTGTAGGGGTTCCAGGGTGAGCGGAGGCAAGCCATTCTCCAAAGACTCCTCACCAGAGACCCACAGGGTACCTTCTTCAGAATGAAACTGAGCTTCTGTTAGCCAGTTCTCACTGAGAAGTGCACTCTTGCTCAAGTTCTGTTTGCCATATTGTGTTATGTAGGCCCTCTTGGTTACGATAGACATAGGTCCACGGGTTAATTGGGAAAGCACATATGGGCACAAAATGCCTTGGCTCAATTGTTCAGTTTCTCCAGAGCCAGGAAGGGATAGACAGCCTGACCTTTGCAGGATAGTACAGGGGGCGTGGTCTCACAGATACCGGCTCAGCATCATTCTAACAGCTTTTCCAGACCTGGGGAATGTGCCACTGTTGTGGTTGGGATAAGGCCTCCCCAAAGGTTCATGTGGTAAAGGTAAAGCCCTGCTCTGGGGTGGTACAGTTGGGAGGCAGTGAGGACTAGCAGGAGGTGTCTGGGTGGTTGGGTGTTTGTCCTTGAGGGTAATTGTGGGACAGCCTCTTCTTATTTTTTCCTCCTGGAGGAAATCATTTTCTCTGCCATGCGCTCTCTGCCACTGCCATCTGGCACCCCCACCAGAATCCCAAAGCAATAGATCTACCTGATCTTGGACTGGACCTTCAAGAACTATAAACCAAAGTAAGCCTTTTATCTTTACACGTCATTAATTATTCCAGGCGTTTTATTAGAGTGACAGAAAGCTGGCAAACAGCCATGTTCTGGGTGGCACCTCACTGGGGCAGTTATCAGTTCTGTTAGAGACTGCTCTGTGGCTGGGCTGCAGGCATGTGGTCTAGCCTATGCTCATCAGTGAGGCCTCGTGTGTCCTGGTGATGGAGGCAGGTGATTGTGACTTGGTGATATGGCAGAGGGACAGAGGTGCTCACAACAGCAACAAAAGCCTGTCACCAAACAGGTGGGGGAGCTGAGTAATGCTCGCTGGCTCAGAGTCCAAGTTTCTTATTTACCCTGAGCCGGCCGTGTGGGGAATCTGTGAACCATTAATACGCTTCCATAAATGCGACTTCTTTTTAAATCAACCATAGTGAAACTTATGTGGCTGAAAGAACCCCAACTTTTAAATTCACCATGAAAGTTAAACTTCATAATGACTGAGGTCAGCAAGCCATGTTTATTACACACAAAGCTCTGGCTTTGAACCCCAGCACTGTGTGCATGTGTGTGCACATGTGAGCTCAAGCACACACACACACACACACACACATACACACACACACACACACAAACACACACGCAATGCATACATACTAAATTAAAAATCATTTGCTAGTTAAAGAGGCTTAGACAGTTCGAAGACATTGAGGCAGAAGTTACAATTGCTACCTGCCCAACAACCAGGCAAAAGCCATCTTCTGGGTTAGGCTCTGTGTTCTGGTGGGGCTGAAATCTACAGCTAAGCACGTGACCTACACCCAGCCGTGCAGGCGGCTGTTGCACCCAAGCTCTATGATTGCTCTCTCCTGGACACGTTTCCCGAGGCAGACCAATGAGACGACGGATGCAGGCTGCTAATCTAGAAAGCCGCTGCTGGCTGCTTGTGGGCAGCGGAAGGGCCCGCCAGCCAGACAATAGTGGAGAAGAGCCGTCAGGGAAAGGCTGCTTCCTGAGTGATGTTGAGCTCATGTGTCCAGCACTGCCCAGTCTAGTTCTGGCCTTACATCACTTTCCTGTTGTGGAAATCACCGAGTTCCTTTGTCAGTCCCTGAGTTGGTTTCTGTTACTTTAAACCGTAGGGTTCGGATGAGTATGATGGCCCGTGTTCAGATGCTGGATTTCCTTGGCAATTCTTTAAAGAAGTTGAATTACCCTGCTAACTGAAACGTTCGCTAGGTTATTTCTGACCTATGCCTTCAGTGGAAGGCAACTCATACGGATCTGCTCCAGGTTAAATGGGGTTTTCCCCTCTGCAACTTACGTTGGAAGTTGATTGTCACTGGCACATTGAGAAGTGGGGCTTCTGGGGAGGTGTTTGGTGGTGGAGAGCAGAAACCCATGGATAGACTGATGTTTTAGATGCTGAGGGAGTTTGGCCCATGTTCTCTGCCTCCTGCACGCACCCACGTGCTTCTCTGCTTTCTGCCATGAAGTGAAGAGACTTGAGGCCCTCACCAGAAGCCAAGCAGATACCAGCCTGTACCTTGGCTTCCATGTTCTTGCCTCTAGAACTCTGGCCTCACCTCAGTGTCCTGTTCCAATGGCAGCAAACAGAATGAGACGGGCCCCGACTGTGCTCTCGTCTGCACCGAGACCCTGGGGAACGTGGCTGTGTTGGCACACACTTGTCCCTGTAAGTCTGCCTCCTTCCTGCAATGTAAATGTTTGCCGGCATTGAAAGTCTGCCTTTCCCCACGAAGCGCTCCTCTCCACCCTATGTCTGACAAACACTGCTGTACCGATTACATACCTCCAAGGCAGCAACAGGTCCGTGTTTCCCCTTAAGCACAGCGTGGCGGCCACCTGGGACAGGTAGGCTGCCAGCCGCTGCACACAGGCAGTGGGTCCAGAGCTGTGGCTCGGTGCTGTGCAGCCGCATGCCGGATGTGTGCGTTTTCATCCAGCTCTGCATGCATCCGTGACTCCTCTCTCCTACCAGCTGACTCGTTTTCTTTCTACTCTCCAAATCAGTTTCCTGAAAGGAAAAGGTCATTTGATTTATCTATCTGTGAAGTCTCTCAGTGAGGCAGAATAGGCGGGGCAGGGACACACCGGGCAGGGGTGGCTAGTTTCCACACAGGCCCACGCAGCGAGAGCACAGCAAACTGGAGGAAAGTTGAGGGACCCTTACCTCCTTGGGGGCAACGACAGTTTCCCTCAGGTGGGACGTGGGAGTGGCGGTGTGGTGGCTCTCATGGTCAATGGCTCTGGAACACTTCCGATGTGCTAATAATAGAAGATTGTGATGATATGGGGACGGTGAGTGTGAAGGCCAGACTTTGCCGTCGCATGGCTTCTCTTCCTGCATTCACACTTACTGGCTCTCTGAATGGCATCAGATTTTATCATCTCAGAAGCCAAAGCACAGAGTTGGTTCGTGATCCTCGGGTGAATATTCTGTGTGACTTCTAGGGACGAGATGGTGCTAGGTGTACACAGACCTCAATGCTCCTTTAAAACACAGAGCATGCGTTGAGGTCCTCACTGCGGGCACGGCGGTGAGGCCTGAGCAGTCTCCACTCCTTTCGAAGGTCTGCGTAAGGAAATAGTTGCCCTCTAGTCTTCCTCTGTGATTGGGACTGGACATCCACCTGCTGCTCTCAGTCTTGCTGTGAGTAAATTCTGGAGTGTCGCACTGCCGAGACTTCTAGCTTCAAGCTGGAGGCCGGTTAGGCTCCCAGGAGGCTCCATTTGGAAAGCCTGTCTGGGTGCATCGCTGTGGAGCTGTGGGAAGCTCGCTGTGGAGCCATGGGAAGCTCGGCTGTTAACCTAATGTGTAAGCCCTTAATGAGCTTCGAGACATGCTAAACCCCCTTTTGTGGTGAGATAAAACCCTTAGCCACCAGGGTTGGCTGGAGGAGGGAATCTGCCAGGAAGTCAGGCTTTACCAAAAGTCCCCTTTGTAGGTCTGAATGGCCCAGGTGGAACAAGTATTCAGGCAGCCGGTCTCTTCATCTCTCGGTGGAAGGTTAACCACAGAAGTTAACTCTCTTCAGAACTGGAAGGATCCTGTACAGCCAGGGATGTAACCTGGCAAATGAGCGGCTCATCAAACCTGAGCTGTGTCTTAGTTTGCAGTTGGTTATTTTCCCTGTTAAAGGAGCGTCACAGGGCATGGAGAGATGGCTCAGCGGTCAAAGCACGTGTTGTGCCCAGAGAGGACCAGGCTTTGGATCCCAGCACCCACGTAGTGGCTGGGGACCGCCTGTAACTTCATTTCCTGAGCACCTGATGCCCTCTTCTGGCCTCTACAGGCACGTGTGTGGTGCACATACGTACATGAAGGCGACACGTTCACAAACATACTTTAAAGGAGTGTACAAAAGAGGCTGTGTGTGAGTGTATAAGTATGTGTGCAAGTGTGTGTTCATGTGGCTGTGGGGGAGTTGTGTGTGTGCAGGCGTATGTGAATGCATGTGAACACCACAGGACACATTCGGGTGCTGTTCCTCAGGTACCATCACTCTTGTTTTTTCAGTCCCTTACAAGACTAGAAATTGCTGAGTGAGCTCATTTGGCTGCCCAGCAAACCCAGGAATCCCAGTGTGCACACTACCATATCTGGCCTTTTACATGGGTGTGGGGAGTTAAACTCGGTCCCCGGTGTTTGCAAGACAGGAAGTTTACTGAGTTATCTCCCTAGCTAAAACTGAAATACTGTTTTAGTCTGGCTGAGTAACCCCAGGGTGACCTATTCCCACCCTGGGGAAGACATGGCTGACTAAAGGAGTGGACTCTGTCATTGCCTGATCGCTTGATTAAAAGGCTGCCTCTGCCACTGTTAGGTAAGGTCTGTGTCCACCTGAGTAAGAGGGAGATAAGGGTGAAACACATCTGTACAGTAGTAGTGTGTACATTCTGTGTGTGAGATTCTGTGCCTGAGAAGTACATGGGAATTAGCCGCCATTTTCCTCTGGCGGGGGACCTTCCCAGAGACATCTGGGGCTGTCTGCACCCTGGAACCCTTTCAGTGGAGATGGCAGAGAAATCACATCTGGGCACCTTCGACCTCTCCTTCTGCTCCCTCCTGCTGGTGATACATACTTCAAACCAAGCATTGCTGCCTCCAAAGACAGCAGCCAGGGAAACAGCTGGCTGTGAGTGGACAGGCTGGATGTGGGCCATTGACAGAATACAAAGTGTGTTAAGCACGGGTTGGCATAAGTGGCAAAACTTTTCTGCATGATGCCACTGGGCCGCTGTAAGTATGGTGACACGGAAGGGCACGGTGAGCCACCACCCCCACCTTGGCCTGGTTACACTGCTCTGTCACCTAGTTCTGAGAAAGTGACTCATCAAGATAGGCCATCCATCCAGGCTCTAAGAGAATGAACAAATCCATAAATCAGCCAGACTTCGGTTAACTCAGTGACCTAAGAAGCCAGTGAATGTGTTAAGCTCAGTATCTGGAAGGTGACCGCCTGACAGATCCAGGGCTTGGAGATTTCACCGTGAACATTGGCAGGAACGTGCTTTTTAGGCTGCCCGGCTCCACAGAGCTCACCTAGTCCTATAGCTTGAGCAGAATTTAGAGGAAACTTGCCCTGGGGTGCTCAACCTAGGATGGACTTTGAGCTCATTGGCCTCTCCCCTTGTTTCATGGACAAGGAAAATCAGAGAGGACCCATTACCCCACTAATTATAAGAAGTTCCAAGGCCAACCTCTTCGTTAGGGTTTTCTACTGCTGTGACGAAACACCATGACCAAAAGCAGCTTGGGGAGGAAAGCGTTTATTTGGCTTACACTTTGATCATCAATGGAAATCAGGACAAGAACTCAAGCAGGAACCTGGAGCCAAGGGCTGATGCAGAGGCCATGCAGGGGCCTGCTTACTGGCCTGTTCCTTGTGGCTTGCTCAGCCTGCTTTCTCACAGAACTCCAGACCACCAGCCCGGGGATGGCACCACCTACAATGGGCTGGGCCCTCCCCCATCATCACTAAGAAAATGCCCTACAGGCTTGTCCAGTGCCTGATCTTATGCAGGCATTTTCTCAACACCTCTCTGATGACTCCTTGTGTCACATTGGGGGGAAAAAAAAACCTAGATAGCTCAGGGGCCCTTGTTCTCCTGCCTAACTAGCCACTTCTGAAGCAGTGAAAACTTTGAAATTGTTTGGGATGGAGTGCACTGAGAGACCAGTGGACAGGTTTTGCTTGCGGGTGTCCCCACTACCCATG
This sequence comes from Psammomys obesus, assembly GCF_907164565.1. Taxonomy (NCBI): domain Eukaryota; kingdom Metazoa; phylum Chordata; class Mammalia; order Rodentia; family Muridae; genus Psammomys; species Psammomys obesus. Next base: position 11,188,417 of record NW_026585644.1, read on the forward strand.
CAGCTTCAGGAATAGTGTTTAGCCTCGAAAGGGGACAAAGCCAGGCTGAGCAGCTTTCCTAGCTTTCCGTTGCCCCGAGAAGCCTCTTGGAATCTCTACAAGTCTAGACTCTGAGTTTCTACGGGAACTCCTCAGCCCCGGGGACAAGTCAAGTGCTCCTTGGCTTGACCTGGGTGCCTCAGAGTGTGCCAAAGTACTGGGCCATGAACAGGATGGAACTTCAAAGTCTCTGCTTTAATGTACTAGAATGGCTGAAGAGTACCTGTTCCAGCATTGGGGCATTCATTGTACCACACACACTGTGCAGGGCAGCTGTCTCTCCCTTGTCCTTAGCCCAGTGTCTGGCCTGTGTCCCAAAGAAAAGGAAGGGAACACTTTATGAAGAAGCAGGTCCTAAAGGGAAGCAGGTCTTCCTGAAAAGGTAGCTGCTCTGTACCCATCATCAGTATGCCAGCTGCCTGTGCCTAGGGCTTTCTCTTGGGGTTCCTCTAGGTGGGGGTGGGTGCTGCCGAGAGTTACTTTTGAGGAGACATTGCTCATGTATACCCATTTCTCAGAAGTGCCAACTACAAAGGTGTCTTATTGACTTACGTAGCATCTGTGAGGTTCATATTGAAATGAACGGGATGGGAGAGAGAAGGGGCTATCACACAAGCTAGCAAGGCCTGAAAAATGTGTGGAGGTCTGTGTACCAGATGTTTGTCTCATGTACGTAAGATAAGTGCGATGAAGCGACGGGACAATGCTGAATCCAAAATTGTATCTCCGAGAGTGTAATGGGGACTCTGGAATCTCTCATGTCTTTCTGGGCCTCCAGATGGGGAGGTCACTGCCAGTTTCCCAGGAGTGACTGAATAACCATGGAGTTCCTGTAGTCAGCACTGACCAAGGCAATTAGTGTTTGTTTACACAACATGAACTGTTGAGGGTTGCTTGACGCTGGCCCTCAAGATCGGGTTACACCAATCCATGTTTTGTAAACCTGCCTAGGACATACCTGATTGGTTGATCAAAGGCTTATACCTGGGCAGGAAAGAACGGGGTAGGCATGGCTAAGGTTCCTGGGCTTCAGAGAACAGGAGAATGGCTCAGTCCTCATGTGTCCCCTCACCCCATGTGACTTCAGCACACATGCCATCACCCCCTTTACTTAGAAGTCGATCCCTTTCTGCCTTGCCCTAAAGCCAGCTCAGGTCTTCCCGAAGCCAGGAACTGTGGTGGGTAACTGACACCTTCATGCTGCCCTGGGAACACCCCTCTGTTCACACCAAGCGGATGCTTCTGAGCATTTGCGTGTGGCTTGTATCCCTGGGAATATAATGAGCTCTCTATCACCGGGCCAAGTACTCTCCTGACTACTTCTAAAGTCTTGCCAGGTTCTCGCTGTATAGAGAGTGTAAGATCAAGCCTCCTGACACAGGGACCAGCGCTCACATGCCTCTCCAGCTCCACAGCTGTGCTCTGCCCCCTCAAGCTGCAGGCTCTTCGCACCGGCATGACTAATGCCCAGAATCCTACCGTTTACTCATTCGCCACATATGTTCTAAGCCATCAGCTGTATACCAGAGACAGCATTACAAGGTGCTGGGTTGACAATAAGACATTAATAGGGAAAACATTATTTTCAATAAAATAGATACAGTTTGAGAGTGAAAATAATATTTGAAGTCATTTGAAAGAAAAAAATGAACTTTTTAAAAATAACAAGACATTGCTACTGCAATCTATAAGTAGCACTCATTGCTTTAATATAAACTACACCAAACTAGGGAGGTTTCTTAGTGGTTAAGAGCACTTGGTTGTGCTTCAGAGGACCAGGGTTCAATTCCCAGCATCTACACAGTTGCTCATAACTGTCTGTAAGCTCAGATTTCAGGGAATCTGAGCTCCCATTGGCCTCCATGTGCACTAGGCATGTGTCTCAGTAAGGGTCTCATTGCTGTGAAGAGACATCATGACCAAGTCAACTCTTGTAAAGGTAAAGAGTTAATTGGGGCTGGCTTACACCTTCAGAGATTTAGTCTATTATCCCCGTGGTGGGAAGCATGGCAGCATGCAGGCGGACATGGTGCTGGAGGAGCTGAGAGTTTTACATCTTGATTCTGCAGGCAGCCAGGAGGAGACTGTATGTGGTTCACACTGGGAGTAGCTTGAGCATTTAAGACATCAAAGCCTGACCCCACAGTGGCATACTTTCTCTAAAAGCCTCACTTCCTCCAATAAGGCCGCACCTCCTAATAATGCCATTCCCTATGAGCCAAGCATTCAAACACATGAGTCTGTGGGGGCCAAACCTAGTCAAACCACCACAGCATGCATGCAGGAAAAACACCCACATACATGAAATTTAAAATTTGAAAAGCCTGTCCAACTAAATTCTAGAGCTAAAGCCATAGTGCGGCACTTAACAAAAATGGACCCCCGTGTGTGTTTCTCAAGGAACATCCCCTACTCTTGTCTTTTGTTTTTATTGTAATAAAAAACATAGGCCCATGTTAAAAACCTGAACACAAGAGAAAGAAAAAAACCATCTCAAGTCTAGAAGATAATGGTCAAGAAATGGCCTCAGTTACTTTGTCATTCAGCCAGTGTGGTCTACATTCATTTCTTCCCTCACAACTTTTGAGAGCTCTCCCTATGTCTGAATTCTCATGTCACAGCGACGCTCCACAGCATTTCTGTTCTTAAATGCTATTGTTTTTAACAACATCTCAATCTTTCAGTTTTATCAATAAAGACTTGGGAGCCAGATGCTGGAGCAAAAGCCGAGAAAGCACCCAGCTGACCTTCCTATTCAGCCGACATCCCAAAAGAAAAAAAGCAGCTCTCCCTCTCCCACAAACTCAATGCCTCTCTTTTTTATTTCCTATGTGTCTCTCTATTCATCGTCCTGACTTCCTCTTACTCTCTATGGTTTTTTTCTCCTGTATTCACTCCCTGTCAACTAGTTGCTTGCTCCACCTCTTGACCTGTGGTTGACTTTATTTAATCCTGTTTACAATACTCAAACAGAAAGCTCTTGGATTAGAAGTGTGTGCTGGGGTTGAGCCACGACAAAACTAGAAGCAGGTTTTCCAGCAAACAACACAATCTCGGGTTTCATAGTGTGATCAAATGTCCTGCAACGAAGTGCTTCACTTTAGAAAACCTATAGCTTTGGCTGTATTCAGAAGGCCCCATTTCACACCCCCAGATTAAACTCTTTCATAAGTCCATCTGCTCCAACTCTCCTCAAGAAGATCCACCCTCTGTTTTAGAATTGGCTGAAAGCCACAGCCCCCTTTCTGCTCTGATTCTTCTTGTTTTATTTTATGGCCTGTGAACTAAGAATGATTTCAAATGAAAACCATCCAGAAAGGAATACTTTTTACAACAAATGAAAATGAAACAAAGTGCATGTTTCTGTGTCTGCTCGCACTGACCCACAGCCACACTTCCTCATTTGCATATTGTAGCTGCTACCTCACAGTGGCTGAGTTAAGTTGTTGCATTTGAGTAGCTTAGCTCATAAAGCTTAAAATATATCAAGGGAGTCTATGAATCCCTTGTGTATCTCCTGTGTTAGGATGAGATGGCTGGAAAAGAAATGGTGTGGCTGGAAAAGGTCTTACTTAAAGGTTGGGCAGATTGAGAACATCTAGTTTCCAGAGCCATGTATCTGACCAGTAGGAGTAATCACTGACTCTGTTTTTCAGTGAACTTTGCAATCTCAGGGGTGGGTAGAGCTGTCCAGCTCCCAAGCACCATTGGCTTGACCCAGTGGCACTAGAGGATGAGGGCTCAGAGGGTGCAGCCTTGGAAAAACTCACCAGCACCAGGAGCTGGAGAGATGGCTCAGTAGTAGTTAAGAGCACTCTCTGCTCTTCCAGAAGACATGGGTTCATTCCCAGCACCCACATAGTGGCTCAGAATTGTCTGTAACTCCAGGTCCAGAGGACCTGACTCTCTCTTCTGGCCTCCTTGGGTACCAGGCACATGCTTGCTGCATAGACATATATAAAGACAAAATACCCACACACATAAAAATAAGACAACAACAAAACAAACAAATGGATTTTGACCAATATTGGACTCTGACCACTCAGTCAGTCTTTTCCTCCTTCTCTGTCTTGCTACCAACTTTTTCCTCATCTCCCTTCTACCATCGCCATCCTTTTGTTGGTTTGTATGAGATGGATCATCATTTTCTGGCAAAGTATAAGGACAAGTAAATGTTTGAAATATTAGTGAGCACACTCTTCCAGGTCTTTTGTTTTTCATCTCTCATGTCTCCTCAAATCCCCTTCCACCCTAAGGAAGTAGCTAGACTGTTGTGGACTTTTGTTTCATGGAGCGTGGGAGTGGGGAGCAGAGACTCCTTTTGGCTTTAACTTCAGGTACAGGGAGAGATGGCCTGAGGACTCTCAACAAAAACTGCTTCCAGGGAACAGGAGTACACACAAAGAGGCTTCCTGGAGCTACATCTCTGTTAAGGAAGCTGGTATGGGGGGCGGGGGTAATGGAGGGGAGTGTATACATGAGAGATTCACATGAGAGGGACTCAATCCAGAGACTGGAGGCGGTTCTCAGGGAAGACATTCTGCGAGGACCTAAGAGCAGCAAGCTCAAGGCCACATTGAACAATCATCCTTCACTAATGCTAGCTCATCTCTGGTGACAGCCTCCAGCCAGTACTTGCCTGGTGAATCCCTGCAGGACAAGGTTTGCCCTAGCCTCCAGCCTTGGCTCTGTGCCCATCTGGCCTGCCCTTGCAGTCTCCCCAGATCTGACTCAGACCAGAAACTGGAGAAAGGCAAGGATGGTTAGTAAACATGGTGGGTCGTCCACATCGCTGGTTGCCACGGGGCAGCCAGGCTGGTGGCAACTCCCAGCGAGTATGTTCCCGGGAGCACGTGTAAGGTTTGAGACTGTGTGATGGAACCTGGGATGTGGTGGCAGATGAAAATGAGTGGACACAGGGCTAAGCGACAGGCAGAAGTCAGTAGTTGGGGTAGGGCAGAAAAGATCCCCATCACAGAGTCTGTGTGGGGTGTCCCAGGTGCTTGGGTTCCACGCTCCTTGTGCACGTGGAAAGGGCCCTACCTGATGCTGGCTTCTTCTCTTGCTGGTTTGCTCTCATGCTGATGTGCCAGCTCTGCAGAGAGAGTTCCTGCCTTTTCTGCAATTTCCGTTAGCTTAGCTCCTTCCTAAGAAGACTGCACAAAGGAAGGAAGGGCGGGACAGAGATGAAGTGACCTTCCCTTACTCTTTCCAGATCACTGGTCACAGAACCTTCAGGAGGTAACAGGAGCCTGCAGAAACCTTCTCTCTTGCTAGGGGATAAAGGCCAGCTCCTTCCCTTTCTGAGGTAGGGCCTAAAGGCCAGACCTATCTGGCATTCATCCTTAGCTCATTTATGGTAGATTGCTTTATCTCGTTTATTTTCTCCTATATGTTTGAAGTCAGGCGGCTTTAAATTTGAAATGGAAATTCATGCAGATACTATGTAAATTAGGTCATTCCCAGATTAACTAAGGTGGGGGTTGGGAGAGATCTGGTTGTCATAGCAAGCACCATCTGTTCCCTCTTTATTTTTTCTGTATCTGAACCCCACCCTTCCCTTTTCCAATCAACTTTGAAAGTAGTTTCCCAAAGCAGTTTCCCGGGGCTAAGAGATCTTTCCAAGGAAGGAAAGGAACCACCTGTGCTTCTCAGCTGGGCTGTTCCTGTCTGTTTTGTGAGAAAAGAGGCTCCAGGGAGAGAGTCAGCTTAGTATTAATGGTTCCAGGTGAGCTGCCACACCCCACCTGCAGGTCAGCTGCTCCTCCTGCTTTTCTGTCCTCATCCACATTCTTCTTTTTGCCATCAGCTGAAGCTTCCTCAAGAGCCCAGAAGCCTTCCTACCCCATCTTGAGGTAGATGGGCTGGGAAGGTTTTGGAAGTAGTTGGATTCCTCCAGAGTTTGAGGTGACTTTGGGTTCTGCATGTGTGTCTTGGCTGAGGACACAATGCCCACAACGTTGTCTGTCCCCTCACTGATGGGGAGAGTGGTTGTTGCAGTCTTGCCTGCTGTGGACAGGATGGGCAACGTGGGAAATCTGCATCTGAGGAAGCATCTGCTACAGCCTTTAGCTTTCTTTCACCCATCAAGGCTCTCTGTGTGGTGGATGAGGGGCTTCCTGGCACTTTCTTTTCGAGCCACTCTATTCTTTAAGGGAAGGTAAGGGAGAAGGCTTTCTGGATTTTCATTAGTCCTCCATCCTTCTATGAAGAAGAGCCACAACTGACTACTCAAATAAGTAACTTGAGAGATAGGTCTGCTTGTCTCTGTTATTGACATTTTGATGCTGCTTGTTATTGCAACAAAACTTAATGAGAGATGACTCATACATGCTCTGTAATCATCAACCTTTTCCCAAAGTTGCATCAAATTAAAAAGAAATCCTTAATGTACTTCTGTGGTCTTTTCTAAATAGTATCTCAAATGAAAATAAACCATCTTTATTAAAATTTGTTTTTATTGACCGGAATATGCTAAGCTCCATTTTCCGGCCTACAACTTTACCTTCTTCCCAGAAGCTATACCAGCTCCCAGGACATCAGGTAAGACCCCTCACCCTATTTCTTATGCCCACCAACTGCCCTTAAAGCACGCCCAACAGTCACAAACTATACCCCATCACCTGGACTCCATATTCTGGCCCACAACTTTGGCAGAAGACCTGTGCCTTCCAGGAGCCCATGCCAGTTCTAGGGACCCCAGAGGCAATGTTGGCATTCAAAACCCCAGCAGAGACACCCTACTGGCCATGAAGATTCACTGATCACCAGAACCCTAGGGCACTCAGGCCAGAAGATCCAAGAGGAAACAGAAACCAAGGGGGAAAAAACAATTTTAAAAAACCCACTCATCTAACAATAAAAACACAACCAACAACAGCCAGGGCAATATGGCATCACCAAAGTCCAGCTATCCTAATACAACAAGCCCTGGATAGCCTAACACAGCTGAAGCACAAGAAAATGGCCCTAAGTCTAATCTTATGAAGATGATAGAGGCCTTTAAAGAGGAAATAAAGAAATCTCTTCAAGAAGTACATGAACATGCATTCAAACAGATGAAAAAAATGAATAAAACTGTCAAGACCTGAAAATGGGAATAGAAGCAATAAAACAAACTGAGGAAATCTTGGAGATGGAAAATCTAGGTAAGTGAACAGGAATTACGGACACAAACATCATCAACAGAATACAAGAAATGGAGGAGAGACTCTCAGTCATAGAAGATACTATAGAAGAAATCAATATGTCAGTCAAAGAAAATGATGCGTCTAAAGATTCTTGAAAGAAAACATCCAAGAAATCTGGACACTATGAAAAGACCAAACCTAAGAATAATAGGAATAGAAAGAAATTAGGGAAACAATACCCTTCTCAATAGCCTCAAATAATATAAAATATCTTGGTGTAACTCTAACCCAGAGAGAAATTGAAGAAGATATCAAAAAATAGAAAGATTTCAGCTGCTCATGGATCAGTAAAATTAACTTAGTAAAAATGACCATCTTACCAAAAGAACATTCAATGCAATTCCCATCAAAATTCCAACGCAATTCTTTACAGACCTTGAAAGAACACTGCTCAACTTCTTGTGGAAAACCACAACACCCAGAGCATCTAAAATGATCTTGTACAATAAAAGAACTTTTGGAGGTATCACTATTCCTAATTTCAAGCTGTACTGCAGAGCAACAGTAATTTAAAAAAAAAAAAAAACACATGGTATTGGCATAAAAACAGATTGATCAATAGAATCAAATCAAAAACCCAGAAGTAAATCCACAAATCTATGAACACTTGATTTTTTTTTGTTTTTAATTATACTTTATTTACTTTGTATCCTCCCTCTAGTTCCCTCCCTCCTCCCCTCCCAATACCTCCCTTCCTCCCCCTTCTCCACACACTCCCCTCCCCAAGATGGACACTTGATTTTTGACAAAGAAGTCAGCATTATACAAAGGAAAAAGACAGCATCTTCAACAAATGGTGCTGGTCTAACTAGATGTCAGTATGTAGAAGAATGCAAACAGACTCATATCTATCACCCTGCACAAAACTCAAGTCCAAGTGAATCAAAGACCTCAACATAAAACTAGAACCTGGTAGAAGAGAAAGTGGGGAATAACCTTGAACTCGTTGGCACAGGAGACAACTTCCTGAACAGCTCAGGCACTAAGATCAACAATCAATAAATATGACCTCTTGAAACTGAAAAGCTTCTGTAAAGCAAAGGACACTGTCAACAGAATGAAATGACAGCCTACAGACCTGGAAAAGATCCTTACCAACCCTACAACTGACAGAGGGCTGGTATACAAAATGATATAAAGAACTCAAGAAACTAGACATCAACAAACCAAATAATCCAATTTAAAAAAGGGGTACAGATCTAAACAGAATTCTCAACAGAAGAATCTCTAATGGTTGAGAAGTACTTAAAGAAATGTTCAACATCCTTAGCAGGGAAATGAAAATCAAAATGACTCTGAGATTCCACCTTATAACTGTCACAATAGCTAAGATCAAAACCTCAAGGGACAGCTCATACTGTCAAGGATGTGGAGAAGGGGCAACACTCCTCAATTGCTGGTGGGGGTGCAAATTTGTATAACCACTGTGGAAATAATTTTTTTTGCAGTTTCTCAAAAAATTGGAATGAGATCTACATCAAGACCTAGCTACACTACTCCTGGACATCTATCCAAAGGACTCTAAACCATACCACAAGGACAGTTGCTCACCTATGTTTACAACAGCTTTATTTGTAATAGCCAGAAACTGAAAACAGCCTAGATGTCCCTCCACCAAAAAATGGGTAAAGGAAATGTGGTACATTTACACAATGGAGTGTTACTTGGCTATTAAAAACAATGGTATCATTCAATATGCAGGTAAATGGATAGAACTAGAAAAGATCATCCTGAGTGAGGTAACACAGACCCAGAAAGACAAACATGGTATTTACTCACTTATAAGTGGATGTTGTTAGCCATAAAGTAAAGTATAACCAAGCTACAATCCATAGATCCAAAGAAGCTAAGTAACAAGGAAGGCTCAAGGGGGAATTTGTGAATGTCACTGAGAAGGGAAAAATAGAATAGACATCACAGGGGAATGATGGTAGGCTGGATGGGGGAGGGGTGTTGATGTGATTCGGATGAATCAGGTAGGTGAAGAACAGAGGGAGGGAGTTCTGAGAAAGACAACTGCAATGGTGGTGAGAGCCATCTCTGGGATGAGCTAGAAACTTAGGGCAATGGAAACTCCCAGGAATGTAAGAGGGTGATTCTAGCTGGGACTCCTGGCAGTGGGACCCTTTCTCTCTACTGGACTACCCTGTATAGCCTCAAGAGAAGATGGGCCTAGTCTTCCTGCAATTTGATACGTGTTGGTGATGGGGGAAGGACCAGGAGAAGAGGAGGAAAGGGAAACTGTGGTTGGGAATTGAAACTAATTAATTAATTAGTTAATTAATTCGTTTCTATGGGCTTAAAATATGGCCTTGCATAAAGAGCTTTAAAACTAGACCTCTAAGAGAACATTCCAAGCAAAGCCCCTGAATATAAGGAGCCGGGGCTGGGGAATGAAGGGAAGTCACTGTAGAGTGGGTATGAGCCTGCGAAGGTGCAATTTCCAGATGAAAGCAGAAGGTGGCACCACGACACCCATCCTGGGCTTTATGGCTCATATACGCCGCTGGGGAAGACACATTCTCTCACTTCTGTAGAGTCTCTGTCAGGGAAGCAGTTCCGCACTTGAAGCAAACCAGAAGAGTCAGAACTGGGATGACTTTGGAAATGTCTGAATCGATGGTGTAGCCTTGTGGGGTCATGGTGCCTGTGTCTTGCCTCCAGGACTCTGGAACTCCCCTGAATTGTAAAATGCACCTTTCAGGGGGAGCCTCCGAGCTCTCCCTTCCCCGGGTTTGTTTCCCCACCCCCAAATGGTAAAGGACCTTCTGAATTCAGCCAGTGCTCCCACTCCGATGGATCTTGACTTTCCTCAGTAGCAGGCAGTGTGGGCTGTACCCACATCAGGACCTCTAAGGTTCTACAACCAGAAGCCCTGAGCTGTCTCAGTGGGAGAACCCAGAGAAGGCAGCCCAGTGCTGGACCCAAGAAGACTATGGTGCCCTTCAAGAAGAGAGTGGCCACATACTCTGTGCACCGCCTCCAGCCTGAAGAAGCTAACATGCCTTTGATGGCTATGATCTGGTGGCTTCCAAAGGCTTCTAGCTGCACGTAGGGAAGATACCACTGCATTTAACATGGTTCCCAAATTCATGGTCACTTTGTTCACTAGCAAGTTTCTACCCATTGGGTAATCTAGAAATTTTGCTATGTATTATTAGTTCACTATGAATCCAGCGTTATCTCAGAGTCTGTAGTAAGTCTAAGATAATGGGTGGGATGGGGTCCTTTCAATATTCTGGGCTAAACGGGAAAGCTTGTATTTAAAATGGCTGGAACCACAGCCTGTGGTGGTGGGAGGGGACCTGAGAACGGTCTGGGTAGTTTGGTGGTCTATACCGGAGATACATGATGGGCAGGAAGCTGAGGTGTGCCAAAACACAGCAGGAAGGCAGAAGTGAGAGGGTGAGGCTGGCCAAGTGGAACCCAGGAAGAGATCAAAGCTGGCTTGATGAGAGACTATGCAAATTTACACTTCAGTATCTTCTAAGTGGAAAAAAAAATAAAAATAAAACCCCAAAATACTAAAATCCCTCCCCCAACAACCCTTCTTGCTTTTAATACCCATTAAAAGCAACATTTACCCATAAGTCCCTTCAATCTTCCATACTCTAGTGCCTTCCCCAGCCTCACCCCTGCTCTCGCCACACACACCTTCTTCCTGAACTTAGAGCCCAAGCACCACCCAGCTCAGGTGGGCCATCGTTCACCCCTTCCTCCCTGGGTCCTTAAGTACCAGACTGACGGAGGAAGGAGACAGAATTACGGGTTTCCTTTAAAGGCCTTCTGACTTCTCTATGGTTCAATGGTTTCCCAGACCTGGCTCAAAGGCCAGACTTCTGGCAAATCCATCAGGTGTCTTCCAGCAGCCTTGACAGGAAGAACAGGAAAATCGGGCCAGGGCAGGTAGCTGGAACCTGCCTTGGAGCATGCCTGGCATTGCAAGCTGGGAGCTGCCTAGTTTACACTGCTGCTCTACTCTGACCCCGTGGAGGGGGGGTTGGAGGGGAGTGTGAACCTCTTGGCTGGAGGGAGTGGGCCTCCATTCTCTAAGCTGCTTCCCTTTTAAACCCAGCTCCGACTATGGCTCCTTTGTCCGCAATGTTCCGGGATGATCTTGGTCTGGAGAGCCACCCTGGGAAGACACAGGCTAACACAGCGTTACAATGCCCTGCTTTGTGGTCCTGACAGAAGGATTTGTCATGAGCTGGGAGACTGGTCCCTGGCAGATCCTGGCATGTGGTGAACAGCTGTGTGGTGGCCACTGTATTTAGAGGACGTCCCATCTGATGTAGCAGCTGGGCTCTGAGATTTCTCCAAGATGGGCTGCCTCCACCTCCCCACATGGCCTTAGGTTCATTGGCACCTTGTGTGCAGCGCCCAAGGTGGGGTTGTTTGTGCCGGTGATGGTGGCTTGGAGCTACAGACTGAAGCCGGACTATAGTGGAAACTTATTCCAGTTAACAGGAACAGGGTTCCCACAGTTGTGCATAGCCCTTCTGTAGTCCTTTTAGCATCAGGGGGCAACTACGTGGCATGTTTACTGCTGCCCATCACTGTCTCGGAACATTAACCATCAGCAGCAACCCTGTGGGTGGGGCATCCATCCAGAGAAAGTAGACTCAAGTATTTCTTTGATTGTGGGGTTGGGAGTTTCCTTTCTCTTCTTAGTTTTAATTAATTAACTGATAATTTTACACATGTATGTAACACATTTCAGTCATATTCACTACCCCCATTACTTTCTTCTCCTGCTTCTCCTCCCAGTTATAACTTCTTAGAGATGGGATCTTCTACTTTCATGGCTGTGTGTGTGTGTGTGTGTGTGTGTGTGTGTGTGTGTGTGTGAAAGAGAGAGAGAGACAGAGACAGACAGAGACAGATTGAGAGAGGAAGAGAGAGAGAAGGATAGTCCCACTGAGTTCAATGGGGAGAAGGTCTTTAACAAAGGATGGACAACTCACCGATGGCTACACCACTGAGGAGACCATTCCTTGCCAATGACTGCTGAAGTAGTAGTGGGAGCAGATCTCAGCCCATTCCAGGCTATTGATGGGTCAGCTTCATTCACATTTTGTGCAGGTGACCACAGCTGCTATGAAGCCATGAGTGCAACAGCGATGTCGTGTCTGGAAAAAGCATTCCATAACACCTTCCCCCATTCTCCAGCTCCTATTCTTTCTGCCTCCTCTGGGTCCTGAGTTTCATTCATTCCTTCTTTCTTTTTTTGAAAGAGCTATTTCATTTTTAATTGTGTGTATGTGTTGGTGGCAAAACGTGAACGTGTGAGTTTGAGTACAAGTGCCTTTAAAGTCCAGAATGATCAGATTCCCTAGAGCTGGAGAAACGGGATTATGAATGGAAGTGAATGCTGGGAAATAAACTGGGATCCTCCACAAGACCACTAAGTGATGTCTCCAGCCATTGGAATTTCTTAAGAAACACACACACACACACACACACACACACACACACACACACACACCACAGATCACAACTCAAGCCAAGTGTGGTGACACACATGTTAATCCCAGCACTCAGGAGACAGAGGCAGGCAGAACTGTGAGTTCAAGGCCAGCCTGCTCTACATAGTGAATTCCAGGCTTCCAGGCCAGCCAGGGGCTACACAGTAAGACCCTGTCTCAACAAAACAAAACAAGCAACAACAACAACAAGTCATTGGATACTTATACTGCAATTTTAGACTTCTGGTTCATTGCAGATACTGTAAAAAAACTAAGCTAAACTAAACTAAAACACAAGCCATAAACTAGAAAAATAGTATGTATAACATGCAAATGACAAAAGGCCTTGAATCAAGAATACATGAATACATGGAGTTACGTAATCCTGGTGGAGTAGAAAGGGTTGGGGGGGAGGTGTGAATGCCGATTTACTCACAGGAGAGCACATGGTGCAGGATTCGAGAGGGTGGGGAATAAACCTATTGTTACCCAGGGAAATCCAAAACACCCACAGTGAGGCCCATCTCCTGAGTCCAGGCCCAGTGCCTGCTGAGGCTGGAGCCCATCTCCCCCAGGGTGGACCTTCCTCTGTGTAGCCTAGCCTGGACTCTGCAGAACCCTCTTCCTCATCCTCCCTCCAGAGTTCTTCCAAAAGCCTTTCCTCTATATCCTGACCAATAGATCCTCCATGGCCACAGACCTCTCTGGTCTCCCTCTCGTGTTCTTCCAGTCTGGGACAGTTGATCCGCAAGTATAACATTTCAAATATGAAATCTGACGTCTCCTCACTGCTCAAGGCTGCTTTCCATGGGGACCCAGGGCTAGGAAAACACAGATGGCAATCAACACCGTCTATGTCAAAGTCGGCCAAGAAGTGGCTTTCCTCAGCAGGCAAAGCTACTCTTCCCCTGCTGGCAGCCCCCATACAACAAGGCATAGCGTGGACAGGGGTTGTCCTAGTGGCTGTGGGCACCTCCCCTTTTGGGCTTACCAGGTTGAGGAGCCTACCTTGATTTGCCTTAAAGAGGCTACATGGGCAGGAGAAAGCATATCCTGAACTGAGGGAGGCCATTCTGGACTAACCAGAAATGTCTGTGCCATTCTATGTCCAACGGGGCTTGGGGGTCACTTTCTGACTAGATTCATTTAAGTGAACCCTTTGGTCGTATGGTGACTCATGCCACCTAGCCACAATCTTTTGTCCTTACTGCACAGCTTTCTTGGTTTGAGTTTCCTCTTTCTACCTTGTGTCCCAACCTGTTCTACAACTGAGGCTGCTATCGTTTTTCATGACCTTTACACAACCGGTCAGCTAGACAGATATGCACACAGATCCAGCCAACTGCAGAAGACTTTGCTTCTCGGGTTGTCAATCCTCTTCTTTTTGGTTTCACCCTATGAGCCGAGCTCTCGTGACACGCCAGGTAGTCTTGTAGGACCAGAAGATAGATCCACGAGCAAGGCAGCTTTATGGGCCTGTGCTCATGAAGACTGTATTCCAGTTGAGGTTAGAAACAAAAGTAGTGACATCTACAACACGTTCAGAGCAATATGCAGTCTTGAGAAGAACTCCCAAGTGTCGGAGTGGCCGCAGCTGTGAAAGCAGCACCATTGGGATGGACCACTTAACTAATTGTGGGCCATCACAGAGCAACCCTGTGGAAACTCATTCAGATTGCACCAGGCTGTTCTTATGGGGTCGCAGAAGAGATGCAGTGACTTCCCACCACCACCCATCTCCTGAGATATGGAATCAGATTGAATGCAAAACCAGGGGACTCTGGGATTCTCATGTTTTGTCTCCGTGTGCCACCATCTGAATGTCCTCGCCAATGCTCATATTGAAGTTTAATCACTACTTTAGATTATTAGAAGTGTGTTGGTTTGAATAAGAATGGCCCCCACAGGCTCATATATTCTAATGTCCAGTCACCAGGGACTGTGGTGCTATTAGAACAGATTAAAAGGATTAGGAGATTTTGGGGGAGGCGTAGTACGTGGGGTTTCAAAAGCCGCCAAGCCTAGAGTCCCCCTCTCCCTGTGGATCCTGATGTAGACACCCGAGCACCATGTCACCTCCAAGCCACCATGTTCTCTGTGGTGCTGACAATGGAGTACACCTCTGAAACTGTAAGCCAGCCCCAATCTAATGCTTTTCTTGTAAGAGTTGCCATGGTCACAGTGTCTCCTCACAGTGGCAGAACAGGGACCAAGGCAAGTGGCGACTCTTCTGAAGGGTGATGGAATGAGTCTGCTACTGAGTCGGAAGTGGCCGCTGGCCCCCTCCTCTGCAGGGGCTTTGTCTGTGCTGGATATATCCATCTGACCTGACCCATCAAGAGCTGCCTGGTAGTGGTCCCTGCTAGGTGTGATGTTCACAGGAACACAGGGCTGCCCTGGACAGACTGCCTGGCCCTCACATAGAGCACAGGGTCAGAGGTATGGTATGTCTGGAGGCTTCTGGCCCAGGACTCTCAGAAGCAGGGGCTCAAGGCAAGCTCTTGAGTCTGCTGATGCAGTGTATGTCCTAGGAGAGATAAAGTGTCTTGGAGTACAGAGAGGTCCCGAACTCCAATGGCCCTTGCATAATGCTTCCCCAAAGCAGAGTCTACAGCACGGTGCAGAGGTATTATTTCCATGTCCCTTCTTGCCAATAGTGACAGGAAGCCAAACCTAGAGGAGAAACAGACTGTTCACAGGTATGCAGAACACATCGCTAAAGCTCTATGAGACAAACCATGTGCTTGCTTCTTCCTGACTTGCAGCAGAAGAATACCAAGACATCAGTAAGCTGTGTGGCCTCAGGTGAGCTGCCCAGCCTCTCTCAGAGATGTCTTTGCCTATAGAATAAAACTAAGAACTCCTTTCCCATGTTTCCTGAGGTTTTAGAGGGCATCACAAGAAGTAATGTCCCTAAGCATGTCCTCTAAACCCTATGCTGACCCCAAGGTGTGCAGTAATCAAATACTCGAATCCCACCACGGCAGAACAGCAAAGAGCTCGTTCAGGTGAGAGCAAGCTGAGACCGGGACTCCAGCTCATCAGAACAAGTCAAACACGGTAAAAGTCTTTCTGCTTTGATGCAGAAACTCTCTTAAGATTAATGTAATGCTCAATGGACAAAGAGGGCGGCTGTGCAAACCCAGCGATTTTAGTTCAATCTCTAGAATCCACTAGAAGTGACAGAAGAGAACTGACTACATAAAGTTGTCCTGTGATCTGCACACACACACACACACACACACACACACACACACACACACACACTCACCATGGCATGTACACCCACCCTCTCCACCCCAACATATAATGTGCACACACACAATAATCATATGCAAATAACCTTTTTAAAGATTAATATGTTTCCATAAAAGGTTCCTAGTGACTATCCTTTCCTCCTCTAGCTGAGAGGCTGAGGGTCCAGGAGTTGCTGGAGAGCCAGTGTGGAGGAAACAAGTGTCATTGGGATTGGGCTGCAGAGTCGGGGCTCATGCCATGCTGTGCTCAGAGCTCCATTGCAAACCTCACCCTGTGGGTCACTAGGGCGACAGCTGTAGCATAAGGCCTCTCCCTGGGAGAAGTGTGGAACCCAGCAGGTGTGTTATTCACCCTCCACAGTGACAGACATGGCCCTAAAACCAACAGAGTCCCTCCCTGACAGGCTCCACTGGATTCTCTTCCTCCCTCGGAGTGATGAGGGAGTTCAGTTGCTTAGATAAAGGAAACTCTCATTTGTTGGGCCCCCTCCTGCTTGCCATATGCTGCTGTGTTTAATCCTCCCATCAGCTCCATGAAGAATTAACCATATTTTATATACAAGGAAGCTGAGCCTTCCAGAGCTCCACCTCCAGCTCAGCCTCACAGACAGCAGGCAGCTGCACAGCTTAAATTGGAACTCCCCATCTCTGACAAGGCTCTTTGATAAGCCTGCCATCGCTGCTTCCTAAGCACACAACCCAGATCCACGTTGCTGGGGAAATTAGAGAATGAGAAGCCCAAGAGGCAAGCTCTCGGTTTTTGTTTGTTCGCTGGCTTGTTTCAAACACTGGCCTTTCCTGGCACTGTGGGCTTCCTTATCTAAAGCCTTCCTCCCTGCTGTGAGGCTGTTTGTCCAGTGTCTGACCTCCACCCCAGTGTAACTAAACAGTATGTTGTTTTTTTTTTTTCCCACCTCTGAGTAGCTGCCTACGTTCACTGCCTGTGTGCCTGGGGGTTACTTTTAGACACTAAGATTGTTTGAGTCTCGTCCCCCAAAGAGGGTTCTGACCTGCAGGGATAAATCTATCACCCCAGAAGGACTCTAGCTTCGGACTTCATCCCCTCTTTCACAAGTTGTCTGCCTTCTGCCCTTGTTACTTCCCTTTGAGTCAACTTTGGCTTTGCTTGGCTTTCACAAGCTTCACCTTGGGTGCCCTTAGTTATGTCTAAATGCTGAGTTTGACACAAGGGGAGGGACACCCTCTTTTTTTTAACTTTACTTTTTATTTATTCATTTTACATCCTGGTCTTAGCCTCCTCCCTCTCTCCTCCCAGTCCCACCCTCCTTCCCTGTTTCCCCTATCCTCCCTCTTCAGAGAAGGGGAGCCCCTCCCTTACCGGCTCACCCCAGCTCATCAAGTTGCATCAGGACTGAGCGAATCGGGAAGGTGGTTAAAAGCAGGTAACAGAGTCCATGTCAGAGTCAGCCCCTGCTCCCCGGGCACCCATATGAAGACCAAGCTGCCCATCGGCTGCATCTGTGTAGGGGCCTAGGTGCAGTCCATGTGTGGTCCTCGGTTGGGGGACACCTTCTTTTACCTTTATCCCCAGACCCTTTCCTTGCTTCCAAGGCTTCCTGTTAATATTTGAAATCCAATGTTCAGGATGGGTGGAATTTCTTTCTGGAATGATCTGTGGAATGCCTGTTCATTCCTCTGAACTCCCTCTCCCAGCCTCACCTGCTGCCCCAGCTGACTTCGGATTACTCCGCATAATACAGAAAAATTCATCTACATCTTTCTTTGAGATGAAGATTCTCTATGTAGCCCAGCATGGTCTCATACCCAGGATCCTCCTGCTTCGGCTGCTCGAGTGGTGGGATTATTGGCATGCACCACCATTCCTGGACAAGCCTGTTGTTTTCCCAAGTGATCCTCTGTGACTGTTTCTTTTGAGGCCTTTCTCCAAATGAGCTCCTTTTAATACAGGGAGACTGATCGGCTGTCCTCCGAAGTCAGGATGCATGAAATCACAGCGCTCAAGTGTGTGAGTGCTGGAGGAGGAGGGTGTGGGCTAAATGCGGCTTGCTGGCAGTGAGGGATGTGCCTGCTGTCTCCAAACCCTCCCGCTCTGGCCAGGCTGGCGTGATTCCCCTCAGCCCACCCCATAAGCAGCAGTGCAGACATAGCAGTGCTAGGCCCAAGGGCCAAAAGTTTATGAGATCATGTCCTGGCTCTGCTGTGTGTCTCTGGGTGGGTTAGCCACCTCTCTGTGCTTCTGCTTCTTTGTTTGTCAAAGGGGAATAATAAAACCTGCACCCACCACCCCTCCCGCCCCACCCCCATACAGGTTAAGTTAAAATGACTATAAGCTGCCTCATTAATACATGCAATAGCAATTTCTTAATCAGTGACGATTCGAGGAAGCCTGTAGTGCCTGAGAAGGAGTCTAGTATTAGGAAACTGAATGTTTACCAGCATCGTTGCCATGGAGATGAGAATCCCTTGGGAAAAGACTAAAAAGGGAAACATGGAATAGAAGTTCTGTGCAGAAATTAGGAGAGTCCTCCTTCATTCCAGTTCTGGGAAACTATGCTTTAAATTGTGAGTAATGGTCCCTTGGACGTCAAAGCGTTTTCCACATATGATGTAGGAAAGTCATTTCCTTCATGTGGGGCCCCATGCTGTAGGAGGCTCAGTGTAATTTCTCAAAGTCATTTCTGGTTATCTGTATTGACCTCCTATTTCATCTTTCTCCTGGTCCTTGTTAAGAATGCAAACTCCTGAGCCATAGAATTGGAGGCCAGCCTGGTCTACCTAGTGAGTTCCAGGACAGCCAGGGCTATGGGGAATGACATTGTATTGGAAAAAGAAAGAAGGAAGGAAGGAAGGAAAGAAAGAAAGATGCAAACTCCTTTGTAAGCACATGAAAGTGGTAGCTCAGAGCTGGGGTACTGTCCTGCCATCCCAGCATGGGAGGCTGAGGCAGGCTTGCTATAAGTTTGAGGTCAGCCTAGGCTACAGTGTGAGACCCTGTCTCAGAGGGGCAGGTGGGTATGAACAGCGCACAAAAAGAGAGAAGCTTAGCATGCGCCATGACAAAGACAGAAGAGGCCCCTAGGCCTGACAACACTCACGTGCTTAAGGCAGTGCCACCTGCTGCTAAGTTGTGTTTGTCACACACCTTTAATCCCAGCACTCGAGAAGCAGAGGCAGGCAGAACTCTGTGAGTCTGAGGCCAGCCTGGTCTACACATTGAGTTCCAGGACAGCTGGAGTATTATATAGAGAAGCCCTAGGCAGAAAATGAAACAATGCAAAACACAATGGCTGTCTAAAATGTCTGGCATCTTTTCCCTTGAATCCTCTTTTCTCCAATAAAGCCTAAGTGGCAGAGGGAATAATGAGATCATCTGGGGCAGCAGAGTTCCGGAGTGTACTTGCCAGCCTCTCGGCTCCTGCAGGCTGAAACCAGCCGCAGTCCTAGGGTCTTGTCAAGGCTTCCCTTAACATTCACATGAGCCAGCAGGATGACTCAGTGAGTCAGGGTGCATGTCATGCAATACTAGGGACCTGAGTTCAATCCCTGGATCCCACAGAAAGTTTGAGGCCAGCCAGGATTACATAAACCAACAGGGGAGAAAAGGAGAAAACTATTTCAAGGGGGAAATGTAAGAAAGCCAAGTGAAATGGAGCTTCCCCAACTTGCAGCTGACCACCACAATGACAGCCAGGGCCCCTAGTATCTTTCGAGTTCTGTGAGCTCCACGATTCTGCCAGTGCACACTCAGGCCCTGGCACCAGCAACAGATCACTCTCCCTTGGATTTGTGTCAAGCTATGCTTAGACGAGAATGGTGCTCATGCTTTCACATGTGGTACCGAGCCGATTAGACAGCCACCTCCAATCAGGTTCTTATTTTCTGCTGGTCGACCAAGCAGCTATCTGTGACTCCCTTTTGCTGTGTTCCACGCCCCAACAATGATCAGGCCTGCCAGTAATCATCCTTTTATACACACACATACCTATACATATTTAGAACATATACTTATATGATTATAAGTATGTATGTTTATGTGTATAAATAACTTATGTATGTGTGGATGTCAGGTCTGCTCTTCTTTAAACCACTGATTTCCAGGGAATGAACTCAAGTTCTCAGGTTTGGCACTGAGCCCACTCACCTGATGAGGCATCTGGCCAGCCTTCAACCAACATGCTTAGCAGCTTTAACATGAATTTACTTCTGTTCTAATGACCTACACAGATTACTTTTTCCTGATTATCCCAACCATCTCCCCTTTTCTGATGCACTCTCATGGTCCACACACCCACCATTAACACGGCTGACATTTTAGGGCCCAAAAAGATTCTCCCATACTTTTCAGGATTGGCCTAAGCACCAAGCAGGGCTGATATGCTCTGAGGCCTGGTGCAAACCTCTCCTGTCTGTCCTGACAGCCTCTTCTGCTTCCCTGGGTTCTGTTCTACAAAGAGAATTGCAGCAGGCTCTGATAGGATCAGCCATCATGTGGAGAAACATAGAGAACAGACAATAAACATATGAAATCACATGCGATATAAGTCAAACGGACAGACGTGGCCCAGGGATGCTTTGTTACATAGGATGGTCGAGGGAGACCAATCTGATGAGTATAAAATTGTTTGCTACATCCCAGGCCAAGCATGTGCCGTAGCCATTCAGCCCTGCTGGCAATTCTAGAGAAGGAGCCGAGCCTCGGGGCCACTGCACGTGCTGCTTCCTCTGCTGGCCGTGCACCACGCCACTCTGAGAAGGATATGAGTTTACATAACTGCAGGCAAATACCTCAGTCTATTGCCTTATGGATGCTTCAAGAAGACAGAGGTTCCTGAGAGAGAAGAAACAACAGAAGCTAGAATAGTATCAGTTTAATACTGTTTTCTGAGTTCAGGTTACCCAACACTACAATTCAAGAATATAGACGAAATCTAAATAAGATATTTGAGGCCGCACACCTTTAATCCCAGCACTCCTGAGGCAGAGGTGGGCAGATTTTTGTGAGTTTGAGGCCAGCTGAGTCTATCAAAATCTGAGCCACCCAGGACTACAATGTAAAAACCATTCTCCAAAAAAAAAAAAAAAAATAACAAATGATAGATAGATAGATAGATAGATAGATAGATAGATAGATAGATAGACAGACAGACAGATGACAGATAGATAATGATAGATGGATAGATAGATGGATGATAGATAAATGATGAATAGATAGATGGATGATAGATAAATGATAGATAAATAGATAGATAAGTGATAGATGGATAGACAGATAGATGGAGACAGATGATAGATAAATAGATAAATGATAAGTGGATGATAGATAATAGATAAAAATAGATGATTGATAGATAATAGGTGATAGAGATAGATAGATTGATTGATAGAAGAATGGATAGATAGATAGATAGATAGATAGATAGATAGATAGATAGATAGATAAGAAGCTTGAGACTACCTAGATTCAAGATGGTCGAGAAGTTCTTGATGACATTTACAGCCTTCTGGTATTGGCTGAAGCCTTTATATCAGCAGAAGCAAGCTCCATCCCACAGAATCTGCTCAGGACCTGTTGGGGAGACAGAAAGGTCCACAGATGGATTGCATGGCTGAATTCTTGGGCTGTGGCAGAGGGCAAAAAGAGGGAGCCCAGGGAGGAGGAGGCCAGTGAGCTTCAAGTTTTCATCAGAAAAACAAATATTGGTCTTGGAATGACTACAGCATATGGAGAGGGACAAACAAACGCACAGGAGGAGCCTCTTAAGATCTGAATTTCACACAACCATATCTCACTGGGCAGGAGAAGTGACGTGCCTACTGAGGAGCCAGGCTAGCTTTGGGGAAAGGGAATATTCTGTCAGACATTGTGTAGCAAAGTACAAGAAGAGCGTCAGGGTGGGGTGCTGGGAAATAGTTCCTGAGATGAAGCTGCCCTGGGTGCTCATCCCTGAAAAACACCAAGAAGCAACAACCAGACTCCAATCTGGGTCCCTGCTGAGAACATGCCTGGAATTTCACCTGGCCTGCTCGACACACCCAGTGGCAGGATTCCAGACCCTAGGCTGCAAACAAACTGCTCAACTCTCCACCCACAAATTGTTCTCAAAGTAATTTCTGAAGCCTGGGGGCCAGTGGGTTCTGTCTGGAGTTCCCAAGACAAGATGAACATTACATTGCTCAGTTCCAGCCCATGGCAGGGCATGTCCCAAGGCTGAGAACATCAGGTTTCCAGAAGGAGATGCTAGTGCAGCCCCAGACAGGAGCGCACTGCGGGGCAGGTAAGAACGTGGCCAGGGAATAAGTGTCATCCTTATCTACTTCACTGCTCTACTGCCTCTCACCAGCAACCCCCCATCCGCCCCCAGCTGGGGCTCTTTTCCTCCTTGGTTCCCCAGCAGTCCCTGCTGAGCCTGTCACATCAAAGATTGGTTGGAGAGGTCTGAGGAGGGAGCCATGTCTTTTTTCCATCTGCCATGCAGCAGGGGCTACACACACACACACACACACACACACACACACACACACACACACACACACACACACAC
>NW_026585644.1:11210901-11310228 GCF_907164565.1 Psammomys obesus
CACACACACACACACACACACACACACACACACACACACACACACACTGGTGGAGCCAGGGAGCAAAGGATGAACAAGCTCAGCCTTCAGGGGAACGGCTGGTGTCCAGTGTGGGCGTGGCCAGACACACTTCAGAAAAGGAAGGCTTGTCTAAGTGGCAACAGGACTGCTTGCTTAACTTACGCTTAAAGTTAAAAACCAAACATTTCATTTGAATCTGGGGAAACTAAGGGGGTTGTGCTGTTTTCGTCTGTGGTCCCTCTTGGCAGGCTCGCCTCACTCTTGCTGCCCCTCCCAAACACATGTACTGCGTCACTGCTCTACTGCCTCTCTCCAGCTTCCCCCGCCAGCTCTTGGTCCCCACCAGAGGAGATGGACTGACCAGGTGTGCTTATCCCTCTGTCTCTGTTTTAGTTGGGCTTTCATGTGTCCCGGGAACAAGCAGAGGGTCACCCCAGCTTTACCTGAGCATTTGCCTTACGCTGTTAAGGAAGGGAGTAGGACCGCAGGCTCAGTGACCTGAGAACGTCAGTTTCCTAGGAAACAGGGGAAGACAGATGAGGGTAGACAAGAGGTACAGCCCCTGTCCTCATAGTCAGTACCGTCCCCTTTCATGGCCCAAGGACTGGAGCACGAGCACACTTCGAAAATTCTACAGAAAACAGGAAGCATGGTGAGTCAGACACCCCTGTGAGGACATTCTGAGCAGCTCAGTGAACCGATGTTTGAGGATGAAGCTTTGCCTAACAAATAAGTAAGGCGTTCTACCAAAGAGCTCTTGCGGTGAGATGCGGGTACCTGGGAGGCATGCACAAATTCTTCTGACCTCTTTGGAAACTGCCTGTGTAGGTGTTAAAAAAAAACAAGAGTATTTGCACTCACCTTAGGCTGAGCTTTAGGCAGCAAGGAACGCTCAGCTGCCAGAGATGGAGGTTAGTGTGGAGTTTCACCTAACTCCACTGTCCACTCACCCAAATGGTGGGGTTCTGTTTGAAAAGGGAAAGGATCCGCCCTAAGCAGCCCTTGGCCCTTGAAAGGCATCCAGTCCTGTTTAAGCACGAAGGGGAAGGGCATGGGTGTGGGGGCAGGCACAGAAACCGTGTATCTTCTTGTGGCCTAGAACTCAAATGTTTCTCCTTGAAAAACACATTTTACATATTTTGGGTAGAGGCAGCCAACCCTGATCGAGCTGCCAGGCCTATTTCAGATTTTCCTCCTACTTTTGAAAAAAAAAAAAAATACAAGACACGATTTTCAGAGACACTTCTTCCCTGGTTATGGGAGACAACAGAGGACCTCCAGGAGAGCCTGGAGCTGGCTTTCAGGGCCTTGCTGCCTTCCAGAGCGCCAGGCACAAGGTCCAGCCAACTCACCCACTGACAAGTGCTGTTCAAAGAATTCTAATGGGGCTCCTGAGGCATTTAAGGATTTGTTTACATGCCATTAACTTACTCCTCAGAGCAGCTGTAGGGCAGAAAGCTTTCAGGGTGACATTTGGGGAGTGGCAGCCTGAGAGGGTGATCAACCAGAAATAAAGATGAAGAGCCTTTGAGACGACAGTGTGAGGTAATTGGAACAAGCACTAGCTCTTCAGCCGGCTCAGGAAACATCTATAGTTCTTCACCGACTAGGTAATTAATATTTCAGAGACCAGCAGCCTCAGTCATTACCACAAAATTTTTCTAGCAAACTTTGTAATAAATAGCAGGCCACGGGCTGCTCAGAGTAGGCATCCTTTCCCTTTCCAAACAGAACCCCATTTGCGTGAGTGTGATAGTGCCACTCTCCAGTGAGGTGAAACTCCACACCAACTTCCATCTCTGGCAGTTAAGCGTGTTTCTTGTTGCCTAAGGCTCAGCAGGGTGAGTGCATATACTCTTGTTTTTAGCACCTACACACAATCCAAATCACTTTAAAAATAGGTTTCTGCAACAGAGAGAAAGAGAGAGAGAGAGAGAGAGAGAGAGAGAGAGGAGAGAAAGAAAGACTTTAGTTTTTTTTTTTTTTTTTCAGTCATGAGAACAAGCTTTCATGTCTGGAGTTGCATTCCTGACCAGGGAGTTGGCATTAAACACGTCAGATTTGCTTGGCTGGTTTCCATCAGAATCCTGCACTCTTTACAGTGAGCCATGCTTTGAGAGGTAGAGAGTGGAGCCAGACTGACTGTGCACCTGGTGGCTTTTGGTTGCGACCTGTGACAGTGGCATGCACTGGCAGCCCATGGCCTTACACTAACCCTGAGCTTGGAAGGAGGATCTCAGTCACAAATTCAGATAGTTGGAAGCATGGGAGAACCTTAGAGAAATGAGTTTTCTTTGGGGTTTTACAGGTAGTCGCTTACTTTTCACAGTATCCAGTGACTACCCATGAGGCCCCATTCAGGAAGTGATGAGCCCTGTGTGTGAGCTTGGCTAAGGGTGGTGCTTTTAACGAACCTCCATGAATCACGGTGTCACACTTGAGAGTCCAAGGCAGGAGGATCTTGAGTTCTGGGACAGTCTAGGCTAAAAATGGAGGCTGTCTTAAACAAGAACCCCAACCTAAAACAAAACCCTGCGTTTCTTTTGCTCTTTTTGAATTAACCCTGCTTGCCATATTGCAGTGTGGAAAATGAAAGGTGTATAATTTATAAATAAAATTTTGATAAGCAATAACACAGAAGAAAAATAAAAGGCACATGACAGTATACATGTGATCTAAGACAAATGTTAGCGCTTAGATAAACACTTACTCTGCAATACCTTCTGCCCCTCGAATTTAGATGACCGTTTTGGAGCTTGATTTTAAAGTAAACTCACGGTACCCCATCCCTAGAGAGGCTTACACAACACTGTTGTTGTTTCTTCTCCTAAAGTTCAGAGCCGAAGTTTTCTAAATCTTTCCCTTGGTCTAAGCTGCTGAGAGTGTCACATGGCTCTGCTTGGAGATTTGTTGAGGAGAACTGCAATACTTCACACTTCACTTGAAAGCCATGAAAGCGTGCTCCAGGTCATTATCGGAGAATTTTAAGGAGCTGTTTGCTGCTTTGGATAGTGGGATTAAGGGAAAAATTTATTGACAGCATATGTTCTTATGGACATATGCTTTTTAAAAAATGCACTGAAGCATGTAGAAGCATTACTGAACATTCTTGATGGATGGTACATGGTCACTGGTCCACAAATGGCCTTTTGCCTTTACATCACTCTCATGTAATAATGAACACTATGAGACCAACACCCATCCCCGAGCTAGACTGTTGGCATCATTTTACCTCCCTACCTCCAGGAAAGGCAGCAGCCTCTATTCTGCCCTAACCTGTCTCTCACATCAGCCTCTCTCCAACAATGGTGCAATAGAACACTAAGATTGGAGGTGAGGACACAACTTCTTCACAAAGTTTTGCTTAGCTAGTAAGAAAATCTAACTTCAATTCACTGATCACACACAAAAAGCCACCATGGTAACACTCACCTGTAATCCCAGCACCAAGGAGGTCAACTGTGTATTTCCCTGATTCCCTTGCAGCTATGTTTGCTTTGTTGAGCCATAGCTGCAAGGGAATCAGGGAAATACACAGTTGCCATTGAGCTCTACTGCATCTTGCTGATGTCCTGACACCAAGCTAGGCCATAAGGCTAGTCTCAAATGGGTAGCTGCAAGACACAGTGCCTTAAGCCTTCCCATGAAATTACAAAAAGCAAGTGACAACATTACAAAGGGGAGGGGTGCAAAGAAACGTCCTTAACTCATAGATTAGTCCTGTTTCCTGAACTCAGGGTCTTATTCCAGGACACACACACCCTTATTATTTAGGATCAAATCACGGGTAATTTCTTCTCAGCTAGATACCCAAGTTCCCAAAGACAAATTACAGAATTTGTTAAAATTTTAATGGCCACTGTTGTTTGTTACCCCTCTATCCATACTTGCTGATGGCATTTCTTCAGCCTGGAAAAATACACCACTACACTACCTTTAGTGAATTGTTTTCAGGAACAGTTGGAGGAAGTCATTTGGGTTCACGGTCAGGTATAGTTTATTCACAACGCACTGTGCACTCGTCCCTTACCACTTAGCCCCAAATTCACCCCTGTCTGACCACATTGACATCTTTGCTGTTCCTGATTTTAAGGTGTGTCAGTTCGGTAAAGCCTGAACTACATGTCCCAGAATTCCTCCTTGGCTGTCAACCTGGATGCCGGTCTTTAGAGAACAGGATGTGAGATTTGGAATGCAGCAATGAAGAAGCTGTTACAATGCTGTGCAGGTCACAGCCGGGTTCTACAGCAGCTTGCGTGGGTTGCTGCTGATCTGCGGTTGCTCTGTGGATGTGGGCAGCTGCTGCCACAGTTCCTGATCTGTATCCTGAGCCCAGGTCACAGTGCTCTGCAAAGAATGCCACCTGCAGTTCTCCTGTGTGGTTGAGGGAGAGGCACAGGGACCGGGTGGGTTCTAAGGCATCTAGGTTCCCATTTGACTTCACAGGGTCCAGTTTTCTCTCTAATTCTCTGCTGCATATTGAGCTTTGCTTCCAGACTACTGGGCCTGCTGGTCTACCAGGACTTTAGATCTATCACTCAAGGCAGAGGCACTCTTCCATTGGTTTCCCATCACAGCTTCTAAACAAATGCCACCTTCCATAGTACTCATGATGTTGCCCCTGAATGCTCTCTCGTGTGCCCGTTCTCACCTCTTCACCTTTGCCTTGACTTTCTCTCTGCCAAGGCACTCCCCTATTAGATAAGTACAAGATCAAACACCCTTGTCCTCTCTTCAAGCATTCACTTTCTCAAAGACTGCCTAATCAAAATATTTGAAACCCAGACCACTTGGTTTAGGCATTTTGGATAAGGGACACTCAACCACTTTCGTGGGTCTAATGCAGGCAACCATAGCTGCTCTGAGTTCATGACTGCCATGACCCTGTCATGTCCAGAAGACACTGTTTCTCTCTGGTCCTCCCTGACCTCCAGCTCTTAAAATCTTTCTATCCTTCTTCAGAGATGGTCCCTGAGCTGTGGGAGAGGGGATGAAGATGTCATGTCTGTGGCTGAGCACTCTACTCACACTTACTCTCTGCACTTTGATCAGTTGTGAGTTTCCAATATGTATTATCCAGTGTCCCCCAATATGAAAACACTTTTGTGAGGAGGCCTGAGAGTGGCAGCAATCTCTGGGTAGAGAGATGTAAGTTTAGAGGGAAGTTTGATATTATGTTTAGTAAAATAATAGTTGTTACAGGATGGTCTGGTGCTTTGTATTTAATTCATTGTTTCCCCCCCCCCAAGATTCTTACTGTTCTGTGAGCAGACCCTCAAGTGTACCAAGTGATGCTGTGTAACCTTGCCTCCAGCTTATCCCTGATTGGCTAATAAGGTTGCCTACACCTGGGCAGGGCAGAAGAGAGGTAGGTAGAGCTAAGGTTCTATAGCTTGGGGGACAGGAGGATCATGGGAGGGGGAAGAGATGAAGGAGGAGAGAGACAGGAGAGGAGAAGAAGAGGCAGAGAGTGACACAAAAAAGAACCATACGGCTGAGAGGAGTTAGCTTTGAGGATCAGCCATGGAGAGAAGCCCAGGTGAAAAGCATGTGCAAGTATTTATGGGAATTATGGATGGGAAGTAGCCCAGATAGAAATAATAAAGCAAGTGGGCTGGGATGTGGAGCTGAGAGATAACACAGTAGCTTATGGGTCTAATCTGCCCCAGCCTCAGAGTTTAAGGCATATTAACAATCTAAACATCTCTCTTTTATTGAAACAATAGAGACTTAAATAATAACCACAGTAATAATCTATGGATTAATAGTAAATGTCAATTTTCTACAACAAATAGTAGTAGGTTCATCTTGAGGTCTTTGAACTCCCCAACTACACACCTTTGAAGGAATGAGTTTTAAGTCTGAGTTTCCTCCTGTGAGGTGGTTCTTAAATCCAACCAGAAAGCAGTTGCTTGCATGTATGACACTCGGCACCAGTGCACCAGGACACATGTTGGTCAGACCTGTCATTGTGGCTCACAGGGTTCACAGCTGGGTAAGACTGTTTGCTGATGACCCGGTTTGCTAATGACTTTTCCCTCACAGCAGCCCACATAACACTGTCTACTATGACGAAATCTTGCTAGCAGGGAAGAAACTTCCTGGTCAGCACCAACTTGATTTCTTCATACTATGACCAAAGTATGTGGTGTCTTTAGCAACGGGCATTTACCATCAAGTTGTAGTGAGCAATCAGGAGCAATGGAAACAGTCTGTATTGTTTGGGGGCCTCTGACCAACAACTCAACAAGGAGAGGCATGGCACACCTAGTGCCAGTCTTCTTGCTTGGTAATCTAGGGCTTCATGGAGGAGCTCTGTTCCCTGTGTAAGGGAACTTCAGGTCAACTCTCTGTATGAATAGAAGTCCCGCTCTTTTCAGAGCATCTATCCTGATTTCCATAGTGGCTGCACCTGTTTACAGTCCATCAGCAGTGTATAGGGCTCCTTTTCGCTCCACTTCCTCACCAACATTTCCTGTCATTGGTTTTTTTTAAAGTCTTTACAATTTTTTTATAATTCTTTTTTTTTTAAATAATTTCTTTTATTTTTCAAGTACATTGGTGTTTTTGCCTGCATGTATGCCTGTGTGAAGCTTGCAGATGCCCTGGAACTGATAGACAGTTGTGAGCTGCCGTGTGGGTGCTGGGAATTGAACTCAGGACCTCTGGAAGAGCAGCCAGTGCTCTTAACCTCTGAGCCATCTCTCTCCAGCCCTGTCATTAGTTTTCTTATCCACATCAATTCTGATTATAGTGAGAGTCATGTCAAAGCAGTTTTAAATTTGCATTTCAGTGATGGCTTAAGATGCTAGGTAGTTTTTCAAATATTTACTGGCCGCTTGTATTTCTTCCTTTGAGAACTGCTTATTCAATTTGTAGCTCATTTAGACTGGATGATTTGCTTTGGAGGGCAGTATTTTTATTTTTTGAGTGCTTTATAAAATGTAGCAATTAATTTCACAAGATGTTCGGCTGGCATAGATGTTCTTCCTTTGGATAAACTGCCTCCTCGCCCTTCTGATTGTTTCCTATTCCATGCAGAAGGTTTTTATTTCCTAAGTCTCATTTGTTAGTTCTTGGTTTTATTTATTACGCTGCTTCGTCCTTTTAAAATGTCCTTCCCTCTGCCTAGATGTTGAATTGTTTTACCTGTGTTTTCTTCCGGAAGTTTTAGCATTTCAAGTCTTATTTTAAGATCAATGACCCATTTTAAACTAACTTCTGTGTGAGGTAAAAGGTATGGATTTAGTTCCATCCAGTTCTCCCAACACAATCTGTTAGAGGAGGTAGACAGGGCTGTGTCATGGGATGGAGGGCAGGGCAGCTCTGTGGTCATCTTCCTCTCGGAGAAAGCAGGTCTCTGTCTGTCTTCCTCCTCCCTCGCTGCATTGCCTAGATTTGATCTGATTTGATTTTTATGTGTCCTAGGCATTAAACAGCGTTGACCACCAAGCCAGGCATTAAGCTAGGATGGACAGAGGACCGCCATCTGCTCTGCTTCTGACTGATAAAAGAACAACATCACCAACAAGGTGTCTCTTATCCCATTGCCAGTGCTGTTAATAGATTCTTTTTTTTCTCTTAAAGCTAGTATCTATTTCCCAGCAAGTTAATTATTGGTATATAGAAAAGCTACTGATTTTTATACATTGATTTTCTGTCTTGCTACTTTCTTGAAAATGTTTAATCAGGTCTAAGAGTTTTCTTATGGAGCCTTCAGGGTCTTTTAAATATAGGATCATGTTGTCTTCAAATAGGGGTGATTTGATTTCTTCCCTTCGTATTTAGATCCCTTTTATTTCTTTCTCTTACTATTCTAGTTGATACCCCAAGTACTGCACTGAGTAAGTGTGTCTCATTCCTGAACAAAGGAAGTGCTTTCAGTTTCCTGTTAATATAATGTCAGCTAGAGCTATGTCTATACCTGCTTATAATTTTGAGATATACTCTTTCCATTCCTTCCTGGCTTCTTCAGGGTTTTTATTAAATGTTATTAAGATCTTTTCTGAAACTGTTGAGATGATCATGTGATTTCTGTCCTCAAGTCTATTTCTGTGCTGTATTACACTTATTGATTTACATATTTTGAACCATCTGTGCTTCTCTGAAATGAAAACTACTTGGCTGTAGCATGATTTTTCTTAATGCCTTCTTGAATTTAGTTTTGAAGAATTTTATTGAGAATTTTTGTGTATGTTTATCAAGGAAATTGAACAATAGTTTTATTTGTGTCCTTTTCTGGTTTTGGCATCAGGAGAATGCTGGCTTTGTAGAGTATGAGTGGCCAGGTCCTTTCCTTTCTACTTTATGTAACAGTGTGAGGAGTTTTCTTTAAAGGTTTAATACCATTTGACAACAGCTCTATCTGGTCCTGGGTTACTCTTTGTTGGGAGACTTTTTGTGCCTGCCTCAATCTTGTTGCTTGTTAATTAATGGGCCCACTGAAGTTGTTAATATCCTGATTTAATTTTGGTAGATCACATGCATCTAGATTTTCTATGTTTTTGAAATACATTTTCAAAATGCTCCCTAGTGATCCTCTGGATTTTATTAGAATCTGCTGTAATCTCTCTTTTTTCTTATGCAATTTTATTAGTTTGGATTGTCTTTCTTTTCATTGGGGGTTTGTTGGTCCTCTTTCTTTTTTCAAATAACTTTTTGTTATTAATGATTTTCTGCTCTGGCTTAATTTTTGTAAAATATTTTATTATTTTATGTCTATGGGTGTTTTGCCTAAATCTATATCTGTGCACCAAGACTAGATGAGGACATTGGATCCCTTGGGACTGAAGTTATAGATGGTTGTGGGCCACCATGTGGGTGCTAGGACTCAAACTTGAGTCCTCAGGAAGAGCAACTAGTACTCTTAACCACTGAGCCATCTCTCCAGCCTCTCTGCTCTGATCTTTATTATTTTTGCTGCCTACTTCTGTGTTTGAAACCTTGAGGTGTATCATTAGAGTATTCAAGTCACACACTACCATCGTATCAGGATCCACATGAGCTTCCATGACATTAATGCTTGTTTCATAAAATTGAGAGTCCCAACATTATATATATATATATACATATAATAAATTGTACACACACACACATATTAGTTACATTTTCCTGAAAGATTGTTTTAACACAAGGTGCTAAGTAAGTGTCTTTCTGTGATTTATACTGGTATTGAGCCTGTACTGAGCTTATATGGGACAGGTGCTCAATGTCTGTCAGAACTGTGTCCTCTTTGTGTGTCAGAGCACCCTCTTGCCCACACCTAGCTTTGTGGTCTGAGGGTTAGGCAGGTTATACCACTGTAGCGGTTTGGGGTAAGAATGGCCCCACAGCCTCTTATATTTGAATGCTTAGCTATCAGGGAGTGGCACACCTTGGGAAGGATTAGGAGGTGTGGCCTTGTTGGAGTAGATGTGGTCTTAGTGGAGGAAGTATACACTGAGATGAACTCTGAGGTTTCAAAAGTCCAAGCCAGGCCTGGTGGCTCTCTCTTCCTGTTGGCTGTGGATCAGGATGTAGCTCTCAGCTACTTCTCCAGCACCATGTCTGCCTGCATGCCCCCATGTTCCCTGCCATGACAAATAACAGACGAAACCTCTGAAACTGTAAGCCAGCCCCCCAATTAAGTAAGAGTTGTCAAGGTCATGATGGTGTCTCTTCATAGAAACTGAGCAGTGATTAAGACACCCGCTATCCTGAGACTCCCCAGATCATAAATCTGTGGCTAATGTGCCACATGGAGTGAGGTGTCTCCCTAGTACATGGGGCTGGGGAAGCGGCCACAGCCCTGGAATCTGTGTAGGTGGAAGACCTGTTCTGTAATTCCCAAGCCTGCTGAGTGGTGAAATCCCTGCTACAAAGATGCATTTATGGCTGCGGGTGACTCATTCCCCTGGTGCTTCAAAGCTCAGACTCCAGAGCAGTGCTTGGTGCTTCATTTTATTCCTCAGGCTTGGTACTGTGAGACTCCAGTTATTCACTGCTGAAGAGTGTTTCCTTCTCAGTGAGCCTTACTGCCTAAACAGCCTCCTGCTGCCTGCATTTTTCACCTTTTAGGCATCTGCAAGCCCCACCTCCCCATTCTACACAACTGGCCCGGGCCTCTCAGCCTGGGGCTCTGGCACACTAAGTTCAGCCCCCCTGACTTGTGGTTGTTCCCTATTATCTTTGAAAATGCTGCCTGACTACTCTGCTTTGAGTCATATAGAGAGGTAATATGGGATTGTTCTTCACTTACATGTGAAGGAATTACAATCTCACCAAAACCTGTAACCTGCTTCTCCTCACCCTGCCAGGGAACTGCATGGTTGGGCCTGTGTTTGGCGTGGCGTGGCTTACTTTTCAGTGTGTACTATAGGTTTACAACTCAGCTGTTCTACCATTAACTTTCAATTTCTAAAGCGCTTCCTCTCTTTTCCCCCTTCAGGTAGTCTTTTCTACTTTTATTTTTTTTTTTAATTCTTAACTTCTTTGTTAGCTCACACAGTGGCAGCTTATCTACAACCTTATGTGGAATCTCTTATTAACTGCTTGTGTAGTTTTGGTATATTTACCTTCTATTCCTCTATCTCTATAAGCTACTACCGGTGGTTGAAGCTTCTCTGGGAGTCTCCTACCTGGACACTTGTAATAGTAACAGCTTGATTTATTAAGTTTATTAGTTAATAAATAATTACTATTAACAGCTAATAGTAATAGTTTAATTTCTCTTTTTTGATAGTTTTTCTTTTCCTATTGTGTTGGCTACAATCCCTAGTACAATCTTGTTCTCACAATGTCCTCAGCACTGTGGCTCTAAGCAAGCTCCATCTCCAGCTGTTAGTTTTTCAGATGGGGCCTCTCTATAGCCTACTGGCTTTGGGCTTCCAGCCTCCACTTCACACGTGTGGGGATTACAAAGTGTCCACCATGCCTGGCAATGTCTTTTAATGTAAGTAGTCCATGCCCTTTGACCTCCTGCTCACCGAGACTATATATTGCCTTCCTACCCAGTCTCAAGGGATTTTGCTTATTTTCAGAACACATTGCAGTTAAAGAGAACGTTCTTCACCACTGAATCTAAGCAACTTCTTTTAAAACTCTCCTTGTGTTGGGGCTGGGAGATAGCTTGTTGGCATGAGGATGTTGGTTCAATCCTCAGTGCGCATGTGAAAAAAAGTGGGTGTGATAGAGTGTGATTGTGATGCCAGCATGAGGGAAGCAGAGGCTGGAAGGGCCTTTGGAATTTGCTGCTCACCTAAAAGAATCAGTAAACTTCAGTTTTGGTGTGGAAAGTCACTGAGGAAGACACAGGAGCCTACACATACACTCAGACACACATTTGTTCACACACACCAGTACACACATGGGCACAGACACACTATTCTTTCCTAGTATAATGGACTGTTTGTGCTTTCAGTAAGATCACCCTTTCCTCAGGTGCTGGATCCCTGCTCTTCCTCCTCTCTCTGGCCCTGCAATCACCCTTCCTTTCTTCCCCTTATCAGCAAGTTTTTCCTCTTCTAAAGAGAATTAACTTACAAAATTAAACTCTCTATTCCGGTTCCCTGCTTCCTTTTACAGCAAAGCATCTCAGAAGGACCACCCACATTTGCTCATTTTCACCCTCTCATCCCAAATTATTCTCTCGTGTACTACTCTAATTAGGCCATTGTCCCTAAAATTCCATTGAAAGTGCCCTTGCCATGAATAATAACCAATACATTGTCAAAGAAGTGCAATGGCTCCCACCCTTAATCCTATTAATAATATCTCAGCAGTAACAGAGGATAGAATTGTCCTCTGGGCCCACGTGTAAAGGGTGTAAATGCCTGGGTGGGCTTTTTTCATTTATATTTTTCAGTAAGGCATTTGGCTAATGTGATACAAGGAAGTGCTGTCTAATTAACTAGAGGATCCTTCTGTTATTGGGGGGGGGAGCCTTTCCTGCTAGTTTAAAAGGTTATAGTGGAATGTAGTGTGTGGGTGGGGTGTTACATATAACAGAAGCGGAGCAGCAGCTGTTGGTTTGCAAGGGAGGCCAACACAGTTCCCTTCGATGAGGTTCAGTATGAAAGGGCTCAAAGCCATGATTGGGGCTCGAGGTGGGAGGAAGAACAACAACAATAATAATAATATCATTTGGGGAGATCTAAACTCAGTGGGGCCTTAAAGGGATGGAGTGGCTTCCCTTTAAAATCTGAAGAGATGCTTCATCAGAGGATGGGAGATGGGAAGATAAAGAGGGCGTGAGGAGGATGGGAATGGGGCGAGGTGAGGAGCCTCTTCAGTGCACGTGCCCCTGTGCCCCTGCACCTCCACTCAGGAATCTCTGGCCAATCTTGTGCGCCCACTTTCTCCCTGGGTACCCAAGCCTGTTGCGCACTGGGTGAGCCTGAGGGGAGGAGAGCTTAGCTGGGCACTGGCTATTGAGTGCAGGTGGGGGAAAAAAACTCATAAGGGCCAACAAGGAGCAAAGCCTGATAACTGTCAGGATAATAAGTTCTCACTGGGGTTGATGGTTGGGGAGCTGACTTTATGGCCCCAGATGGGGAGCAGGGAGGTAGCCAACTCCCGCAGTCCTCATGTTTGAGGTGTTCGGGGTTGATGTTCCTTCAACTTTTCCTCAGTAACCCTGGGCTGTTACAGTCCCATAAAAGGTCTGACATAAACTTTTGGGGTAGCGGGAAGTTCGACATCAGTGAATTAGCACAGCATAGGGTATTTAAGGGGATGGAGGAGTCGGGTCTCATAGCCAAGAGCTGTCAAGTCATTGTACTGTCTGCTTCTCCAAGCTCTCTGTCCCAGAGAGAGCTGCAGAGGGCTGTGCTGTCCTGACTCAGGATGTGGTATCTGGCTTAAATGTGCTAGCTAAATGGGGCTGGATTAGCACTGCAGTGTATACCTGTTTTGCAAATAATGTGGATGGTGCTCTCTCTCTAGCTTACTAGATCCTACTTACAGTGAGAGCACTGAGTCTTCCAGTGCTGACACTGGCACTTTGATTTCCACCTACCTCTTTTTACACATTGCATAAAACTACTTCTGATTTTAATAAACTACACATAGACTGTCTTGCCATTTGAAATCTCAGAGAAAGGAAATTCTGTGTTAACTCCATTTCCAGACTTGGACAGTCTTTCTAGTAACTATGTGCCAGGCAGAAGGAAAACAAAAACAAAGAGAAGACACAGTCTTTAGGAAGTCTCCCCGCTACCTGCTGGGTAAACACAGTGTGGCAACTAAGAAAATGACAGAGAACTTCAGTCTGCAAAAGGCAGAATCTATACTTTTTCTTACTTCTGCTGTAAAGAAAAAAAAGTCCTTAATATAAATACAAGAAATCTCCGAAGGTAGACAGGTGGAGGAAAACCTTATGTCTTACTTTTCTACTGCAGTTGTGATGGCTAATGAAATTGTTTGATGCTAGATGTCCATCTTAATACCTAATAGCCGTTTATCTCTCACTGAAGTTCCTGGAAGAAAAGTTCTGCTCCTTGACTGCCACCAAAAAAATATGCGGCTGTCACCATCTACTTGTTATGACATGACTAGCTTCTTTTTAGGCTTCTGTAACCTCCCTATGCAGACATCCAAGGACTATTTTAAGGTTGCTGGGACTACCTAACCTTGGTAGAGCAGAACAGCTCCTGGCTAGCTTGTGTAGGTAGTCACATGCCGAGAAATGCACTGGCAGGCAATCTCTGTATTATGCAAACATCAGAAGATACACAAGCCTGGTCTGTGTATGATACTGCACACCTTGACTATGCTGTTTGCCATATGTGTGGTCTGTTGCTGATGGCTATGTCATTTGGTCTATACTGGTGGTAAAATTCTGGCTTACAACTAGCCCCCCCCACCAACCTCAGGGAATTTCAGGACACTGGATAGTGCAGAGATCACAACACTGTTACTTCAGTAGTTAGAAAGAAAAAGTCGTATATGCTTGGAAACGTTTTTAATTGATTGTGGAACTGTGATAAGAAATTTGGGGCTAGAGTTGGCTCAGCAGTCTAGAACACGTGCTGCTTTCACAGATGGCATGGGAGCAGCTCCTAGCACCCACCTAGTTAACAATGGTCAGCTGTGATAAAACACTGTACCAAACTCACAGTATAAAGCCGAAGCTGTGGAAATGTAAAAATCTCCAACATATATGTTCAGAGGAAAAGGTAGATTGAAAAATTAATGAGCTAAGTACCATTTTAAATTAGATGGAGAGAAAAAAGTGGTTAGTATATCAGAAGAACCATGAAGGTGACAAAAAAGGGCTCAAAGTGATAAAAATGAAAAAAAAACATAGCTGCAGATATTGGAAATAAAACTACAGGTCAAGAACTTCAGGCTAAGAAATTTGAATACTCATGATGTGGAAGAATTCTGGAAAGTCTGGCTTAAGAATGAAAATCTGAACACTTTTATAATCATAAGCAAGTTTGAATCAGTAATCCAGAAGCAATTTTCCTACAGAGAGAATTTCAGGTGGCAATAGAAAGCTAGCTAGTGAATCCCATTACATATTTCAGGGAACAAAAAAAATATCCCAACCATAAACAAATTATTCCAGAGTGATAAAGGGCAAACAGTTGTTGGCTCATGGCATGGGCCTGGGGACAGATACAATGAAACAGCATCCAGAGTATTCTGGAAGACCAGCTCACTGAGTTTACTGCCTGGTTACATAACAAAAACAGTGATTCTACAGAAAGAGTATGAACATAGTAGTGACAGAACACTTTCCTAGCATGCAAACGACCCTGGGCTCAAACTCCAGACTGGAAAAGAAAAAGGAATAAAAGAGAAACGTTTAAGCTCATTCTCTCACTCACAATCAATAAAATTAAAACCACTATGAAATCTCATATTCACCAAATTAGCAAATATGAAGCCAGGAAATAACGACTCCCCTCATCCCCCTGAGGGGAGAGCACGGGTGTAAGTATTCCAGGAACCTGCTTGGTGTCCCAGTTTTCTACAGCGCAGTAATCCCACTGCCGTGCCTCACAGCAGCAGACGCTTCCAACAACTCAGTCAATAGGATAGATATATGAATGACAACATATTTATAATGAAACACCATCTGTGAGGAGCAACAACGCATCTAAATCCATCAACACACATTTTTAAAAACAGCAAATGAAATGATTTTTAAAGATAATTTTCAAAAGTCAACAGTCACTACTGTGTTAAGGCGGTAAAAACTACAAGGGAAGACATGAACAAACCACTCAGAACTGACATCCACTTTAGGCACTGGCAGTGTCAGCCTGGGGGCTATATGCTTATGTTTTCATATATTTTCAAAGGTTTCATTTACGTGTGTGTGTGTGTGTGTGTGTGTGTGTGTGTGTGTGTGTTTGTGTATGTGCCCACAGAGGCCAGAAGAGGGTGCTGAATCCCCTGGAACTGGAGTCAGGCAGTTGTGAGCTGTCCATCATGGGTGCTGGGAACTGATCAGGTCCTCTGTAAGAGGAGGGAGACTCTCAAGACTGGGTCCTCTCCAGCCCTGGCATGCATTTTCATATATGCTATAAAATAAAATTATTTTGAATAGTACCGTTAGGTTACCACTGAAACACCATGTCTCTACC
The DNA here is from genome assembly GCF_907164565.1 of Psammomys obesus. NCBI lineage: Eukaryota > Metazoa > Chordata > Mammalia > Rodentia > Muridae > Psammomys > Psammomys obesus. The sequence goes on from NW_026585644.1 coordinate 11,226,495, forward strand.
ACGGGACTTTCAAATGCTATCCTATGTAGACATGAAGTCTGCAGATGTGATGGAGAGCACTGAGCTTATGGATTATGCAATAGTCTGTGATGCCATCACCAGTGCCTTTAAGAGAAAAAGAATGGATGAAAATGACATCACTGTGTTATGCTAAAAAAAAAAAAAAAAAAAAAAAAAAAGGCCCAAAACGTCACCACCACCAACAAAACAAAACAAAACAAAACAAACAAAACAAAACGCCAAGGAGGTAGACAGGCCTGCAGTCTCAGCACCCAGGAAGCACAAACAAATATGTTGAAAGCCAGGGTGGGTTAAATTTCAGCCTACATAGGAAGAACCTGTTCCAACAACCCAAAAAGCCCAGGGTGAACAAAGGTTGATTTTATACATGAGGTGAAGAGTGGCTGAGAACGGGGTGGGGAGCTGCTAGCCCTGGAAGCCAGTACTGGAAGCCCTGAAAGAAGGCATGGCATCTTCCCTAATTCTCTGCAGGGAGTGTGGATTCAGAGGAAAACAGGCTCTCCTCTCTTGGCTTCAGTTTGTGATTTGTTCCACCAGGTTCAGGAAACTAATACCCATGGTTTAGAATGGGTAAGAGCTGTCAATGGACTTCTAAGGAGGCCCAGCAGAACCAGACGTGTGTGGGTGTATCAATGGCACAGCAGTGCTCAGCAGCCTTAACACAGCGCAGAGCTGGCAGAGTGGTGGGGGCTGGGCTTTGCCAGATAGGCATGCTGATGGAGAATACCAGCATGGCACTATACCCAGCTTGCTCAGGTATTTAGCAGGTAGAGAAGCAAGTGAAAGATGACTCCAAGAGGTGGAGAGGAAGTAAGGAAATCAATGAATGAGCAAGGTACACTCGCAGCAGGAAATATGAGCTGAAAAACTTGAGCGGCAGTTGGGTAAAGCAGTCTAGAAGGTGAAGTGTAATGTAAGAACACAGGGGCTGCCCAGGTCTAGAGAATCACATACTGTGGTTAAGATGCTTTTTGGGATTTTTTTTTTAGCTATTTATTTATTTTTCATTAATTACACTTTATTCATTTTGTATCCCCCCGTAAGCCCCTCCCGATCCCACCCTCCCTCCCATTTCTGCATGCATGCCCCTCCCCAAGTCCACTGATAGGGGAGGTTCTCCTCTCCTTTCTGATCTTAGTCTATCAGTTCTCGTCAAAAGTGGCTGCATTGTCCTCTTCTGTGGCCTGGTAGGGCTGCTCCCCGCTCAGGGGGAGGTGATCAAACTCCAACCAAGGACTACTCATGGAGATAACCTAGAATCCCTGCACAGATGTAGCCCATGGCAGGTCAGTGTCCAAGTGGGTTACCTAGTAATGGGAAGAGGGACTGCCTCTGACATAATCTGATTGGCCTGCTCTTTGATCACTGCTTTTTGGGATCTTAAGGTTACAGAACGTCCTTTCCAGTTCTGGCAGACCAGTAAGCACTGCAACATGACTTAAGCTGAGGCAATGAAATTACTTCAGAAAGCAGTGTAAAATGTTCAGAATGCCCGGATGCTTACATGGCCAGGCAGCCTAAGACTTCTGGTTACCTAACATGCTGACATGGAATGACAGGCATGCACCATGCCCAGGTATTTTCTGTTACAGTATTCCACAATTTTTTTTTTTGTTTGAGACAGGATCTCACTGTGACCTAGTTAGGGTTTGTTCACTCATCATCATGGAAGGAAGTCAGGACAGGAACTCATGCAGGATAGGAACCTGGAGGCAGGCGCTGATGCAGATGCCACGGAGGGGTGCTGCTTACTGGCTTGCTCACCCTGCTTTCTTACAGAACCCAGAAAAACCAGCCATGGGGTGGCACTACCTATAATGGGCTGGGCCCTCCCCCATCAATCACTAATTTAGCCCCATTTTATCCACACATTTTCTCAGGTTGAGGCTGATGACACTAGCTTGTGTCAAGCTGACATAAAAATGCCCAGCACACCATAACCATGGCTGATCTTGAACTCACTATGTAGAGTAGGCTGGCCTTGGATTCAGCAATATTTACTTACCTCTGTCTCTTCAAAACACTTTTTAGTCATTTTTGGTTTTACTCCCCTTTGAAATAGGGTTTCATTATGTAGTTCAGCCTTTCTTCAAACTCACAATCCTCCTGCCTCAGGCTTCCAAGCACTGAGATTGTAGGTGTGTATCACTGTGTCCAGCTTAAGGACTTGTGAATGTTTATAAACTGTTACTAGCCCAAAGCTCCAAGCAGTTTATTCACCAGAGGAGGAATATATAAACAAATTGTGGTGATTCACACACAGAACACTCAGAAAATACTCAGTGACAATAGTTGCTAGAGTGGGTAGGTCAGAGGGGTTGGATCTCATTTTCTAGATTGTGGTGAGCTTCAACAGATGTATGTCAATATTAAATTGTATACTCCAGACATGTGTAACTCAACTCTCCCTGAATAAAACAAGCTTAAAGAATCCAGCGACTGGGGCTGGACAAATGACTCAGTGGTTAAGAGCACTGTCTGTTCTTCAAAGGACCCAGGTTCAATTTCCAGCCCCCACATGGCAGTTCACAACTGTCTGTAGCTCCAGTTCCAAGAGATATGACATCTTCACAGTAGGGCACATAAAATTAAATTTTTTTTTAAATACCCAACTACATTTCTTTGGTTCTAAATGACATCCCTGTCCCTCTTTTTTTAATTTAGTTTTTTGAGACAGGGTTTCTCTGTGTAGCTCTGGCTGTCCTGGAACTTAATCTGTAGACCAGAACTAGAAACTCACAGAGATCCACCTGCCTTTGGATCCCAAGTGTTGGCACTGCCACCATGGTCTAAAGCCATTCTTATTCAAGCAAACTCAACTTGCAATGAAAGAGACTCACAAAGGGGGAATATATACAGCAATAGCAATATGGCTGCTCTGGCAAGAGATCACATCCAAAGACCTTCCAGGTCTGTGTGATTCAGCTGGAATACAGACATGCCTTTAATCCCAGCACTTAGGAGTCAGAGGCATGAAGGTCTCTGAGTTCTGTTCAGGCAGTTCAGTTGAGTCAGTGAACTGAGAGACAGTGCAGTACAGTTGAGTTTGTGGCAGTTCAGTTTGCAGAATTCAGAGGCACTTTTTTACCAGGACTTTTACAGAGACACGTTGCAGAGAAAACAAGCCAGACACAGGTAAGGGCAGAATGAGCCAGAAAATGAGGAGGAGCCAGATTAGAACAGATTGCTAGAGTCACTTTGAGGCCAAGCAGAGCAACTCAGTGAAAAACTGAGAGAAGCCAGATTGAATCAGTCAGTTTGGAGTTTGAGCCAGAACAGCCGAGTTGAACCAGCCAGCCAGAGCTCAGAAAGAGCTAGAAAGGTTGAGCTTATTCAGCAGTAATTCTCAGAGCTGAAAATATTACAGTCCTCCAAGAGGACAATTACCTCAGGCAAACAGAAGTTATTTTTACACATGACCATTTTTTTTTTTTAACTGTGATCAGTTTAATTCAACTAGTATTTCCCACTGAGGAGTTGACTCTACAAACACTTGATACTGACCAGTGGTTATGTTACCACAACCATTAATATACAACAGTGCAAATCTGTGGTTACAAGTGCTGTACTGCAGCAGCTATCAGTGTGGCAGATAAACATATCTTTTCTACTTCTAAAACAGATTTTCTTGACAGTTACATATAATCAGAGAAAGATAATTAGAAAGTATAGTCTAATTTCCAAACATAGTAAGACCATCAATATTTGTAGATGATACAGTTAAATAGCAGAACAATTTATATATTAAGAATTCAAGGTTTGAAAACCTGCCAACTTCTATTAATATCAGTAGGTAAAAAATCCACAGGTGATGTTTATACATAACAGCAATAAACAGTTACAACTGAATTAAAAATATAATCTAATGTAACTGTGTAAACAGCATGAAAACTCTTGAGGCTAATTATAATCTTAAATCTTTATGTGGAAAATTATAAAACTTTATTGGAAAGCACGAAATATGTAAATGCAGAAACATACCAAATTTATACATACAAAACTGTCATTATAAATGTGACAATTCTTCATAAATTAATTGATCTATGAATTCAATGCAATTCTTCACAAATGAAACCTCACAAAGGTCTTTAGGAACTTGACAAGATGATCCTAAAATGTATACACAACTTTACCATAGCCAAAACTACCATGGAAAACTAAAAAACAGAAGAAGGCAGTTACATACCATTGAAATGAACAAACTTGTATGACAAAATCCAGTGAAAATACAAGCTGTAGATGGGGAGAAAACTGCAAAGATGTAAATTCCAAAGGGACAACATGATGCAGGGAACTGCTTACATCCACAGGAAAACATTCTCCCAAAAGAAAACTCTGCTGAGGGTATGAAAAGGGAATACAGAAGGAGAAACAAGGCAGCTGGTGACTACAGGGGAGGGTGGCCAGCCTCAGCAGCAGCCAGCAGATTTAAAAACAAAGACAGTACTTCAACTCAGACTGGCTATGAGTAACCAAGCATCAAGGATTGGTAAGAATATTCATTTTTTAGTTCCATGTACTAACTGTATCTCATCAGGGAAAAAAGCTCTTCTTGTAACATTGTCTTTTACAAATCTGGTGTATATAAAGCAACTCTTCTCTAATGATTTTATACATTCACCTATTTCTGGAAATGTTTCATAAATACTTATAATTATGCCCCAAACATAAAATACCATGTAATGCCACCATTACCTTTTATAGATTGAACTTAATCTTTTACAAAAATTAATAATGAGTCTGTTTCTAAATAGCTCTTTGCAGCCTATCTTCTGGGAAGCTAAAGCTTTTATTGCTTTTGTTCTAGAAATTGTCTCTGTAATGTTCACTAAAAGGCAGTGGGGTGGTGAGGTAACAGAAGCCCTTTCTAAGTTTACTCTAATTTCAATAGACTACTATCTTTTAATTTCATTAACCTTACCAATATCTACCACCAACAGAAAAACAAACACACCCAAACACCCGTGATTGGTTCAGGGAAAAACTGTAAACACTACGATGGGAGATGTTTACACATTTGAGGCTCTTTCTGCTTCTCACCCTGTGTATCCTCCAGCCCTTGGACTTCAGGCTAACAGTCTTAGACATAGCTCACATGTATAGAGAACCTATGATGTACTATAGACATTTCACAGCCTTTACACACATTTGCTTTTTTTGTATATGTTTTCAAGTTAGTTTAAGGAGAGAAAAAAAAAAGATTTTTGATGAGTGTTTTGCCTGCATGGGTATTGTCTTTGCATGTGGGTAGTATCTGAGGAAGCCAGAAGAGGGCATTGGATTCCCTTGGAGTTATAGGTGGCTATTAGCTGTCCTATGGGTCCTCTGGAAGAGCAGCCAATACTGCTACCCTGGGCCATTTCTCCTGCCCAACGTCAGTACTCATTTCCATGTTTTCATATAGAAACAGAAGCTTCACTTGTTAGCCAGCTAGTAAATTGGTCAAGGCCAGATTCAAATCCATTCAGGGTGGGAAGATGAGGAGGAAGGAGGAAGAGGAGGAAGGGAGGAAAGAAGGGAGGAAGGAAAGAGAGAAAGGGGGAATAGGGAAGGAGGAGAGGGAGAGAGAAGGAAAAAATGCACCTGACTCATATATTCCAGGCTGGCCTTGAACTACCCAAGTGGGCAAGGATGACCTAAACTTGGAGCACTGAGATGAGAGGCTTGAGATACAACAGCTGGCTTATGCGTGCAGGGTGTGAAACCAGGGCCTCGCCAGTCTACCAACTGAGCTACAGAACCAGGCCCGGAAGCTCTATCTTCTCAATCAGTAACTTTTGCTACTTGAGTGACCAATTAGAAAATGTCTACCAGGAAAACAATCTGAGAGTTATAAATATTTTTCAAATGAGAATAAAATGTCCAAGGCATTTTACTCTGTTCTATTGACACATAAAAATACTATTATAATTCTATCTTTTGCTTTGAAAAGTGGTTCCATTTTGCAATAGTCCTATCTTTAGGAAGACCATTAGGAAGATGAAGAGTTCATTGTAATGTAACAACTTGTTTATTCTTTAGCTTCTTTATTGTTTGCTGTATTAAACATACATTCTCACACAGACACTTTGCCATGAATAAAGCAACAAAAATAGGCAATATTGCAAGATGTGTGTCACATACAAACATCATCATGTAAGAATAGGAAGTCTGGATCCCTGTACAACAAAAATTCTGAGGAACAAATAGCATTGCATTCTGAACACACCCAAATGTGTGTAAAGATAGTACACACACAACACAGCTTACTTAGATTCATTTATGAGCGTAATTCCTTAATCATCCTTTTGTGACGCATGAATGAAGATTAAGAAATAAGAAATCCGAACTGCATTTATTTTTACAATATCAATGTTAAACTCAGGAGAAGCAACTTCATTGACCAAATGTCAAATGTTTCAAAAATAAAAAGCAACCTTAATTTTTAGTAACCCTCTAAATAGGGTCTGAAAAAAAAGGTAGATATTTCTCTCTTGGCATGAACAAAGAGAGCAAACAACTATCATCGAGAATGCCCACACATATGAAACCATCGTGGGAACCATGTTCTTTTCAAGCCTAAGAAACCACCAGAAATAATGAATATACCTCATGCAACAGAAGTGCAAAGTTAACTCTCCACATTTGTTACAATTTTCAAATCCTTGCTCCTAAGACAATTTTAGTACACCTAATAAGTATAGCAGGTCATTCAGAAAAAAGAAACAAAATACATACCCAGTTTTTGCAATTCAAAAAATCTTATCATGAACAATATTCAGATATAAAATTGCACTAATTTTTTTCTAAATATGATTTATGCATTCAAGATTTCCTTAAACAAGCCAAGCCTTAGATATGATGTATACAAACTAACAGTAGTGTATGTCTCAAACAAATTCTTCCTATATTATGATATGACAGAACTGGTTTCTAAATGAAGGTTTCTGTTAAAGTTTAAGGTGTAAACACTTTAGAAGGCAACTTAGTGAAATTACTATTCACTTAAAAATAAGTATCATCTCTTAACAGGCTCCTGAATTTTCAAACTTACATGTAAAAATACATTTACATCTTAAATTTCTAGAAAAGGCACGTTTTATGTAGAAAAGCAGCAAATTTTAAAACCCACCAATTTACTGAAAAAGCCATTACTTTTTATTAGAAACAATAATGCTTCTCAAGATGTTGGCAACAAGGCAGAGTATAGCACACATTTCATTCAGTGTATTCTCCCTTTAATTATATTCCAGAAGGGGGTGGAACACCTCCTTGGCTGTGGGAAGCTGACATATTTGATGGATTATGTAAGCTGGTCTCCTTGTACACAAACCAGGCATTTCCTCCCCAAAGTATCATATTCAGAAAGCCAAAGATCTACGAAAGAAGAGAACAAGTATAAAAATCTAATGTTTGCTTTGGAGTACATACAAAGTAGAATTAAAAAAAAAAAAAAAGACTACACACATAGTCCACCGTATAAATTCTGGATGTATAACTTATACTCGGACATGCTAAAGTGCTAAATCTGCACTGATCAACACACAGTAATCCCCCCCCACCACAGAACTAGATGAAGTCTCGAGGCTGTAGTCTTTTCAGAGGTGAACAGACTGAACTTACCTACTTTATTTAAGTCCTCCCATCAATGTGTGATGTGACTTACGAAGTAAGAGTTGGACTAGAAGCCTGAGGTACTATGTAACTAAAAGCAAAACTTTATATTTTTGTGTAAGTGCACACAAAATTTTTCTGAAATTGTTCCACTCAACACTCTGTCAATGTAAGCTCTAAGTACTGAGTTTCACATTACAAAATAATAACAAGAATATGGGTGAGAGGGAGGGACTGTGAGGAGAGGACAGAGGGGAAGCTTAGATTGAGATGTAAAATAAGTAAATTAACGGAAAAACAAGAATGTGGGTAAACTGCTTTATAAAGCAGTACTGAATTCACCTAATGTCAAATTATTTTCTGAAGAAAGCCTTCCAAAATAGAATATATGCAACATTATTAACAATAAACTTCAGTTTGATGACACAGTAGAAAAATGTTTAATGAATTACATATATTAAATTTTACAGAATAAAGAAAACTTTGTTTTCTAAGTAACTCAGACTTAAGGGAATAGACTCAAAGTCAGATGTGGTTCAAAAGTTGTGTCTCTTCAGAGGAATATAATGCACGAGCTACATACATTTTCTCAGCTGTACAATGAAGACAACAATGCTGCCTTTCATTTTCCTCTCAGAATGGCTGAGTAACTTAAGATACTATAGCACAATGGATAGGACATCATTAGTGTCTTTCAGTCTTTAAATCTTGGTTACAGGTCATACTTTCCCATAATACATATACAGTATATTTATAATATATATCTTAATTAGAACCAGTAAAATAAGAATCAATTTATTGATTCAGTAAAATAAGAATCAATTTATTCACTCAGACAGTATTGAAAGCTGCTGTTTTCTTAAACTTTGTTCTAGTAAATGAAGCAAACTGTGCAAGTATCAGATACTTACCACGGATACATTTAGGGATCCCATACTAGTCACAGAGATAAACTGACATTGTATTTGTGGGTTGCGACAAGGCTCAAGTTCTTTGATAATACTGTGTCCGGTAGCTATTTTAATATCTGTAAGGGCTTTAGCCCAGGCCGAGGCACTCACCAACCACAGAAAAGTGGCAACAAGAGTAACAATAAAGTCCTAGAGCAAAAACGAGCAGTTAGTGAGCAGTCAATTTAAGAATAGTACATTTCATATCAGCAATAAAGAAATTAGGATTATGCTTAATCCCGTGGTACCAAGAAATGGTCCTCATGATAGACTTTGTGTAAAGGGTCACATGCAGTCTAATCACCATTGATGTTTACTGTTTCTAGCACCATGCCAGAGACACAAAAAACTTAATCATCCCCTTAAGTCCACAACTTAAAACTTTATTATTTTTAAGACAAGGTTTTGTTAGCCTCAAATCTTCTTGCCTCTATGCAAAAATGGCTGAGTATTCTTTTTTTTTTTAATTTTAATTTTTGTATATGAGCGTGCAGGCCTACATATACACATATGGAGAAGAGAGGAGTAAGTCAATGTCTTTCTCTATTGTTCTCAACCTTATGTTTTGAGACAGGGTCTGTAGCCGAACCTAACTTTACCATTTTGAAAAGGCTGTCCTGTCACCAAGTCTGCAGGATCCACCTATCTCTCTCTGTACCCAACATTCAAATTAGAGGCACACATGACCATGTACAAGTTTTACATGGGCACTGTAAAACTTGAACATGAACTCAGATCCTCTTGCTTTCACAAGTGCTTTTTATTCACCGAAGCGTCTCTCTAGCCCAAAGTCTACTTTTTATATAAAAAGGCAAAGTTTTGTAAATTGTCACCATAATCTTAGCCATATACTCTGAGAGTCAAATTTTATTCTATCACCAAAAACTAGGTGCTTTTTTCCCATCATCTTTTTGTTTTGTTTTGTTTTTAAGACAAAAAAGTCTTATAACGTAGCATTAGCTGGCCTGAAACTGGATATGTAGATCAGGCTAAGCTCAAACTCACAGAGATCTGCCTGCTTCTGCTTCCTGGGAATTATAGGTGGGTACCACCAGATCAGTATTTTTTCATTCCATAATCTTTTTTATTCATCCTAATCTTTGACTCAGCTAAGACCTATAAACCAATCCTACCATTTTTCTTCTTTAACTGTTACCCAACTTCATTCAAGTTATTACTTCTTTTAACTACTTATACTCTAAGTTATAATCCCTTGCATATGCAATATAAACTTCCCTATTTTCAGATAAAATTCTCAGTCTTGTCAAAAACAGTTCTCCAAGAGATAACTTAATAAAGTGGTTAAAAAAAGAGAGATCACAACTAATCCTTTCAAGTTTCATAACTTGAATTATAAGAATGTTCAAGACTATGGCTTGTTCTTCCAGGAGCCAAGTTCAATGTCCATCACCCATATGTGTCTTACCACTATCTGTGAATTCCAGTTTCTAGGGATCTGACACCCTTTTCTGGTCTTTGTGGGCTCAGCATGTATATGGTACAGACGTACATGCAGTCTCAACACCTATACACATATATATATATTTTTTTAAATTATGGGGGCTTTAATTAGGGAGAGGAAGTTAAATGAAGGAGGGTAAAATAACAGGATGTCTGAAGTCATAGGGAATCATTATCTAACTGGCTAAAATTGCATAAGTCTGTGTATACATATATAGTTAAAATAAAAATTTCCCATCTAGGCCAACAATGTTTCCCCTAAGAGCCCAGAGCCACAGACTTGCTAACAGAAACCCCAATACCAAGCATAAAGGTTTTGGTTAGGGTTGTCCAAGAGACTCTCCAAAACATTACAGACCACTGCTGTTGAATTGGTTGTCCCTACAGATGCAAGTTTGTAGCTGGTCTTTGCAACTTTGTGGGCTCTTCTTTTTTTTTTTTTTTTTAACCCCTCCCCCCACTACAGTTTTACCCCACAATACTAGATAGGACAGAAACAAGAATAGAGGGGAGAAAAAAAAAAAATCCCTGAATCTAATCCTTGAACATTATTTCTTTCCTTTCGTTTCTTCTTTGACCACAGCTATAGCCACCAACCTTCTTAAACAAGCAACAAACACGGAACATAGCATTTATATACCTTCTGAAAAGTTCCCAAGATTACAAACACAGTTGTAGAAACTATCTGTAGTTGGCAAACCATGCCTCTGCTACAACATAAGGCAAATCATTGTCAGGTGTTAGAAACAGCCCAAAGCAGCCCCACAACTCTACTCCTGGGATTAAAATGAAAGGAAATTCATATAATATTTCTGTGTTTTTAAAGAAACCAAAACTCCAAAATTGTCACTGCACTTCTCCCGCTTCTGTTTTAAGCCATTAACTCTGCTGTGTGTTGCAGAAAACTGGAAACAGAGACATTTTCAATGAAATCAGCGCTTTTTGGGTCAGTGGTTTTCAGGAGACCTCTCCTTTTCAAGTCTAATCTTTATCTGTTTTGATGGTATCCTCTTTATTTCCTGTGGAAATATAAGCAATCTATATACTCACTGACTTCCAGTATGATGTTAACACATCCTTATAATACACAGGCAGATTTAATTCTGCACCTTTTACAAATTATTACAAGTGATTCTCACTTACTGAGCATTGAGGTTTTTTGGCCTGCATGTTACTCCTTGGCTGAAATGGCTTATACTTTTTGCTTCAGGGCCTCAAGCTAGGCCTACAATGCTGTTTCCCAAGAGTAAGAAATTACCTTGAATAAATTATTTCTGTGGACCCACACTAACTGGTCCAATGGCAACCCTTGCCACATCACCTGCACACCGCTGGCAGCCTATGCCTTCTTTTCTAGTTTATATTTACAAAAACCACTGCCCTTAGAGATGCCTTGTTCACAGTTTTGTTGCAAATGACCATATTTCCCACAATTAAAGCATTGGGCATTTTGAGATCTAAAACCATTTACTGGTTTGGTCACAGTCTCTTTGCAAATGAACATATTTCCTGTAACTGAAGCACGGGGCATTTTGATATGGGAGGCCTCTAGCTACAGCATGACCTATTATATTAGTATTGTACATGCTAGAACCAGTAACAGTCACAGCCCTATGCACGCATGCATTGGCACTGCTTGCACCTTTAATGGTCTAATAACATTTTAAACTTGGTATTTGCATTTTCACATATCAAGATCGTTACCAACACTTGTCTTGTGTTGGGGCTTTGATACAGCTTTGTTCTCTGCTAAGACTTATTTTTGTTCAAAAAAAAAGAAATCAGTGACGGTTTCTCCAGAGTCTGTATAATCTTTGTAAACAAGATGGATATTTTCCCAGTCTCCTCAACTTTGTTCCATTTCAGTTAAGACTGCTCTGGAGTTGACTAGAACCTAGGAGAACAAGTATTTCCTCACAGGAATCCCTCACTTTTCTTCCATCAGTGGTTTATTTTCTCCACTGTGTTCAGAAAAGTTTCTACTTTTGAAATATGTAGATGTTATGCATTCATCTAATTATCAACAAATTAGATTTAAAGAGCACAACCAGAGGGCTGAGGAGATGCCTCGGTTACCAAAGTCATTGCTCTGCAAACATTAAGGATCTGAGTTCACATGGAAATACAATTTTAACCCCAGCACTACAGGGGGTATGGAGACAAGTGGGTCCCTGGAACTCACTGAAATGGCTCTTATCTAGAGCCATGCAATGCAGCTACCTGAAGCTTCTGGGTTCCAACCAATAGGTGAAAACATGATTTGTAAAAGATTTTAGAATTTGGAAATTCCTTTTTGTGGTATTTCACTTTTGATATACCTGATTTGATAGTCCTGATTTAAACTACTTTAGTACAGAATGAAGAATCCTATACTAAATGAACAACAAACTTATTCTTTGAAATGTTCAAAGCTATAGATTCCTAATATGTAATGAATAAACACTTTAAAAAGGTAATTAGTACCCAAGAAATATTTTATGAAAACATCTAGCTTTCTTATACTTTCCAGGCATAAGAAATAGGAAATCTCCAAGATAAAGAACTATTTTGTCCTTTACTTACCATTTACATATTATGATCCAAGCAGCAAAAATGAAAAATAAGTTGGTAAATACAACTTATCTCAGCAGTTCCTTCATTTTATTTACGGTAAATTCACGACTTCTTTGATGACTTCTGTGCTTTTTCCAGATACAAATGACTAAAAACCTCCATACTACCACTGACCCTACAGCCACTCCTGTGTAAGGTCTGACATAAGCCGTGGCTTCTTCCCGGACTTGCCATTGATAACTCAAGACAGTCTGCTCCCTTAATCTCAAAGAGTATTTTATTTCTAGCTCAGTAGACTCCGAAGCCCTCAGAAGGGTATCAGGTCTTCAATTCAAACCCTTTGCTGGCATCCAAAAGTTTAAATGTAACTTACTGATACCACTGATAATAATGAATATAAAAATTATCTGGTTCAGAGTTTAACGTAAAAACAGCCAAACACAATGCATTCCATAAAGGGTCAGGAAGAGCCACATTCTAAAGAACCAAAAAGTCAGATTTGATCTCTGGGCCACACTTTAATGATAAAGACAATTAAGCTCCCAAGGAAATGATAGTATCATAAAGGGAGTTTTGAAGAAAGAGAAAAGGTATGGCGAGCTGCAATTCTTGAAATTAAATGTATTAATTTCTTAACCTTTTGCTACTTAAAACTTAATTTATCAAATATGATCTGATGGTTTTCCAGGTTAAAAACTTTATGAAGTGTAAATAGGCTATGAAAATTGGATTAAACTTAATAACTGAATAAAGCCCTCCTTCATGTCAACACTTGTCAATAATTTGGATTTCTTGTAAGAAAACCTGTATTTACCTTGAAATGGAACTTACTTATACTTGTATACATTATTTTTGTATAGACACAGGATAGTTACTTACAATCATGGGGAGTTTACGACTCTCCCGGTAGAGGTTCGTGTAACCAACATAGAGCAGAAGGGCAGCGATGCAGTACAAGAACACAAAGACTGCAAATGTGACATAGAACTGTGCAGAAGAGGAGTAATCACCTATGAGGACATGGTTCTTCCAGGTCACATTACACACACTGACATCTGAAGGAGTGTGAAATGATGCCTGATTCAACCTGTTAAGAAAAGACTCTGATAAATACATGAACCACTGGACTCTCCTAACAGAAATACTTAAGCAGAATATTGACATTTCAAAATGTATTCTCTAAATCCATTAAAACATTTCTTTCTAAAAAAGGAAAGACTCAACTATTTAACTAAATATAAAATTTTACACTAAATCAAAAAGTTCATACTACATATTCCGATAAATTGATTTGGTTTATGGCAGATTGAACATAAACAGAATTAAACAGTTTTAACATGTAGGTACTACTGTCCTGTAATAAAATTTTATATTTTATTATATATTATCATAAAAACCCACGTTTCTATTCTAGGAGGCAGAGGTCTGTGTCACTAGTTCTAGGAGAACCAATAATGGGATGATATTTTTTTCTTCTTCCTCCTCCTTCTTTCTTCTTCCTCTTCTTTTTAAAGATACTTTTCACCAACCTGGAGATCCAGTCTTAATTTTTATTTTACGTGTGTGGTTTTGCTGGATGTGTGTCTGTGCACCACCTGTGTGCCTCCTGGCTACAGGGGCCAGAGGAGGGCATCAGATCCTCTGGAACTAGAGTACAGACAATCATGAAGCCATATGTGGGTGCTGGGAATTGAACCTAAGCTCCCTGAAAGAGCAGCCAGTACTCTTTATCTAGTGAGCCATCTCTCTAGCCCCACGATTCATATTTAACCCTTGATTAATTAGCTGCTAAATGAAAATTTACAATGTCTTACATTTTCCCCATTTATAACAAAAAATCAATGGTCATTAAAGATGACAGTTACTGTAACAAAAATGAATGGAGAAGTGCTGGACAATCTTTGATGATTAGTAAGCTCTTGGGACACACAGATCTAATGTAATATTTTATTTGCAGAAAATGTAGGAATAGAAGTTTTTAGTCCTAGAACTCAAGAAGCAAAGGTACTAGATGAGTTCCTGGGACAGTTTGTCTACAAAGCAAGTTCCTGACCAAACATGACTACACAGTGAAACCTTAAAACCTTATTTATCAAAATACTCTTAAAAGATTTATTTCCAATTTACTGGACAGGAAAGTAAGTCTTTGAGAGGTCAAATAAAGCAAGCTAAACAGAAGATTCATATCTTAGTCACAGTCTTCTACAATAGACTTCTCTGTAAATACTGAAGTCACACAGGAGGTCCTTGCTTTTATTTATTAAAATAAATGTGGTTTTATATGAGACACATAGATAGTCTTTATATATGTCTTAAATGACATGAAAACACTGTTAGTTCAGTAACTGCAGAATCATGAGAAACGTGTATCTTCATAAACTATGTTTGCTCGTTGGTAGCAGACTGGCTCACTAACATTGGTCCCCATTTTCCCCTGATCTACTGTGTTATGACAGAATATCAAGACAATGTCATAATACTGTAAGTTTCTAAATGCTTACTTTCTGCTCTCATTTGGGGGCGGGTTGCTGTTATTATTATTATGCCCCTTACCCTTTCTTCCTTCGCCCCTTCCTTTCCTTCCTTCCCTTGCATAGCCCTGGCTGTCCTGGAATTTGTTATATAGACCCAGGCAGTCCTCAGACTCACTGAGACCTATCTGCTTCTGCTTCCTGAGCGCTGGGATAAAAGGCATGGGCCATCATGGCTGGCCCCTCCATCAGGATTTTAATATGAAATTTCTCACATTGGCTCATGTAAAGAGTTGGCAGGTTCTAGAACCTTCAGCAAGAGCTTTCCTAGAAGAAGTAGGACACTGGGGCATGCTTGTTTCACCGTGAGATGAAGCCTTTGTCATACATTCTCAATGCTATCATTTTCTGCCCAAGTGCATGAGGGCAACTTACTATGGTATATATAGCCTCCAAAACTGTAGACCAAAACAATTCCTGTTTCTGTCAGATATTTGGTCTCAGCAACTAGAAAGCAACGAATATATTCCCCTTTGTATATTTACTTCACCAGAGGCCAGGAAAAGTTTGCAGACAGACATTGGTCTATACCACAGTCTGATTAAAAAATCACAAATAAGCATGCAAATCTAAAATATTTTACCACCTTCAATGAATAAATGTTGGAAAACATTCCTAGGCCCATGCATTTGAGGCAGGGCCTTGCCACCCCAGATCATCTTAGAATTCTCTTCCTGCCTTAGCTTCCCAAGCGTTGTGACTGTTGAGATTACAGGCCTCTGCCCAAGCCCAGCCCAGTTGTTAGAGATCCTAATGACTAAATATGAAGTTAAAAAATAGCTGTTAAACAATTAAAAAATAGCTCACCTGAATGGATAACCAAAAGTAGCTGTAACTGTCTTATTGTTACCAAGTTTAGGACAACTCACTTGAATTTCTGTTTTGCCCTTAAACCCGCCACAGGTGGCAAAAGCGAAGATGGAAGCAAACTACATAAAATGAGACCAACAAAAAGGAAAAAAAGAGAAACATTACTACAACCAAAACAAAGGTAATTAAAGTATAAGTACACTGATCATTAAAAACAAGCTCATAAGAATTCTAGAAATAACTAGCCATACAATATTAAAATGTGCAAATGTCAACAAATGAGATCTTATTTTCCCAAGTATAATACAGACTATACTAGTCCGTACAATATGAAATTCACAGACTTGCCAGGCAGGGTGGTGGCAGAGCCAGGTAGATTGCTTTTGAGTTCAAAGCCAGCCTGGTCTACAAAGAGTTCCAGGTCAGCCAGGAATAAGAGATCCTGCCTCAAAACAAGTAAACAAAACCAAAACAAAACAACAAAAGAAATTCAAGACTCATTTATCCCTATCTTAAATGGGAGTAAATCGAAGCCTTTTTGTTTTTTGTTCCAGTGCAAGTAATCAGTATACTGCTGAAAACAAGAGGTAGAAAGTGGCTTTTCTACTTCATAAGCTTGTGAAACAACAGTCATGTATTTCAGGGTTTCAAAGAGTAGTTAGAAACTGCTTTCTTGATTATGCATGCTAAAAATAATAAAGCTTCATTAAATTCTACTTATAACACAAAAACCCAGAAGCATCCTAAGTACTGCTAGAGAGTCATATAAACTAGAATTCATTTATACAACAGAATAAGCTTTTAACTACTACATAGAGAATTTGTTCATACAATGCATTATATATGTATCCACATCTATACACAAAGAGGGTAAAATCCAAAAAGGTTATACATGAAAATTTTTTTAAGTAGTGGTCATTTCTCAGTATATAAGATTTAACTTCTTTTTGTCTTCTAAATCTTCCACAACAAAAATACTTTGTTTTGGGTGTTACAGTATCTGAAAATTCAATACTTTAGTAAATGTCAATGGTTCATGTTTTCAAAATACACATGGAATCTACTTACCACCGCCTCCTAATCTAAATGACCATTACATCAACCTGTTGGGTGGATTCTGCTGTAATAGCCTTCATAGTGTTCCTGAGTCCCTCTTTGCCCCAATTTCAATGCATTACTAGAGTAACAACTTGTGCAGTTTAAACACACCTATATGGCAGAATACATACCCTCTGCTCAAAGCCCTCAATCAGCTCCGGCGTTCTTGAATGTCTTTTATTTCCCTAAAATCTAACTTGCATACATTGCTACTTTTTCCTTTACATTATCTTTTCACACATCACATATCTGCTGGCTCATCACTGAACAACTCCTTTAGGGTCCTCCCTGGCTATTCCCCCTGCTTCTAACACGTTCCCTCCCTCACTTCCATAGCTCCTATGCCAATGTTCTCTTAGCAGAGAGGGTTCTCCTTTACCACCCTCTGCTAATACTAACTCTATGTACACTGTTCTATTTCCTTTTCATCATATAGGATAGACTATGAACCATACTTACTGTTTGTCCTTCCAGAATAGAAAACTAAAGTATGTGGGGTCTTTTTGCTAAAAGTTATACCAATCGAACAGTAGAGATTTTCTATGTATAATTCCTATCAAAGCCTACAGTGATGGATAGTGATTCTGGATGAGCGTCCCCTAGATGCCAATGCATGCTGTCAGCCTTCAGCATGATGGGGAAGTAGTAAAACCTTTAGGAAGTGGAGCCTTACTGGAAAGTTCAAGAAAATATTGGGAATCTGACTCTCTGTCTCTGTCTGCTTCTGGGTTGTCCTGAAATACAGTTGCTAAACCATGTACTACCTACCACAGGCCCCAAAGTGACCAAGCCAGCCAACCATGGACCCAAACCACTGAAACTGTGAATCTAAAACCTTTTCTTGTTTTAGGTGGATTATCCTCTATGATTTTGTTATAATAATGGAAAGCTAGATATTGTTTCTCATGAGTCATTCCAGGGTAATGAATCTTACAGGTCATAATCAGTATCATAACAATAAACAAATGTTTCTCCAAAGAAGATATACATAAAAAAGAATTTGGTAATAGATATGAAGAACCTGAGATAATGTCTACATAGAGTTTGAGATCTCCTGTTAAGATTTCATTGGAACCGATAGATATGAACAATATTTCAGAATAAACATGCATGAATATATAGAGTAGGAGAAAAGCAAGAACTGAGTCTTGGGAATAAGCTCACACTTAAGGTTAGAAGAAAATAACGTGAACAAACTGAACCAATAAATCAAATTAAAGAGGCCACAAACAGATTGGAGTCTTGAACATTTTTACCTGGTAGAGTTTGCCACTGCACATCACTGAGCAAGAGCTGTGGTGGCCATAGATATGTCTAGATACTTTGGCACAATTCCATCAAGAGGAAGAGCTTCAGTTCCCTTAAGTTTTAATTATACAGAGTACTGAATATAGCAGAAGAAACAGGTTCCTTCCAAGATTATATTACAGTTAAGACTGCTCTTTCTGGCCTTTGAATATAGCTCAATTGGTAGCTTCTTACATGCCATGCAGGAAACTCTAGGCTTGATCCCCAACCTGAATAAAATGGACATATCTGTGACTCCTGCACTTAGGAGGTGGAGTCCAGAGGATCATAAATTCAAGGGCACCTATGGCTACACCGTGAGTTCTTGGACAACCAAGATACCTAAGACTGCCTAAATCAAGCAAACAACCCCCCACCCCCAATTGATGTCTTTTAAGTGTTCTCTTGAATTTTCTCACTACTTCACAAAGCTCATTGCCATGTTGGGAGGAGATTCAGACGATTAGATAACTTTTGTGGTTTCTGTATTGAGAACAGGTCTCACTACTCTAGCCCAGGTTGGCCTGGAGCTCGTGGTGATCCTTCTTGAGGGCTAGAAGCACAGGTATGAGCCACCATATCTAGCATGTATGTCTCCCCTGCCACATGCCAGGGACCGAGCCCAAGGACTTGAACATGCTATGCCAAGTGCTCTACCCCTATACCCTCAACCCTCTCAGGCAAATTCTAGACACATAAGGGGCACAAGCCCAAGGACTGCCTATACCCACATGACTGAGCTTGTAAGTGGAACCACTGAGGCCTGCAGACAGTCATGAGTGAGCTAGAGACTATGATGTTGGTACAACCCTGGCCAACAGCTGACAATAACCTCAAGAGAAGCCCTGAATCCAAACTCCCAGGTTCCTTCCACATAGACACTATGAGATAATATCTGTTGCTTTAAGTTGCTAAGCTGGGGCTATTTATTAAAAAGTAACAGATAACTAGTTAAAGGGTTACTTAATAAATGGTTCAAGTGAACTGCAGACTTAAATGAGAAAGCTTTTAAAAAAGAAAATCTGTGACCATGTAGAATTTAAGATTCCTTTAAAAAGAACGAACCATAAAATATAGTTAATTTCAACTACAGATAAAATACATTAAAATCAAAAGTCAACTTCTGAATATAAAGCAAGCTACAAAGTAGGTGAAATACTTGTAATAAATATGCCACAAAGGACCCACTAATCCAAAGATCTAAGAGGAGGTCCTTTCTCAAGTACTGAGACTTAAAATTGAATGTTCACAGCAACACTGTTATATTGGGGGAGAGGGGAGAACAGTAACAGGAAAACTGATTGCAGTAGTATATTTTTACAGTTCAAAGTCCCATATCAAGAGATACAGGACTTGGCTTCAGGTATAATTTAGTTCCTACCTTGGTTCCCTGCTTTCTTGCAGTAAATTCAAACAAGTTTTAAAAAAAGATTTATGTGCATGAGTCAAAGTTTTGTTTGCATGTGTTTGTAAACCACATGAGTACCTGGTGTCTTTAAAGGCCTGAAGAGGACAGTGAAGTCCCTGGAACTGGAATTATGGAGGGTTGTGAGCTGTCATGTAGGTGCTGGGAATTAAACCCAGGTCCTTTGCAAGAACAAGTGTTCTTAATAAATAGCTGAGTCATCTCACCAGCCCCTCATTCTTAGGAAAAAAAAAAAAAAAAAAAAAGATACAGGAACTATAGCTTGCCACATCAATATACATGAGTTGCAGAAACCTAATGCTGGGTTAAAAAGAAAAAAATCATGTTACATAAGAATATAGAGAATATGAACACTTTTAAAAACCTTTTGTTTTAAAGACAAAGCCTCACTTTGAGGATGAGGCAGGCCTTCAACTCATAACTTGCTGTCTCAACTTGTTTGTTTTGGCTTGCATCGGCATACCTAGCCTAGAACTATTTTTTAAAAGCTGCTTGCAACACACCTACAACTTTCTCTGTTTAGGCTTAACCAGTTTTCACTGGGACTAACTCAATAAACTTTTCATGTTTTTAATCTCATTCTAATCATCACATAGTCTACTGTGTGGGCTCTGAAGCTACAGAATCCAATTAAATAGCCATCAGCTATTGATGGCTGCTGAACAGCGCGTGTTGTCATCTAAGTTGTGACAGGCTGTAAGTGTAAAATACACCATGGATTTAAAAGATTTAAAATAGAAATACATAAGCTGGGGCTGGGAATGTAGTCAGTTGTTAAGGGAGCTTTCCCAGCATGCACTAAATCCTGGGTTTAATCCCCAGTATGGAATAAACTGGACGTAGTGGCACATGCCTGTAATTCTAGCATTCTGAAGGTGAAGGAGGGATCAGAAGGTCAGGGTCATCCTTGGCTACACAGGAACTTTAAGGTCACAAGACTGTCTCAAAAAACAAAGAGAAAAAGGATGATAATATACTGGGTTAAGTAAAATATATTAATTTTTACTTCTATAATTTCACCTTTATGGTTAACACAAAATTAAATCACTCTGTGACTTGTATAATTTTTGTTCGCTTGCTTTGTTTTTTGAACAGTTATTTTAGAATGAGTCACACTAGTCTGAAATAGCAATGTGATCATGTAACCCTGGGTTAAAGGGAGCCCTCCAATACTTCTCAAGCCTATATTTTAGAAACAAAACAAATACTTTCCAAATTTGGCATGAATGGCATGACTAATGCAGCTGCAACTTTTTTCTTTCGAGATTTAGCTGAATATGTTCTCTGCCAGGTCTGTTATGACTGTCACATTGTACTTGCACTGTTTCTGAAACACACCAGTACTTATACCTTAGTTGTAAATACATTCCTCTGAGAATGCCCCATTCCTGATTTTTTTTTTTTTAAAGCTTTACTTAATCTGTTGTGGTAAAACTGATATTCTCCTGGATTGCTAGACATTAACCCATTCTGTAATTAACTGTACCAGTAGCATTTTCCTTGTGTATCTTCTTATGTAAAAAAATCAAAAACAAATAAAAAGCCACCTTAGTTTCTTAATAAAGGAATTAAGAGAGTACTGTACTATCCTATCAAGTGGTGCTTTCACACTAGCAATTCTTGTATTCACTTTACCCAGAGAAAAAGGCACAAGGGAGATATTTATAATAACTGAATCATACAACATAATTTTTAGAGTAACTGTATAACCATCTCTTATTTTTTATTCTACAGAGTGTCTGATCAAGATGAGAAGTTATATATTAGTTGGAAGTGACATATACCTTTATTTATTTTTATTATTCTAAAAAAATTATTTATTTATTTATTTATTTATTTATTTATTACCTACAGAGGTAGGCGGATATTTCTGAGTCTGAGACCACTCTGCTCTAGAAAGCAAGTTCTAGACCAACTGGAGCTGTATAATGAGACCCTGATTCAAGTGACAACAAAAACCAAAACAAACAAAACTCCATCAAAACAGTAAGTTATATACTGGCTATCCCCTAGGAAAACCTGGCCTATATCTAATTTGTGTAATTCTTTCAGTATTTATTTCTAAAATGTGAATTTATCATTAGACCCACATAAAAGCGGGGCTTCCTGTTTTTCCTGAGCTTAAACAGGAAAGCTGTAGATAATGAGACATCAGAACCACATTCTCATAGAGAAGCAATCAGATGGAACAGAAATGGCATTAAAAACAGGCAGGAATTTTCCAGACTGGCTTTTCCTCTATTGTCTTAACAACTGCAGAATGCATAATAAACTTGATAGTAATGCTTTTTTCCTTTCTTTCAAACAGTTTGCTTCATTCACTCACTTTACCTGGGTGGCTCTATGAACATGTTAGTCTGCACCATAGTCTATAATAAGTGACACCAGTTAGTTCCTTGCCTCTTCTGTAATTCACTTTTCCCATCCCCAGCTACCCAAGATTGACACCACAGACATGGTATTCTATCTTCCGCTGAGCATCAGCTTAAACATTTAAACTTCTATTTATACAGTTTTAGCCAAATTAAAACCTCAGAAGGTCATATGTGAATGCAGTAAACAAGCTATTCAGAGTCTCATACCTGGAAGGATAGAACAGTAACCTCACTTATTTTCTTTTTAGTGTTCATATATCCCAATGTATCTCTGGTCTTGACAAGTTTATGGAATAAAATAGCTGTAACCAAATTAACCTTTACATAATGGATCAGTGGTTTGAAAATGTCTAAGATGTATAGATTGATAATGCATTCGTGTACAAGAGAGAACTGGATGCCACACTGTAAGATAAAAAACAGATTCTACTTGATCAAATTAGAAGTTGGGGGAGAGAAATTACTGCAAGACCATTTCAATAAAGATTTAAAAATATGAGCTGGGTGTGTGGCACATATATAATTCCAGTATTCAGAAGTTGAAAGCAGGAAGATCAGGAGTTCAAGGCCAGATTCAGCTATAAAGCAAGTTTGAGGCCAGCCTGGGCTAATGAGATCCTATCTCAAAAATCAAACTAAAGAAAACAAAATATATGAATGTAAATTTGCTCTAAATGTACAATATGTCTTAATGTACTAACACCCAAATTATAGATGCATAGTAGGGCTTTATGTAAAAATTTTTACACTGATGAAAGTTCATGAAGGAAAAAAACCTGGGGATACCTGGGATTTTCAGTAAATTATCTATCCTATAGTCAAACTGACAATATTAATCCTTATACGGACACCCTTTTCAGTCTCAGAATTCAGTCCCAGTCTCCAGCCTGGGAGATACTGGAATTCATCTAATTCATGAGTGCCAAAACAAAGCACTTCTTATTTAGGATTGTCACTGCTTTTTAGTGTCGCCATTAACCACAGTTATCTATATAAATTTCTTCATTTTTAATATTTCAGTTTAAAAGTAATCAATCAAAATATTTAGAAATAGACTGGAAATACATTGCATGTGAATATTCCTATTAAAAAACATACATTTATTGCTCTGACTAATTCAAACACTAGGAATTTAACAGGGACATTTCAAGTTACTTTCATGAAATGAGCAAGGCAATCAGAATCAAAGTGCCTATTTTACCCTCTCTCCACTTCTACAGTACAACCACACAAACTTCTGCTAGCAGTTCCATAACCCATCAGGATTTAGATTCCTAGACATAGCTGAAATTGCTACAAGTCTTTTCTGATTAAGAATGATTAAGAAATCATTATGCTGAAAGCTTTCATGTCATCTATATTCTTAGCCATGTTTGGCTGAGTACAGAGCCATATATTCCAAAGAACATAAATATATTTACTTCAAAATCATTTTCAGGCTGGCCACTGAGCCTCATGACCCGAATTGGATCACCAGGTTCCACATAGTAGGAGAAGAACCAACTCCAGAATGTTATCTTCTGACCACATATGATAAAATATAATTTTAAGACTTTTCAATTATTTTCTTGATCTTTAGATTAAGTCAGCATCTTTATTTATTTGACTGGCTTGACATGAATATGTTATATTAGGGAGAACCAGTAAAATGTGTTGCCACTGATAAAATTTGAATTTTTATGTAAAAAAATGGTGTTCTGCAGATGTTTCAGGGTATTTGATTCAGGCTCAATTTGCCTTTTCCTCGGCAGGGAGGCTGGCCCAAGTCTCAGCGGCTCTATCTTTTCTTCAAAGTGTGCAAGTGCAACTGCGCGAACCTCTGCACGCCCACGTTGAAGCCAGAAGCCACGGTAAGGCATCTTCCTCTACTGCTCTCCTTCTTCTTCTTCTTTTTTAACTGAACCTAGCTTATTATTTCTGCTAGGCTGGCTGGACAAAAGCCCCAAGGTCCACCTACCCCTGACAGTACTGAAGTCACAGGTGTGTACAGATGAGCTTGGGAGTCCAAACTCGAGTCCTCCAGTTTCTGCAGCAAGCACATTTACCCACTGAGCCACTCCCCGTCTCTCTGTCCAAGTCATGCACCCAGAGCTTTGTTCAGGCTTCTACTCTACTCTGTTTCTGGTTCCCTATGGTTTGGTTTGGTTTTTAAAGTAAAACAATTGCTGTAAAACAGTCCCCAAGACTCCCCAGGAACCTACAAAGGTCAAAATTAGTGTAATAATACTTAGAAACTAAGGAAATATTACTTTCAGTTTGAAATCTTTTTATTGTGCAGGCAGTAATTTTGAAGTACGACTCCAGTGTTAATGGTGTAGTGACTATTTACCCAACAAATATTTGAGTAGGTATCATATTCCAGCACTGTGCTAAACACCAGTACAGACATGAATCAAATGACTTTTCCTCATGATCATTCAGAGATGGATGGAGTTTATAAAAATGCCATATGGTAAATTCTGTATTAAAGACTCTTGGAAAGTGCAGTAAGTGAAACAGGAAGGGATCTTTGGGGAAGACTTCATAGATAGAAGAGTGTTTGAAGGATAGGACTATAGCTTACTAGGGTGTGAGCAGTTACACTAAGACATTATTTATTCTAGCTGACACTTGTACTGAAAAAGCAAATGGCCTGATGGGTAAAACTGCTGGATTTCAGTAAAAATCAGCAACATTACCAAAGTATATTCACTACCACACACACTAGAAATTTGGAAATAAAAGGGTTCACTTAAGAATATGCTTGAAACAGTCCCTGCTCCCCTTACTAGGAAACCCACTTGGAGACTGAGCTGCCCATGTTCTACGTCTGAGCAGGGGGTCTAGGCCATCTCCATGCATGGTCCTTGGTTGGGACATCAGTCTCTGCAGGACGCCCTGGACCCAGATTTTTTGGCTCTGTTGGTCTCCCTGTGGAGCTCCTGTCCCCTCCAGCTCTTTCTATCTCCTGCTCTTTCGTAAGATTCCCTGCACTCTGCCCAAAGTTTGTCTATGAGTCTCAGCATCTGCTTTGATAACCTGCTGGCCGGCTCTTTGATCACCTCCCCCTGGAGGAGGAGTGGCAGCCTTGCCAGGCCACAGAAAAAGAGGATGCAGCCAGTCCTGATGAGACCTGATAGGCTAGGGGGACTCCCCTATCAGTAGACTAGGGGAAGGGCATAGAAGGAGAAGGGAGGGTGGGACTGAGAGATGAGGGAGGTGGCTACAGCTGGGATACAAAGTGAATAAATTGTAATAAATAAATCAATAAAAAGAATATGTTTGATTGCCAGGCCTGGTGGGGTGCTTGCTTGTCATCCCAGCACTCTGGGAGGCAGAGGCAGGCAGATTGCTGTGAGTTCGAGGCCATCCTGATCTATAAAGTGAGTCCAGGTCAACCAGGGCTACACAGAGAAAGCCTGTCTCAAAAGCTCACCCCCAGCCCCATACACAGAAAAAGTGTTTGATGAAGCAGTAAAAATTTGTTTAACAGAAGTGGGAAACACAAAGGTTTTTTGTTGTATATCAAATTATAATGGCTGCCTCTAGAGAAAGTAAAACAAATGAGCTGTAAACTGAAACTAGTTTGCATTTTTCTTTGTAATACTACCAACTCTCTCCAATGGCCTCAAACACTGGTCAGCCTTCACTGAGTTTGTTAATTTACCAGACAGAAACCCATTTAGCCTACATTAATTATGGTTTCTGATATTACTGAGACTGTTCTTGCTAATGCCACCAACAGTCTCCTGACTACTACAAACAAAGGACATGCTTTGGCTCTTATTTTACCTAAGTTCTCGATGGCACCTGACATTATTGTAAATTCTTTACTTGAAATTCTAACACTGATGTCAAGATATTTCTCTCTGTCTTCCGAAGCATTCCCTTCTTCTTTGCTGTCAGGATCTGATGATTCTCCAGTCTATACCACTGTCTTAAAACTATTAGATTCACATATGCCACTGCCTGTAGGACACTGCTCTTGCACCAGCTGAAGGGACTGCCACCAACATGACCTTGTTAACAATCCAAATACTTTTCTATCCCTCTTACTAACTTCTATCTTGGACAATAAGGTCATTACAAACCCAAGTCAGAAATATGACAGTCATCACAAAAGTGCTACTTCCATACACAGTCTAATTTCTAGACATCTCTACCCTCACTATGATTAATTTTAGGCATACATAATTTCTCCCTACACACTTGACCGGTTTTATACTGTTGATAACTAAACATTTCTAAAAGTCAAATCCAATGATTCACTTGGAGTCTGGGCTTACCTGGACACTACCCAATATACAACCTAATATTTTATATCTTGTACACAAACGACCAATTTTTTAAGCCTAACCTCAGAAGGAAGAAGGGCTTCGAAACTGTCACAATCATCCAGAACCATACTTTTGCACAACAGGTTCAACGTTCCACGCATGTGCCTTCTTACATAGGCTATGCTGCTTCAATTTCCTCCCACTGAGCGTGACTGTCTAGAAAGCCAATTCCTGTCCACCATCCTAGTGAGCCAGTCCTAGCCTTCAAACACTCTTCCAGCTATGAAGTCTTCCCCAAAGATCCCTTCCTGTTTCACTTACTGCACTTTCCAAGAGTCTTTAATACAGAATTTACCATATGGCATTTTTATAAACTCCATCCATCTCTGAACGATCACGAGGAAAAGTCATTTGATTCATGTCTGTACTGGTGTTTAGCACAGTGCTGGAATATGATACCTACTCAAATATTTGTTGGGTAAATAGTCACTACACCAATAACACTGGAGTCTTCAAAATTACTGCCTGCACAATAAGTTTTCAAACTGAAAAGTAGTATTTCCTTAAGAAACTTAAGGATAATTTCAAAATAAAAAAAAATCACTTCTACTTTAAAATATTCAAGGAAAAGTTATAAACTGCCTCTTATTTAAGTGAAAATCTACATTACTGAACTGAACTGTAACCTTTAAGGAGACTTAAACGTAAAGGTCTTTTTTTCCTATGACTTTTACTTTTGGAAGTAAAATATTAAGTTTCTTACAAACAGGTTTGCACAGAAAGTCACGTGTCTTTTGCTAGCTGCAAGAAAGAAGCAGCATTTCAGTTTTCGTAAAACTGGGGGCAGTGTAAATACAAAAATCAGAGCAGCCAAACACACGCAGGCAACCGCGAAGTTCTTAACTTTTCGCCGTCAAAATGAACCGAGAAGGGGTTAAACGTTACCGGCTATAACAACACAACCTGACTGCACCCTGGGCAAATAAACGCCAAGTGCCTGAGTTAACATTCTTAACATCGGCGCCGAACGGCAGCGGGCCGCGAAGACGCGAAGCCTGCGGGAAAATCGCAGTGCTTGATAAACCACAAGTGCACAGGGTCGAGCTAGTGAGTCTCCTCTGATGTTAATGATTGTTTGCCAGGAAAGGGCTGAAAGCTGACTTTCCGAGCAGGACGCTGCTAGAAGTTAAGCCGAGAACAACCTCGACGTCCCCTCCTGGCACGGTACTGAGTGGGCCGACCAGGCTGGGCGCGCTGGGGCAAGGGCCTTGCCTCCGCTACCCCGAGCCACACTATTTTTAACGCGCGCCCGCGGCGGCCGCCAGCGAGGGACGCGCCGCAGGAGCCGCCTGGCCCGCGGAGGGAGCGGGCCCCGGCCGCCCGTTTCGGTTGGACCGCGGCAGGAAGTCCTGTCTTCCTCTGCGGGTGGCGGAGGAGCCTGAGAACCTCTCAGCGCGCTCCCACGCCTCCGCGGCGACCGGGAGGAGCCGCCCGCACCGGCGACTCGACGCGGGCCGCCCGCCATCTCCGCTCCGCGGCCTCCGGGCGCGAGGGCTCCCACCATCGGGTCCCCGCCTCCCCGCGGGGCGCCCCGCGCTGGGCCGGGCGGGGTCGGCGTCGCCGGCTGCACTCACCCACTCGAGGACCTTGATGAAGCCGAGCGGCTCCTTGAGCGGGTTGAGGTTGACCTGGAAGGCGGACATCCTCTGAGGGGAAAAGAAGGGGGAAAAGAGTCACGACGCGGGGCGGAGGAGGGGAGCGGCGACGCCAGAGCACCTCGGCGGCGAGAACGGGAAGGCGGGCCGGGGGCGGGGCCGGGGTGGAGCGACAGGGCCTGCGGGGCGGGGCGGGGCGGGGCGGGGCGGCCCGTGGGGCGGGCCCTGGTGGCGGTTGGGCCTGGGCGGAGGAGACCGAGGCTCGGTGAAGAGGATGCTGAGAAGGGTGTGGGAGGGGCTGGCTCTTCCCCCGGCCGCACCTGACCCAGCTGGCTGAGGCGCTGGCGAACCAAGTAGACATTGGAAGCCATGCGTGAGCCGCGCCCCCTTCCCCGTAGCCCAGTCCCGAGCGCTTTGTTTCTTTCTCTACGGCGCACGCGCGCTCCCTAGGCCCCAGACTCGCTTCCGGTCTTCGGGGTGGGGATGGGGGCGGAGGGGGGAGGTGAGGGGGCTACCTGCGCCTGCGCAGCGCGAACCTCCAGCCCAGCGGCGTTCTGGTTGCTATGCCCTTTTGTGGCTGTTAGAACCCGCCGGCACGACGCCCTCCTGTCTCGTTTCTCTTCACCCGCGTTCTCAACTTTTGGACCAATTTATCACGTGTGAGCCACAGATGAAGTCGCCCTTCAAAGCTCACGTGAAGGGCCTTAAAGTAATAGTTATTGCAAAGCTGCAGACGTCTGGCGAACCTGTCTCGTGTGAGGGTACTTCAAAGTGTGATTCGCCAAACATATCTACCGACATTACTTTTTAAAAGTTCCTGGAGTTGGGGTAGGAGAAAGACCACCCGTTTGAAGTCATAGCTCTATCTCTGGGGAAGCCCGTTTGGGGAGCTTTTTTTTTTTCTTTTTTGTAAAGTTAACTTATGATTTATCTTAACACTCCCACCTGCCACCAGAATGGGGAGGCCAATCTAGTCTCTTCTCTGGCTTCCTCAATACCCTGAGTTTTTTTGGAGAGCTGGAATAGTGGCC
Source organism: Psammomys obesus (assembly GCF_907164565.1). Classification (NCBI taxonomy): domain Eukaryota; kingdom Metazoa; phylum Chordata; class Mammalia; order Rodentia; family Muridae; genus Psammomys; species Psammomys obesus. Next base: position 11,255,542 of record NW_026585644.1, read on the forward strand.
TGTTCTCCTGCATGGTGAGATGAGCAACACTAACAGCAAAGGAGGGAAGATCTTTGCCATGAGAGGATCCCAGTACCAGCTTTCAGGCACGTACTTACTCATGTTTACTAAATTGCCGTTGGATCGTTTCATCAGAACTGACCACCACTGCCAACATTTGCTACCCACCTAACACTTCCTCCTTCCCCCACTCTAATTTCTGTGTATTCCACTCAGCATTTCTCTTTAAGCCTTTTTTTTTTTTTAAGTTATTTTCTGCCGAGGCCTGTTGGATAAGCACCCAGGAGTGGATTATTTAGCTTAAAAAAAAATTCAAAGGAGATTCAGTGTAATTTCAAACTGAGAGAGAGCCTAACAAGGGAATAGTGCACGTCTGGCAACTTCATAGAGCTGAGAGGTCCAAAATAACTTGTACCCCGGTGGTTCCTTCCGCCAGTCCTGTCACCAGTCAGCTGCCTGAGGTTTGTTTGACTATACAGTTGGATGGGAATTGTGGGTAGGCAGGGGAAGCAGGTGACTAGTCTGAACCCAAACAGAAGCAGCGGCCAGTGGCACCCTCTAGTGTTGCGGTATTCACAACTTAGCCCTTACCTTAACCTGTTACAGTCTGTTAAGTCCAGGCGGCTGGAGTTCTGGCCCTTGGCAGCTCTTGGCCGAGGATGAGACCTTTGGCCCTAAAGTCTTAACAGTTCTCTAGAACTCTGGCCGCAGGGCCTGCCCCTGGTCTTCTCTGGCTCTTTCCAACATTTTATCCTTTCGTCTTGGCTCTCCAGCTTCTCTTTTCTTTTTCTACTTCCACTGCCCTTCTTCTTCCTGCCTGGCATCTCTTGAACTGCTCAACTACTTCAACTATCCTGTAGCTGGCTGCCTAACCTTCAACAACTCCAGTCATCACCTGGACTACTAGAACCGCTTGCCTCTGCCAGCTTAGACACAGGGTACCTGCTTCTGCTGCTGGGGCCATTTCACTGCCGATGCTTTTCTGCTTCTGCCACTTTCTTCTCTGTGTCACCATCTTATCCTGCATTACCGTAAGTAGGCAAGACCATGTACAAGCAGCTATTTGGGGGCCTAATGCTGCAATATCCAAGGAGTTAACAGTAGAATATCTCTAACTAAACGCATTGAGTGGGCCTGAACATCCTCCTTACATAGCCTAGGGACCATGTCCACCGACACTGACACCCACAACTGCTTGTCTTAAATCGTACTTGGAGCTGATCACAGATTTGTCTCTTAGCTCCAGTCAATAGTCTCTTTTCTAGACCCCAAAGGAATGACTGGCCACAGTGGGAATGACTGCAGGACCATCTAGAGTTCACTGAGACTTGAGGTAGCAAAAGCTCTGATATAAACTATTACAAACTGCCCTGGCAGGCCTGGTGCCTTCAAGAACCAGAGCAGTCAGCTACATATAGTCTGCGTACTTGTCTCAAGGTGTCCGTGGCATGTTCAAGGTGGTCAGTGCTGGCATGAGAGTGGTCCTGTTGGTTATTAAACAGTTATTTTGCTCAAGGTAGCCAAATTTCTCTAGTCTCAATGTATATGCTAATTTATAGGAAAATAAGCATAAGAAGGAATATTTAAAATATGAACTCAGTGGACTTACTAGCACAGGTAGTATTCCAGAGAGAGGTGGGGTCCTGTGCTGAGTCCAGCTATTCAGGAGTTTGAGGAAGGAAATGACGTTCAGCCAGGACAATGTAGTCTAAACGTCTTCCTTCCTTCCTTCCTTCCTTCCTTCCTTCCTTCCTTCCTCCTTCCTTCTTTCTTTCTTTCTTTCTTTCTTTCCCACCATTCCTAGCTAAACTTTGTAAAAAAAAAAAAAGTGTTTATATATGTACAGTATAAATTAGGAAGTCAGTTTTTGCAGTTCTTGGTTTTTGTTTTGTTTTGCACTTATTGGAGTCTTAGGAATTAAGATAGGCTGGGCTCTTAATCAACTTGTGAGCTGTCCATTATTCTGCCTCTCTTCTACTTTCTGTCTCCTTTCTTTCCTGCTTGTTCAAACATATTTATTACAGCTTCCCAGGAAGTCTGTACTGCTAGACTATAATCCTTGAATTTTAAGAGGGTCCCTTCATTGCCCCCTGCCATTGGTTTTCAGATAGAGAGAGTACTTAGTGTGAGCTGAGCTACATCCGGTCACTTGTCAGGATTCATTTGCAGGACCTAACTGAACAGAACCATGGTGAAGCCTAAGCCTTCAGTCAGGTGTGGCGTGGCACTGCTGTCATTAATGCTCCCCCACAAGAGTGTCATATTCCTATAACAGCAGCATTTCATTGAAAACATGTACTTTTTATTCCTATTGCTCTCTAGTACAGCTTGAGATCAAGGATAGAGATGCCTCCAAAAGATCTTTTATTGTACAGAATTGTTTTAGCTAGTCTGCATTTTTTTGTTTGTTTGTTTGTTTTTCCATATAAATTTTAGATTTGTTCTTTCGAGATCTGTAAAGAATTGTGTTGGCATTTTGATAGGAATCACATTGAATCTGTAGATTGCTTTTGGTAGGCTGGCTATTTTTACCATGTTAATCCTGCTTATCCATGAGCATGGGAGATCTTTCCATCTTTTGGTATCTTCTTCAATTTCTATCTTCAGAGACTTGAAGTTTTTCTCATACAAGTCTTTCACTTACTTGGTTAGAATTATACCAGGATACTTTGTGTTTTGTTTTGTTTTGTTTTTTTGTGGCTATTGTTTTCCTAGTTTCTTTCTCAGCCCATTTGTTTTTTGTGTATAGGAAGGCTACTGATTTTTTTTTTAGTTAATTTTGTATCCAGGCACTTTGCTGAAGGTGTTTATCAGCTGTAGGAGTTCCTTGGTAGAATTTTGGGGTCACATATATGCTATCGTATCATCTGTGAATAGTGATACTTTGACTTCTTCCTTTCCAATTTGTATCCCCTTGATCTTCTTTAGTTGTTTTATTGCTCTAGCTAGGACTTCAAGTACTATGTTGAAGAGATATGGAGAGAGTGGGCAGCCTTGTCTTGTGCCTGATTTCAGTGGAATTGATTTAAGTTTCTCACCAAATAATCCAATTTAAAAATGGGGTACAGAGCTAAACAGAATTCTCAACAGAGGAATATCAAATGGTAGAGAAACACTTAAAAAATGCTCAATGTCCTTAGTCATCAGGGAAATGCAAATCAAAATGACTCTGAGATTCTATCTTATATCTATCAGAATGGCTAAGATCAAAGACTCAAGTGACAGCAATGCTGGCAGGGATGCGGAGAAAGGAAAATACTCCTCCATTGCTGGTGAGAGTAAAAACTTGTACCACCACTTTGGAAATCAATCTGGCACTTTCTCAGAAAATTGGGAATGGTGCTACTTCAAGACCCAGCTATACCACTCGAGGGCATATACCCAAAAGATGCTCCACCATACAACAAGGACATTTGCATGACTATGTTCATAGCAGCTTTATTCGTAATAGTGACAATCTGGAAACAACCTAGATGTCTCTCAACCAAAGAATGGGTAAAGAAATTGTGGTACATTTACGCAATGGAATACTACTCAGCTATTAAAAACAAGGAAATCATGGAATATACAGGCAAATGGATGGAACTAGAAAAGATCATCCTGAGTGAGGTAACTCAGGACCAGAAAGGCATGCATGGTATATACTCACTTATAAGTGGATATTAACCACACAATATAGGATAACCATACTAAAATTCACAGACATAAAGAAGCTAAATAACAAGGAAGACCCTAGAAGGGATGCTTAATTCTCATGCAGAAGGGCAAATAGAATAGATACCAGATGAGAAGGAACAGAATGGGACCTTACCATAATTGTCATCTGAAATACTCCATCCAGCAGGGGATTGAAGCAGATGTAGAAGCTTGCAGCCAAACTTTGGGCAGAGCACAGGGAGTCTTATGAAAGAAGAGGGGAATAAAAGGACAGGGAAGATACAAGAGCTTCACAAAGCCAAAAAATCTGGGCCCAGGGCACCCTGCAGAGACTGATGCACCAACCAAGGACCATGCATGGAGAGGGCCTAGACCCCCTGCTCAGATGCAGCCAATGGGCAGCTCAGGATCCATGTGGGTGCTCTAGCAAGGGGAGCAGGGACTGTCTCTGACATGGACTCTCTTGCCTGCTCTTTGACCATTTTCTCCTGCCTGGGCAGCCTTGTTAGGCCACAGAGGTAGAGAATGCAGGCAGTCCTGATGAGACTTGATAGGCTAAGGTCAGATGGTAGGAGAGGAGGATTCCCCCTTTCTGTGGACTGGGGAAGCGAACAGGAAAAGGGAGGGAGGGTGGGACCAAGAGGAGACAGAAGGAGAGGGCTACAGTTGGAATATAAAGTGAATAAATTATAAGCATATACATATATAGATACATCTATCTATCACCTATCTATCTATCTATCTATCTATCTATCTATCTATCTATCTATCTATCTCTAGAGAGAGAATGTTTTGATCCTCCTGTTTGCCATTCCACAGAGAACTGGGTTTCTGCTAAGAAGAGCACAGAATGAGATAGATTTTCCAGGACAGTGAACTGAGTAGACAAGGTGTTTTTGTGGACAAGGTGTTTTTAAGCCTACTGGACAGGATGGCCTTAGGATCTGAACTTCCTGTGTCTACAGACAGGGGACTGTAGAAATACTGGGTAGCCCACCTTCTGATTCTGGCTCTGTAGAATTTGTATTAGAATCACCATGATCATCTGAGCAGTATCACAGCATTTGCTAAGAACAGATTACCAAAAGTGATCACTTTCCATGTTGGCTACTTTAAACACAGGAGTCTATCAATCTGGTAGCATCAGCAGCAACAACAGAATCATCTCGGAACATGTGAAGAGGGGGACATACAGAAATGACAAAATGAAGGCTAGCTGGGAAATACGAATAGCAGTGACACAGCCACACAGTGAAAGTTTGTAATCAAGTGCTTTAGGCAGCAGAAGAAAGTACTTCACATACTAGCAGGGTTTCTAGAAAGTTATTTATAAGTGCAGTTTGGCTTGATTATAACTGTACTTTAGATGATGGTCACTTAAAGGAACCCTCAGGGTAACCTGCTCTGGTCACCTGTTACCCAGCATAGCTTTGTATCTTTTACACTTTGACCATTTGCTTTGTTTCGTGGTGTTCAATGTATAACCCAGGGCTGCCTCCATGCTAAGCAAGTGCTCATGGTTTTGAGGCAGGGTTCCGGTGTGTAGCCTAACCTGGCCTTGAACTCAAAATCCTGTTTTAGTTTCCTCAGTGCTGCGATTATAGGCTCTTGACACCACACTTGGCAGCCCTACCCCACCTGTCTCTCTTTAAAGGAATAATGATTTGTAATTTTCTTATTAGCTAAATAAACGAGTCTCTACATTCTTAAACAGTTTGTTGCTTTGTGTTCTTTTCCTTGGAGGAAAAGCAAGGGTTTTCACTCTTTGTAGTTAAGTACCTCTGGGACCTTGTTTCGCTTCACCATTGTTTTCTATCTCCTAATGTGACCTTGACCTTATGATCAAGGCAGGTAAGTAAGCACCTTTATCATGAGGCCTTGAAAAATGATGCCTACCTACCATATATCATCACTTAAACCCTGAAATGCCATTATAGGCTAAAAGGTCCCTGTTTTAAAATGCAAACACCCTAGAGGATTTTTACATTAAAAGGTTTCTTACAGTGTGATGCCTTAACAGGAAATCATCTGATTTTCTCTTTCTGGCTGTGAGAGAATATACAGAGAGATAATCTTAGAGTCTGGGATATAATTCAAGGAGGGTAGATTTCACTAGAGGGCAAAGTTGGGGGCTTCCATCAAGTGACATGAGAGTTACAGAAGCTGTGGGAGCATGGCTGAGAGTCTGCTAGGTACTGAGGGAAAGGAAAACCAAGGCAAACAGCACAGGTAGCAAAAGTGGTTGTTGGCCATATGTTAAGACAGGCCAGACAGCCCAAACCTTCTTTGAAGCATTTATTAACCATTCATACATACCAGGCACCTTATTAAGCCCTGAACATGCAAGAAGAAACACAATATTATCCTTGCTGTCCAAGAGTTTACATCCTAAAGGAAGGAGTAGACCAATAATAATAATAAAGGCAGAGAAAATATATTGTCAAGTAGTGGTGAGCAAAAGGAAGACTGGAGAACACACTTTTTTCTGTTTTCTGATCTATATTTGGTCACCCCTAAAAAGTTCTGTGGGAAAACAGACAGATCAACAAGGTTGCAGTCTTCACAATTACATGATCCAATTCTATTGACCTGGGAGGTTTCTAAAATAATCCTGCAACTCTTTCAGGCCCTTTGGAAGTCTATAGATTCCACATCCTTCCCACGGAGCCTCTGACCCTGAGATCTAGTTTCTATTCACCATTCTCAGCCTAGCAGCAAGCCTATGGCTTCTGCTACATTTCCCAGCACTTCAGCATCAAGAACTCCAGGTCAAAGGAAGAGAAGAAAAAGAAAAGTTGTTCATTTTGGAGCAGCTAATGACAAGGAGAGAGAGACAACGGGATATGCCCAGGCCCTGGGGGAAGAAATAACAAGAAAACTGATCTGAAAGCTTTACCAGTGTGTGATCAGTAATGCAAGTGCAAACAGTCAAGAATGGCTCCAGAACTCAGAGAGGAGTGTTGTTATCTGAGTTCTTAGGGTCAAAGCCTGGGCTCTGCAGACTCCACCACCACTTGTCTCCAATATGTAAAAGGCAAGAGATTTGGAAAAGCAGAGAAAGGAGGTGGTTTAGTGTGGCCACACCGAGAAGGGACACAAATAGAGGTCCACTAACACATTTCCCACACACCTAGTTAATCTTCAGAGTCTTGATCTAAGGTTTAGATTTAAATAAGGGCAAGAAGTCTGGGTAACTAGCTGGTCACGATGTGGTTTCTCCCATTACAACTGCACCTTTGGTTGGCTCCATCCTAGTGGCATCTAATATGTTGTCAGAACTATGTAAAATCATATGTGGGATTGCAAACAGCTATGAGCTGCCTTGTGAGTGCTGGGAATCCAAGCGGGTCTTTGGAAAGAGCAGCCAGTGTTTTTAAATGCTGAGCCATCTCTCCAGCCCCAGCACCGTGATTTTTAAAACCTATGCAGATGGCTGTAAACCATGGGGAATATTACTACTGCTGACTTTCAGATTCAGAAACAAATAATTGACACAAGATCCCAGCGAGTCTTCCCACACTTAATTTGGATGGGATGGCACTGTGGATGGAGAGAGATGAGTCACACAGAAGAGGAGCAGTTTGCCCAGTAAGATGTTGGTGAGTGACAGCATGGGAGAGGAGGCAGCTTTCTCTTCTCTTTTTTTCCCATAGTCTTGTGGAAGCGCATTTACAATATTGTTTTGATGGCTTAGCTTTTTACACACCCAGACAGCAAACATCTATTTCTTTACTGACACAAGATAGACTGTACTACCTGTCAAAATTGTTGCCTAGCATGGAAAATCAGAGGTTTCTTTTCTGATTCTCGGCACTTTGCTAGTCTGTTTGGTGGGTCATTGTGATGCTGCAGTTTGGAAGCAGCTGAGGACTCCATTTTATGCCTTGTATACTGAAAATAACAGGTGCACACCCAGTGAAAACAGGAGTAAGAGTGGACTCCTGCCCAGCTCAGCCTCGGCTTCCCGTCAGCTGTACGTCCAGCTTGTCTGGTGGGGGAGCTAAGGCAGGCTAGACTGGTCCAACACACAGTTAAGTTCCAAAGTTAAGACCGGAGAGGCTACCTGAACTGTGGCCTGCTTAAAGGTATGTTTAACTGGGTCTGTTTGGTGGTTTATTTCTGACGTTTGGTCTGAGGGCAGGGCCTGTTTCAGTGTGCTGACAATCCCCAGCTATTGCATGATCTGAGTGACAGGGACAGGTGCTCATGAACCCCCGGGGACTATTATTTAATTTTGTCCCTCCCCCAGCCTCATGGTTTATAGATGAGCAGCAAGCACTGTGCCCGTGTTCTATTTTTAACTGAACATGCTCTGTTCTGCTGGAATCATGTTCTTTAGACACTGCATTATGCAAACTGGCTCCAAAGTTTGCCAGGAGCGCTAAACCAAACTGTGACAATTGCCAGCCATCATCATTGAAACCCCCACAGTGAAGCCAAGAGCATGCTCGCTTACTGTAAGATAGTTTCGGCTGTGTTAACTCCGCTGCCTGGCGCGTGTTAACCAACTGTGTTGCCTGGTGAGAAAGCGTGGCTGGCCATTTCAGAGCGCCTCACAGCTTCACTCCTGACTAATCCCAGAATAAATCCCCTGGGTTGTGGGAAGACATTAAAACGTCGTAATGAGGCACAGATGATGCGTTGCTCACTGTCAGGCTGATGTCCATCCTAAAATGGCTCAGGCTGAGGGCATCCTGTTGAGAAACTTTTTTTTTTTTAGTTGGTGTCTTGTAGAGCCATTCACTAACTAAAAAATAAGAACTTTGCACATGCCCTCATGAGGGTCACAGGGTTTTCCCTTGGTGTGGTCATGGAACAGTGACTGTCATGAATTCCCAGAGTTATGGTTCTCCTCCAGCATCTCCTGAAGATTGTCATGGGGATTATTTAAGAAAAATCCGTGGAAGGCCCAGGATGTGATGGAGAGTGAGCATCTGGTGGCTCATTGGTGGCAAGAAAGAGGAAGGAACTTTAGAAAGGAGTTATGGTTCTGGAAACTGGGGATGGCAGCAGGTGCCTACAATATCAGCTCTCAGGAAGCTGGGAATTGGGGACTTGAGGCTAGCCCAGGCTAACCTGAGCTGTCTATTATAAGGCTGTATCTGAAGAAGAAGAAAGATCGTCTACTTGAGCAGGAACGACAAGAGGTATGCTGCCTGTGAGCCAGGATGACTATGTTCACCCTGTCTCCTGCTGTTTCCCCAGATAGAGCAGAGCCGTAGAGGTAGGAGGCTATTGGAGGCTGAGTCCACCAGCTGCTGCAACAAAACCCTCTTCACTGGGTCACTTATAATATAACACATTTATTCCTCGGAGTTGTGGAGGAAGGAGGTCTAAGACTCAGGTGTCAACAGACCAGCACCCTGTGAGAGCCTGTCCTCCTCACAGATGGCGCCTTTTGTGTGTCCTCACACGATGGAAGTGGAGAACAGGTCCTTCGCTGTTGTTTCTAAAGGCATCAGTCCCTTAACCTCCTCCTATCACCTTGTGGATTAACTTCTAACAGGTGAGCTGCAGAGGAAACTACCACAGAGGTAAGTAATTGTGGATTGACAGAGGACATGAAGCCGGCCAAGAAACAGAAGACTGAGAACCACTTCAGAACAGGTTGAGAATGAGAGATAAGGGCACGAGGCCCTGGGTTGCTGGAGGTTGTTCCCTGCCAGCAGCCGTAGCTACTGCTGGCAGGAATGCTCTCTACTGTGTTTGATTGTCTACACGCAGGCTTCAGAACCTTGGGCATGAGAGAAAAAGGGAGAATGAATACACTGGTGTTCCACAGAGAAGTAGAACCAGACATATGCATTGCCTTGTCACAGTTAGGAACTGCAAGCTCAGTCTTCTGGGTAGTCAGTGGCTGTCAGGTTGAAGGCCCAGGGAGAACCAGTGTTCTGTCAGTCAGAAAGAGCTATGGTGTAGATGCTGTCAGTCTCAGATGAGTTCTGTTTTATTTGGGAGAGGAGTGTTCTCTTCTATTTTAGCTGCAATTAAATGCAGTTAAGAGGACCCACATCACAGAGGGAAGTCTGTTTTACTGATTAAACATTTTTTAAAATAAACATTTCTCTTAAATTACTTGTGTGTGTATGTGGGCATGTTTGGTGAGGGTGGATGCCTGCAAGGTCTAGAAGTATCTGATCTTCTGGAACAAGAACAAGAGATTGTGAGCCACCTGATGTGGGTGCTGGGAGTCGAACTGCGGTCCTCTGAAAGAGCAGTACAAGCTCTTAATGACTTTAGAAATTATTTCAGTGTGTTTGTGTTTTCTGCTTGTAGGTATGTGTATCACCGACCCCACAGAGGTCAGAAAAGGGTGTTGGGTCCCCTATAACTGGAGTGGTGGATGGTTTCAAGTCATCATATGGATACTGGGAAAAGAACCCAGGCTTTCTGTAAGAGCAACAAAGGTTAAGAATGCTTTTGACCATTGAGCCATCTCTCCAAGCCCTGATTAAAATGTTGATGGGCATTGAAAAACAACCTAGAAAAGCACCTCGTCTCTGGGGTCAAGTTGACATATGAAGTTAAACCATCCTTGGGGAAGCTTGAGTCATGTCCACAGCTCTGCTTGGTAAAGGGCAGGGGTTGTTTTGCTTAGCAATTGCCTAGGCTGCACAGCAGAGAGCGCAGAACTGGTGCCACACAGGTGAGGTGGGAAGTTATTACTGACAGAAGAGGGGCTTTCCTCCCCAAAGAGTCTGGTATTGTTTGGGTGGATCATCAAGACACACTGCTCTGCTTGCCTCCACCCAAACCTCATTTTCTCTCCTTGAAAGACAGTAGCCAGGAGGGAAGAGATACTTTATGTTTTTCTTTCTGTTCCTCTCAGTCCTGGGTAGTGGCCTGAGGTCACACCATCATCCCCGAGCCCTTCCTCTGAGAGGTCTGTGCTAATGGCTCAGCACTCCAAAGCTGGCTCTGAAAGATTCCCCCTCCCACCTGCAAAGCACTCATGAGACATCCCCACCCCAGGATAGTCTGCACCCACTGCACGCCTGTCCTCTGTGTCCCTTTGCAGAAATAAAAGGGCCCTCCTTCAAGACAGTGAAGCCATCAGGCTTAATGCACCAGTTCTGTTCAAACCAGATGCTGCTGTGTGGATAGGGTAAAACTGTCACAATTTAAGTCTGCCATGCTCACCATTTGAGTGATGCCTTTTTACATATGCTCGTACAGGAATAAGCTGTCCACGGACACAGCAGGCTTGAACTGCTGAGAAACAGGTAGAAGGAACACAGCCTGTTCCGTGCACATGGGGATGTGGACAGTGTGTGTATGTGTACAGGGGAGGGGGGAAGGGAGGAAAGGAAGAGGAGTACCCTCTCTTTGGGTGTTTTCTGACCAGCTGCTGAAACTATTGGTCCGACTCAAAACAGAATGGTGAGTTCAAGCCTCCTCTAGAGGGGCAGGCCTCTGAGCAAGATACCTGTAAGGAGCTGGGGCTCCTGCTTTCTTTCTGGGGGAGCACATGGTTGACATGCACAGCTCAGACCAGCCCGGAGTGGCGATGGGCACGCACTGCTACTCCAAGGACATCTGTGCTGCCAAGTCCTCTCCCGAAGTTTAGAAGACCGAGTGATTTCTGATTTCTGAGAGATGACCTGCTTCAAATGTCCAAAATCATAAGATTATAGACAGTTCAAATCATCTAAAAGGGAGACACATGAGACACACACAGAAGCTCTGTCCCCCACCCCGGACCTCACTGACGTACACTCGTGTACCTTCACTAGGCTCAGTTCACTCCGTAGACTACTGGCCGATCCCGAGCTGCATGCTCGACTTAGCGTACATATGTAGACAGGGAGAATCGATTACCGCACTTCCTCTAGCCTGGAGGCATCCTCACTCTATTACAACATCTGCCTCCCATGTTGGCAAACTATGGTCTCCGAGGGGGGCTGCCTGCTTTTCTAAATAGATTTTATTGGGAGCCAGCCACAGGCTCTTTAGTACATTGTGCCTGCTTCTACAGAACACTGGCGGACTTGAGCAACTGCCAGAAACTGTCTAGTCCATAAAACCTGAATGCCTGTTATCTGGCCCCTTTTGTGATAGCATTTTTCACTTCAGTGACAGAAGGAACGGTATAAACCAGGAAAGAAACGTCAGCCCATAGACTTTTCATGCTTAGCGCATCAGTGTGGCGAGGTTTCCTTTTCAAACACATGCTCCCTGGAGTCTGGGATCCATTCTGCTCTCATTCTGTGATCTAAGGGCCGACAGTAAACCTGGCCCTAAAAAGCAAGTGAGCAGCCCTCGCTGCAAAGGATCTGCTGGCTGGACCGAGTTAGGGCGCACAATTCACAAATGGGAATAGTAAACACGTGCCGCCCTACAGAACAGAAGGGAGGATGCCCTGAAGATGAATTCTGGGAAGTCAGCATTCGGAAGAAAGGTCGCTTTCCAGAAGGAAGTTCTGAGTCAGGCGAAACGTTGTGTTGTGTCAACAGAAACAGGGCCATTTTGACAACCCCCTCGGCCACCACCCCACCCATGACAGGCGTGAACTTTGAATGAGTGCGGACCCTGTGAGGACCATGTTCATTCCGAGAGCCACGCGCTCATGGTAACTTGCTCATTTTCTAATTCTGAGACTTTCCCGTGTTGAGATTGGAGACTTCCTGCAGCTCCTGGCAAACACGCTGCAGAGGGTTGCCGCCCCACCCCCTGGCCCTCTACTGCCCTCTGCTGAAACACTGCTGCCAGCACGACCAGTGCTAATCCTCAGAACTTAGGCCCTGTTCTTTCTTGCCATGTTTTCCCCGTAACAGAAGCTGCCAGCAAGTTACAGACTTTGTGATTTACAACTGAGTACTAAGTAAAAATCAATTTTGTATTAGCAGAATGCGCAATAAGACTGTTAAAAGCGGCCAAAGGTGACAGTTGCCTTTCAACTTAACTATCAACTGAGAAAGAAAAGACAGTAAGTGCAATTCATTGTGTTCATACTTAAAGGGCACGTGCAGCGAGTCAGACATTTTCAGTTATCAGTGACCCAGAAAGAGGGACACGATTATAAAATGAAGCAGACCTAAATATCTTGAGGTGGCTGAAACTCAGTGGGGAAGAGCTCAGATGCAGGCCGTAGGGAAGGTCACTTACGCCAAGATGAAGTGTGACTATTTTATCCAGAGGATAAAACCTAGCAGGGCCTAGGTGGACACAGACAAGAATGACGTGTGTGTCAGCAGACCCAAAGCTGCCTACTTATTTCACACCTGTATGTTGACATAAATGTTATCAGGTTTGCTTGCCGTTCTTAGAGTTTAATTTTAAAGCCTGCTGACACCCTTCATGTGGGGATGGATTAAAAAAAATGAAGAGGCAGTGAGACAGTATTTTAAGAAGAAGCCTTTCCCCACCCCACATTTAAGAAATACCTTTCACTATGAAAGAAAAACCAAGGATGGAAAACCACACAAAAGCAAAGCCTAATGAGTGCTGGTAAGAGCGCTGGGCCACAGCTGCCCCCTTCCCCCTCCAGGAACCACGGTTCTGATATCAGAGCAATCACCCTTGCATTTCTTTCTAGAACACTGTCTCTACTCTGGGAAAATTTTTTGATATCTCATCAGGTAATTTTTAATTATGGATTCCTGCCTCTTGCCATATTTGTCAGCTGAAGAACCTGAGTCCTTTGACCCGTAGCCTGGATCTTGTGACGTTGTGTGCTTGGCCTTCCAGTGGTCCTCTGACCTCTGTGCTCCCTGCAGATTGGCCCACCCACCCAGGGTCGAGTTATTTGGTAGACACCAGATAGTTGTGTATCTCTCCTTTTGTAATATCTGTCCATCTCAGGGAGAGAGAGATTGGAGGGAGATGGAAACAGAGGTGACACAGTTGCCATTGAGTCTATAGACCCACTAACTCCATTGGTCTCTGCCAAATGGTGCCGCTGTGAGTGACAGTCCTTTTTGCTCAGTTATTGTAATAGCCTCTGAGGAGAGACCTCTTTGTAACAGCGTTTCTACGGTGGAAGCTAGTTTTAGGGATCTTGTGCAATCCTCATTCACCTGACTAATCATGAATCCTTACCAGCTTTTCTCTTGGGATCCCACAAAGCCTAACCTGGCCCCAGAAACACTGACTCAGCACCTTCTCAGTCACTGGCCACTTGTAGGACACTGAGACAGACACCTACAGTCCCGGGTGACCTATCCTTTGAATGCTGACATAATCGTTTTGAGCCATATAGTGAATTAGACAGCACAAATTGCTTCTCCATTCATTCATTTATTCATTTATTTACACACACACACAGAGTATTTGGGCATATATGTATCGCAGCTAGCATGTAGAGGTCAGAGGGTCAGAGGACAACTTGCAGGAGTTGGATCTTTCCTTTGTCCACATGTTTTGGAATCAAACTTGGATTGTCAGATATGGTGGCCAGTAGGACCAGTCTCCCAATTTTAAGAACAAAATTTAAAATGTCAGGTAAACTACGAGCTTAAAAAAACCATATATATCAGTTAGCCTCCCTACAGCATATGTACAGGGGTCAAGGAATGAGAGTGGAGAAGTCTCTCACGAGGTACTGCCCAGTGAATTCTGAGGTTCAAGACAAGACTGTGCAATTTGAAGGTCATTGTTGGTAGTGAGGATGATGGGGCAGAACACAGAGCAAGCTAGGGTGTGCCAGAGGTGGCATGTGTGTGAGGACAGCCTTCCACATGAGGGCAAGAATCCAGGAGGCTACGATCTGGGGGCAGGAGCGAGCACAGAGAAACCTAGTGTACTGAAGGACAGAAAGGAGACTCACTATTTCCACTTCAACACTACATAGGAGAAAACTGTTCAAAATATGCTGACAATTTATAATGAACAACTGGCTTTCTTAGAGTCCGGGTCTAAATTTATATACCTTGTATGATTAAGAAGACAACAACAACCCTAAAACAGTGTTAAATATAGACCTGCTCTGTGTTGAAAGGACCCCAAGGGAAATGGCAGCATACCTGAAAATTTCCAGGAGGAGGCAGCTCAAGAGCAGCTGCAGAGATTTCCTCTAGAGACCGACTCAGGGCTGAGCAAGCGAGCAAAGCAAGGTCAGAGTTAAGAGGAAAAGGAAGGGAGGGGGAAAGGCATGCAATCGAAGGACAGCTGGGGAAACAGGGAATAAGAAGCCAGGCATGCTGGGACAGTCCTGTAAGCCCACCACTCAAGAGGTGGAGGCAGTGGGGGGGGGGGGGGGCAGGCCTTTAATCCCAGCAATTCGGGAGGCAGGGGCAGGGAGATCTCTTCAAGTTTCAGTCTAGCCTGGTCTACAGAGCGAATTCCAGGACAGCCAGAGCTGCACAGAGAAACCCTGTCTCGAAAAACCAAAAACCCCCAAACCCAAACCAAACCAGACCGAAACAAAACAAAAATGCTAAGAAAGCTAGTTTCTAGTGAACTAGAAAATAAATTAAAGAAATTATCCATAATGTAGATCTGAAGGCTACAGATGCAAGAATGGGAGAGGAGGTGAGACTTAGAGGGTAGAGAGGAGAATGCAGCAGATGACAGCTCCAGGAGGAGGTAATATCAATGAGGTGACATGTGAAAGAGCGAAGAGGTGGCAGCTGGAATTTGTCTTGATGTGTCCAAAGCAACCCATCCCTGGATTCAGGAAGCCTGAATTTATGTTACAAGAAATTCACCAGGACATATTATAAGCAAAGCCCAGGCACTTGTACAAAAATGACACCTTTAAAAGAGGCACACTAGCAAGAAAAAACAGAGAAGACTGATTCTTGTAGCCAAATGAAAGCCAGAAAACAGTGGCAAAATGACTTTAATTTTTTTTTCAAATTTGAAAACTACACTCAGAATACCTCTCAAGTATAAGGAAGCAGGTTCTTTTGGGGGGAATCAAATTAGAATTTACTGAGAAATCATCACTAGAAAAAAAAATTAAAGTTGAACTGAAAGAAAAACGAGAAGTTTCCAGAGAAGGAGAAATGCGGGTATCCTGGTAAAGGGTGTCGTTAAATATCCACACCCTGGTACCCTTTAAAATAATGATGCAGGGGCTAGAAAAATGGCTCAGTGGTTAGGAGCACCTGCTGCTCTCTCAGAAAATTGGACTATGATTCCCAGCACTCACAGCTGATGGCTCAGACTGCATGTAACTCTAGATCCAGGGACTCTGATGCTCTCTTCTGGCCTCTGTGTGTGCTTAAACACAAGGCCTATACTCACACAAACACAGACACATAAATTAGAAAAAAAATGATACAAACAGGTCTATCGTTGTGACAGCTATACAAAATAGTACCAAAATCATTAGAATAGCAAGTTATCAGTGTGTGATACTAAGTTCGCTTACAAAGAATTCCAATGTAGTCACATTTGATTTGTACGTAGGTTATTTTGTTCCTCAAAGAGATTTAGGGACGCTTTGTTGTACATGTGGGCTTGAGATAATGATCACAAGGATAGTTTTCAGCTTAAATATGCCTGGAATGAACAATGTGGGGCCAGACTCCCGGAGTTTGCACCAACACTGGCTACTGAGTTGTATGGGGCCAAGCTGCCTTTTTGCTCATCGCTTTGATGCCTGTGAGGGTTGCAGAGACCTCTACACTACACCTAACAACACAGCATTGTAATATTTAAAACAAAATCTCAAATCATTAGAAGAAAGTGATAAATCTATCATGATGGTACAAATTTTATTATTTTTTCTTTTACTTTTGTTTTATGTGTGTGCGTTGTCTGCATTTACATATGTATGCCATGCTCACGCCTGGTATCCTCAGAGGCCATGCAGGACATCTTCCCTGGAACTAGAGTTACAGACAGTTGGGAGCTTCACCACATGTTGGGAACCAAACCTGGGACCTCTGCAAGAGCCGCAAGTGCTCTTAATTGCTGAGCCATCTCTTCAGACCAAATAGTGCAATGTTTAAAGACATCACTTTAACTTTTGGATCATAGAGACAAAAATCATCAGGAATGAGGTTAGGAAGATGGCTCAGGGGGCACAGCACTTGAAGTGAAAATGAGAGGACCAGAATCTATATCCCTAGAACCCATGTAAAAGCTTTAAAATCTAGGTGGGCATAGAAGCTGCCTGTAACCCCTGCCTTTTGGGAGCCAGAGACATGGTAACCCAAGGGCAAGCTGTCTAGATAGACAGGCTGATTAGTAAGCTCTAAGTTCACCTGAGAAATCTTGCTTCAGTGAATGAAGTGGAGAGTGATCAAAGAAGACACTCAATGCCAACTTTGGACTTCCTCATGGGAAAGAGAAAGGGGAGAAAGAGAAAGAAAGGGAGGGGGAAAGAAAGACAGAGAATGTAAATATTCTGCTGAAGTAAACATGCCACAAACTTTCTTCAGCAGAAAGATGATGTTTACTTTCTACCTTTAAAATAATGTAAAACTGTGTTTGGTAAAAGAACCAAATCCACAGAACTGTAGCTGCAAGGGAGTCTGAAAGATGAGTTTTCTTTTTTGTTTTTAAACATTCCAAACTCTGAACTAATTTTTTAGCATATTGAGAGATTTGGAATGGACAATGAATGCTAATTTACCAAACCCAACACAACTCATGAACCAAAGTAAAAAAAAAAAAAAAAACATGATGTAAACTTAAAATAATTTAAAATTGATTGATAAAGCGCTATATTTCAAAACATGTGAGGTACAACTTAAAAAACACTCAGAAACTAGTGATTTCAGTACTAGATCAGAAAATATCAAGGAACTAAGCATCAAATCTCAAACATTTAGAAATAAATCTATCATATCACATACAAAGAAAGCAATCTAGAAATAATAAAAAGCCAATAATTGACATAGGAAATAATAACAGGAAAGAAATAACAGAGAATTGGGGAATAGAGAACAATAAAATAGGCTTACAGCAAAATTATCCCACAAAAAGGAGAAAGATAAATGGACATTACTGCAAAGGGAAATAGAATCATAGACACTAAAAACATTACAGTAATAAGAGGGAATTGACTTTTGCCAATAAAATTGAAGGTGGTGGTGGTGCATGCCTTTACTCCCAGCACTCGGGAGACTGAGGCAGGAAGATTTCTGTGAGTTAGTGAGTATGAAGCCAGTTTGGTCTACAGAGCAACCTCTAAGACAGCCATGGCTGTTACACAGAGAAACCCTGTCTAGAAAACAAAAACAAACAAAAAAATAATTGAAGGCTTACATCATTGCCATCTTAGAAAATATAATCTTCTAAAGCTGACTGAAGAATAAGGAGAAAAATGGAGTCTTATGACCTTAAATAAAAGGCCAGCTATCAATACCACCCTTTGAGAAAACATCAAGTGCAGATTTTATACGTGACTTCCAACAAACTTTCACAGAATAGTTAATTCTGAGCAAAGAAAGCCCTTTCTGTGAATGAGTTCAAGAACAGCTGGAGTTTTAATAGAGCATTCTCTATTTTTAAATGTTGGCAACTTTTCAAACTTTTTCTTTTTTTGATCAGTGTAGGCAAAACACAGTGTGCCTGCTGGCTGGCTCTAGCCCACAGTCTGCCAGTTTGCAGTCCTTGCTCTCAGCCTCACAAAGGACCATCCTTGTGTCACAGCACAGTAAAGACCAGGCACTCAGGTCTAATGGTAACAAAACTTGCTGATGGAATTATGAGCTGCTGACACGCATTTTCAGACGTGGTTCTGGAAATGGTCTGCACACTGCTTGGAGGCAGAAGAGACAGGCCACACCCTGGGTTGTCTTGTGAGCTCTTTCAGCCCTGCCATCTTGCACTCCCTGCAGTTTGACTTCTTTGCTTTTCTTTCTCATCCTCCCTTCCATTTTTCTTCCTTTTCTTTTTCTTCGTCTCTGAGAATTGAATGGAATCTGGGGCCTCATGCATGTGCTCTGCCACTAAGCCACATCCTCAGCCATTTAAAAAAAATGTATTTGTTGTGAGGGCTGGAAAGATGGCTCAGTGGTTAAGAGTACTGGCTACTCTTCCAGACTCTACAGTTCAATTCCCAGCACCCATACGGTAGCTCACAACCACTTACAATGGGGTCTAATGCCTGCTTCCAGCCTACAGGCATGCATGTGTATAGAGCATTCATATACATGAAATAATAAATAGATCTTTAAAAATATGTGTTTATTTTATTTTGAGACATCTCATTGTGTTGACCGAACAAGGCTGTACTTCCAATCCTCCAGCCTCAGCCTCTTGAATAATGAGGATTATAGGCCTGTCCCAACAGGCCTGGCTTGGTCTTCCTAACCAATACTCTTCTCTTCTTTTAAATAGCTGACAACCTGGGTATGGTAGTGTCCGATTTTAATCCAGCAGTCAGGGAGGCAGAGGCAGGAGGATCGCTGTGAGTTCAAGGCCTGCCTAGTCTACAAAGCCAGTCTAGGACAGCCAACACTACACAGAGAAACCCTGTCTCGGAAAAAAAAAAAAAAAAAAAAAAAAAAAAGCAAAACAAACAGAAAGACGGACAAAAACTTACTAAGTGTGAGATTTCTGGATAGTCCTATTTCAAAAAAAAATTTTTAAAGTCACCTTCATACCATTCTCCATAGTTGCTGTATATTTGTATTCCCACAGGCAGCATGCAGACATTCCCCTTTTTCCGCCTGGTCGGCAGAACTGGCTGTCTTCTCCATGCCCTGACCATTCTTGCAACACCTCCCTGTGGGACTGACTGGTGTTTCTCAGATGATGGTTAATGTTACCTTTTTCATGCTCTTGCTGCCCATTTTTGTCTTCCTTCAGAATCACCTGTTTAGATCTGCTGACACGTTTCATCTGGATTGTCACCAATGAATTGCTGGAATCCCTTTTATGTTCCAGTTATTGGCTCACTGT
This sequence comes from Psammomys obesus, assembly GCF_907164565.1. NCBI lineage: Eukaryota > Metazoa > Chordata > Mammalia > Rodentia > Muridae > Psammomys > Psammomys obesus. The sequence continues at coordinate 11,274,997 of NW_026585644.1, forward strand.
CAGATACATAGCTTGCAAATGTCCCTCCCATTTTCTAGAGTGTTTGTTCTCTCTGCCCTTTCACCGGAGAGGCAGGCCATGTTGAGTGTGATGAAATCTATTTGTCTGCCTTTGCTTTTGTCTCCTCCTTCCCCCTCCTCCCCTCCCGACTTCTCTATGGAGGGTGGAAACCAGAGTCTCATTCATGCCAGGCAGCATTTTACCTGTGAATTACATTTTAAGACTTTTGAGATAGGTGTTGTACCTGAATGAGAGACCCCAAAAGACCACCACCAGGAGTCTAGTCCATTGCAAAACACATGAGGACAAGCTACAGCTTGAGCTCACACACCCTCACCACCGGAAGCAGTGAGAGCTGAGAGCCTTGTGCTCAGTTTAGTTGGGTACTTTAAAGAGTCTGGTCCCTCCCAGCATGCCCAAAGCAGGGGTATTCCAGCCTGACAAGCATCCGTTGGTTGAAACACAAAAGGGATGTTGCATTTTGAATTGATTGGCTATAGGAAGGCCCCCAGACCATTAATTGTCTAGCTCCCCTGGTTTTGGCTGCTGTAGGGGAGAGGGGAGAGGGGTCGGTTTCCTAGCAACTGTATCTCTAGGGCAGGAAAGAATGAAGTAAGGCTAGTTCTTCCCCTCAGGGCATTAAGGCTAGTTCTTCCCTGCAGGTGGCTGAACATGTCTCCACCTAGCTAGCCTTACTTCAGGCTTGTGCTTTAAACTTTAAAACAATACCCACTGATTTTTAATTCTTTGGTCTCTGACAGGAACCTGCCAAGTTGCCCAGGCTGCCCTATGACTTGCAGGATCACCTTTATTAGCCTCTGTTCTGAGAAGCTGATTACAGGCCTGCACCAGCACATCAGGCCCCTGTGCCGGCAAATGTCCTTTTCTTAATGCATCCTTCCTGTGTTACCACCAGATCCAGTAATAAACAACCATTTAGTGCTTCCACTGGAGACTCTAACTCCAGGAAAAAAGCATTCTGATATCTAAGTCCCACTCAGGGCCCCAAGCCTTACACAGCCTGTAATTACTTACCCATCTTTTATTAAGATGAGGCAATAGAGCTTTGAGGAGAGGCAGTCCTGTTTAGATCTTGCCTCTCCTACCCTGTATGACCTCGTGACCTTTCCGTACTATCCTTTCTCAATGGTGTAAGGCAGATAGTCCCCCATCTGAGGCATTCACACTGTAGTTGTGGGAAACCCACAATAAAAAGACACAGTGTATGTCACATGGCAGACTCTATTGTCCCAGCCTTGAACCTGTGCTTGGCCACGTGACAGCAGGAAGCAGAAGCCTTGCTGATCCCGTTCTGGGTGCGTACCTGTGTGGTCTGTCATTCCATGTGCTTTCTGTACTTCATCGTTGCCCCGAGTAGGTGACAGTCTCAGGAGGATGAAAAGATGGGAGGTGAGCTAAATTTAGCCAGGATTATCCGGTCGCGAGCTGGCTCCAGATGTGTGAGTGGTTGTTGGTTAAGCTACTGAGCTGGGGTGATTGACACAGACTGCTGCTGTCTGTTAATGTGTTGTCCTAAGCCCTTTGTGCTTGAGGCACATTTAATCCTCGCAGCAGTCTGAGGGTGGGTACTGGGAACACTTTCATGAGCTGAAATCATCTAATGTGTGGCCAGAGTCAGGGAGACCAGTCAAGACCACCACTGACTTAATGTCCGCTGACAGACATGCTTGGAGCGTTTAATGTGGATTGTTTTAAACATCTGAGTTTGTAAGATATCAAACCTCGGTTAAGTCCCTCAGATAAAAAAGCACCTGCTTCAGCCTAGAGCCATGACTCAGCAGTTAAGAGCACCTACTGCTAGTTCCGGGCATCCATGCCAGCTCACACTCACAAGGCCAGCCCCAGGGGATCCAGCGCCCTCTTCTGGCCTCTGGGGCACTTGCATTCACACAGACACCTTCACCACACCACATAAATACAACTAAAAATTTCTCTTAGAGGTCCGTCCTGCTTGCATCATCATGATCACACCCGGCTAATGGGGAAGGAATATGGGATGTGCAGAGCTGGCAGGATTCAGTTCTCTCTCACCCGGGTATTGAATTCAAGTCAGCAGGTTTGGCGGCAATTGCCTTTACCTACCGAGCCGTCTCATAGACTGCTTGCCTGGTTTCTTTACAGCTTTTGATTGATGCGTCCACTCTCCACCCGAGCTGTGTCTCAGCCTTCTCATTTCTGCTCTTTGGTGCACTTTGTGGCCTAGAGAATTTGGTCACCCAAGCTCCTGCAAATGCATAGCTCTGCAGTCCATTCCTGGCCCTCTGTTGCCCTCTAGTGGACTTTGGGTTTATGGCTTTGTGAACATTATTTTTTTAAAACTTTATTATTATTATTATTATTATTATTTATTATATTATTATAATTCTCTTCTCTCTTTCATTCTTCAATTTCCTTGGTCATATTATCTTTATTTCTCAGTGTTGGGGACCGAATCTAGGCCAGGGCCTTGCACATGCTAGACAAGAACTCTGCCACTGAGCTACATGCTAGCCCCACATGACGCATTTTAACCTGCTGTGCTGGAAGCCACCTTTGTTTCCAACAGTTCAAAGGATGTAGCTAGTAATTGAATGTAATCTCTGACTCATTTCGGCCTTCTTCATACTATTAAGGCCTGTGTTTGAAGGACTTCTCATCATTTAAGTGAAAGCTGTAAGGCAAAATTAACAATTGCTTCAGAGGGCACAGGGAGGTGGGGGAGTCAACTCTAACCTCTAACAGATTCTTCTCAGTGTTAGGAAGCCAAAGAAGGAATCACTCAGCAAACATCAACTGAGTGTACCAAGCATGGTACGCTTTCCATATAATGGTGTCTGGGTGGAAGGACAATTCTTGCATTGTGTAATCAAAGACTACGGTCCTATTGCTATTGTTAAAGAGTAAACAGCCCACTTATATGGCTTGTGGGAAGAGGAAGGTCTCTGCAGCCCTTGCTAACCACAAGCCACAGTCCTGGCTTTGGTTAGTTACCATAAAGTCAGAGAAGTCAGAGCCGGCACGTAAGAGAACGCTAGGCTCCAGGTGGCTCAAAATTCCTGAACCAGTGTAGGCGACAAGCAAACTCACGTTCTACAGCCAAATCTCAAACAACTGCCAGCCTCTCTGGGATAAGGGTGACGTGCCAGAAAGTGATTGCGGCTGAAACACACTGTCTCAGGAGGGAATGTGGCAAAGGGCTCCAGAGGCTGAGGAGATTTGTGCTTGTTGATGAGTTTGAGGTGTCCAGGCTTTGGTACCCACAAAACATTTGTGATAACAATGTTTTGGTTTCCCCAATGTTCCTTAGCCAGTTCTGGAATATGCAGCCTCTGATTTCAGGTAGAAACTTAGCCAACATCAGAATTAAAGTTTGAAGTTGCCTTTATTTAGTTTTGGCCTGTTTGTCTTTGAGACAAGGTCTCACCGTGTATTTTAAGCAGGCCTCAAATCACAGTCCTTCTGCCTCAGCCTGCCCAAGTGCCAGGACTGTAGACTGAAGTCACAGAGAGTTACGTGCTGTAACCACAGCCAGAGCTGACAGCCCAGAGGAGCTCACACAGTCTGTTTCGAGACAGGGTTCCATATAGTGCGTTTTGGATTAGAATCATAGCTGAGGATGACCTTGAACTTCTGATCCCTCTGCTTTGACGTCCCAAAGGCTGGTTTACAGGGGAACAGCGCCATGCCTGGCTATGAGCTCAATCTCTTGAAGGGAAGACAGATGGCCAACGTGTGGAGCACTGCCTGGGGGAAAGTCAGCCCTGCACCAGTGCCTCCACGTGGCTGAACTGTTTTTCCTGCCATTCTCAGTCTCTAGATCCGGGGACTTCTGAGGAGAATAATCAGATTGCCTTGGGACCGCAGGCCCGCTAACACAACCAGTACATACAACATACCTATGGGCCTGGCTGGTTTTAGTTAGCCCTGTTTCTGGAAGGGACTGGGAGGAGAACCAGAGTGGATGGGCTGCTGCCTCCTCCCGCCATGCCTAGGAGCTCTTTCTGAAAGGATGCAATGGTCAGGGTGTTTCTTTGCCTTGGGGAGGGCCAGGAGAATTGGCCCAGGGCAGTCTCACCTCCACCTTCTCTTTTTTTAGTGCTCAGACACTGAGGCTAGTGGGATGGGGCCAGCTAGGCTCTGTTGGCCTGCACACCACTCAGGTAAGAATGTTGGCAGCGACGTCATCTAGCTGATTCCGGTAGGCAAGCAAAGCTTTATTTGGCTGCTACTTCTTAAGCTCAGTATTGTAGTTCCTATCAGGTAGCCAGGTAAGTGGGTGGTCAGAGTGCAACCACGGGCATGCTTAAAATAGTCATCCTAATTGCATGTGCTTGTTTGCCAGCATGTGTTTAGGTATAGCACTTGCATACAATGCCCCTGGAGGCCAGAAGAGGGCATCGGGTCCCATGGACTATGACTTATAGCTGTGTGCCACTGTTTGGGCACTGGGAACCAAACCAGGGTTCTCTGCAAGAACAACCGTTACTCCAGCACCAGAAACACACCATAAACACACACACACACATCCTTCCAACAGCTACAGGGTACTCAGAATCCTCTGAGGAGCTGGTAGGCTGCTTTTCACTGGAGAAATGTCAGAAGCACAGCTAGGCTTGATGGGCCCTGATCATGAGTCTGATGCTCACAGGGGCCTGTTCTCTTAAAAACATAATTACTAGTGCAGATAAGATGGCTCAGTGGATAGAGGTGTCTGTTGCCATGCCTGACAACCTGAGTTCTACGAGCCACACACACACACACACCACAACTAATAAATGTAATTAAAATAATAATCATGAAAATGTTTTCTCAATTGGTATATTTTAGGCAGGAAGTACACAGAGGATATCTCCACAAAGCACTTGGGGTATACCCTACTACTGCCTGTCGTGATGGGATCTCAAAAGAACATGTTTCCAGGACACTGGAGGAGGAAACGCTCAAAACCTCAGTATCTTCCGCAGCATAGTGTACTAGTCCAACACACAGTAGGCTGTCTTCCCGCTGGAGATATACATACATATAGGTATAAATATATATATATATAAATACATATATAAAAATATATACGTATAAATTTTATATAGATACTGTGTTCATTTCATTGGCAATGTAAACAAACCACACAAATGAAACTGTGTAGAAACGTGCTGTCTCTATTCACAGAGCTCAGTTTACTGCGAAGCTGCCGCTTGTTTCAGCCTTCCCTTCTGTGTTCGTAGTTGGGCATGAAAAGCTTGTCTAACTAACCACACTACTGATGGCTAATTCTAGCCATTGTCATCTTTGGCAGCAAAACCGGAAGCTTGGAGTCTTTTTCACACTGATATTATATAATCATGCTAAATTAGCTGAGAAACTTCTCAGAATGTTGGATTTTTTTTTTTCTTTATAACTGGCAAAAAAAAAAAAAAAAAAAATCTAAAAATACCATCAAAGATTCCAGAGGACATTTTCATGAGTCCACCCTGGGGAAAGCTTGTCTGGGTGGTCTTGCTGCGCCATCTTTTTTTTTTTTTTAAGCACATTTTTCTTTCATGCATCAGGGCACCAGCACCTGGGACATCTACAACCTGAAGAAACTTCAGCAAAGAGGCAACGCATCACCTCCCGGGGAAGGCCAGGAGGTTTCTGTTCTCGCAGGCTCGGGGGGCTCCAGTGGTTATGTTAGGCAGTCTCTAAAGTAGACCTGGACCTTTGACTCCTGCAATACCCAGCGAGGTCACATTACTTAAGAGCCGTTGTCACGTAGTGACCTCGGTCAGCCCTAGCCCATGAGTGCTCACTGGTTAAGAGTTGATGTATCTTCATCCTTCGCCACCAAGCTTTGCTATGCTTTCTGCTGCTGATGTCATGCCACACAGATGTGTACCACGTGTTGGCGGATGCCACCCAGTGCTCCTATTGGTCCTCAAACTTGGCCTGTTTCTCTGCTGCCTGGCCTTCCCTTGGCCACTCTCCAGCTGGGCTGATGGGATGTCACAGTCTAAGGCCAGGGACGTAAAGTTAGACGGCTGGGCCATTTCCCAGCCATCCTGACCTGGGCTCTCTGAGCCATGGTTTCTTATTAAATTTGATGATAGTTTTAGTGCCTGAAGCTCTAGAATGTGAGCCACTGAACAGCTACAGGAACTATTATGCTTTATAGGAGCACAGTCATTGTGTTTGATATGTTGTAGCTAGAAGTAATTTTTCCCTTGTCCCTCGTCACAAGGGAAGGTGTTTGGAGAGATCAGATGTGAACACAGTGGTGGAGTTCATTGGTTTGCCCTCTCCTGAACTAGCTAGGGAGTGGCTGTATCACAGCGCTGACAGGTACTGATCTTGTAAATAATGCAGCTGCTCCTGGGTGTGTGTACATCTTTAGGTGAGCTCTGTACACTCAGCTTCTCACCAGTGTCCATGACATCATTTTATTGTTTGTGGATCTACTCATTTTCTCTGACTATCATCATCATCATCATCATCATCACCATCATCATCACCACTATCACCACCACCACCACCACCATCATCATCACCATCATCCTCAGTTATGAGGACGTGAGTGTGGATTTCCAGGTTCCATGGCATTTCTGTGAAGGTCAGAGGACAACTTCTGCGAGTCCATTCTATTTTTCCACTATAGCTTCTGAGGGTCGAATCCAGATCATCAGGCTTGTGTGGCAAGTGCTTTTACCCAGCAAACCATCTCCCTGACCCCGATGGGTATATCAGTTGTTTCCTTTGTCCAGTAAATCAGCTGGATGGACACTGTGTTGGATGAAGCATTTGTCCAGTGAAGCAGACCATCCATTCCTTGCCCAGGAGATCCAGAGAACCTGGTCTAGATTAATTAGACTGTACTGATTGTTTTTTGTTGGTCAACTAAATGCTTTTAGTTGTTCTAATCTTCAACCCATATAACTTCATGTTCTTCCCAGAATGCTGAGAAGGCCTTCTGTGTTGAAGAGCTTTGTTACACTTGTAGTTTATATTTGTTCTGCATTATTATGACTATCTAAAACAAAAATGGCAGCTCTAGCCCTTTCTGCATGATCAACTCTCGCAAGTTTGGACAGCAGTGCTGGGTGCCAGGCCCTTCATGATTGCCGGTATCTTATTCTTGTGCCAACAGCTCGTCTTGTTAGCAGCAGTTTTTGTAAATTTCCTGAGAGTGAAGTTGTATCTTATGAGAACTCCCAGTTGCTATAAAGTAGCGAATACCTTCACATTTATTAACAGTTGGAGCGCTCCTCTCTGACTTGCCTATGAGTGCTCTAAGCTCATTTTTCTGAACTTTGATTTTGTAAACAGTATGCTTTGAAGATACCTTTATAGGTATGTATAAGTTGAGTACTTGCATTTTTTAAATAATTGCAGAATATTTTGTATAATGGACATGGCTTTGCAGTGGTCTGACTGAGACTGTCTCTGCACGAGTTTCCAGTAGGAGCTGCTGGTTAGTATGGCTGTGGAACCTTGGGAGGTAGAGACTTGCTTGGGGACATACATTGCTCAGGGCAGGGCTTTGAGGGTTTATAGCCTTGCCCACTTCCTGTCTCCCCTCTCTGCTTGTTTGTGTGTGGATAAAGGAGGCTTGTTCAGCCATGTCCTGTCTTGCCGCCTGCCTTCCCTGCCAGCTGCCATGCCTTCCTACCAGGGATGGACTCTACCTCCCTGCAACCGTAAGCCAAAAGAAAGCTTTTGTTGAGGTATTCTGTCACAGCAACAACAAAGTAACTAATACAAACAAGGTTTGGCTAATCAGGCATCTGTTCCAGTTTTTATTTTATTTTATTTTATTGTACAAATATTGCTTTACTTGATGTGATTTTGTGGGTATATCACAGACAGATTTCTTTGTAGGGGCGGAATTATACATCAAAAAAGTACATTAGTTTTAAGTTTCAAGACATATTGTTATACATTTTTGAAATGTGCCAGTTCATGCTCTCCCACTGGCAAATGTCACATCTGTTGTCATTCTGTGTCAGGAAATAGCTATTTGTACCCTCCAAGTGACACGTGTGTAACTGCTCCTATTTTCTGTGGGTGCAACAAAATACATGCAGGGAGAAATTTCACAAAAAAAATACCTTTACTGAGCCTTAAATTTTGGAGGCTGAAAAGCCAGGATTCTTTGTTCTTTAATGGGGATCTCATGACTTCACCAGAGTGAGAATACCTGTGAAAGAAATCACTTCAGAGAGCAGAAACTGGAAACAGCTGAGGCCAGCTTGCTCTTTTTATAACAGAGACCTCGGAGCTTCATTCATCCTTTCCGAGGGTGGCGCCCTTTGACTTAGCGCCTCGTTTCCTTGTCCTATAGTGTTGGGATAGATGTGGGTTTCTAGATGTGGGACTCCTTTGGGGATCAAAAAATAAACCTGGGTGAAGAAGGCTGCCTGGAGATTTAAATTCATTGACTGGGCTTAGCTTGAGCATGCAATTCCCCACTAGGAGAGTGTGCCCCAGCTGGTTGTGGCTCCACAGCAGCACTCACAGTACCTAAAAAGAACTGCATCTATAGCCCAGTGTGACCACACTGACTGATCTCCAGATCCGAGAGAGAGAGAGAGAGAGAGAGAGAGAGAGAGAGAGAGAGAGAGAGATGCCTGTGAGTACATCACCGAGGGTTTAGTTTGGTTTGCTATACAGCACGGTCAAAAGACTGATGAGTGAAAGCTACTTACTTGGTTTTGCTTCACTGGTGTTTGAACCATGTGCCCTGGTAGGTAAATATCTTACCATGAGCTATACCCAGAAATCTTCTTGCATTTTTACTTTTGAGGCTGGGGCTCATGAAAGTGCTCCTCTTGGCCTTTCACTTACTCCATGTCTGAGACAGACCTCACACTTGTGATCCTCCTGCCTTAGCGTTTTGAGTAGCTGGGGTTTCAGGGCTGTCCATCAGATTCAATATCACTGTTGTGATTTGAAAACACTGTGTAGGCATAAGCCACGCACATATAATTTTACAGCTAGAGATATAATTTATAATTGTTACAGAGGGTTTGGTGTTTTTTTCTCTTTTCCTTGTTAAATTAGTTTCTTCTTTATTCTCATATCCACAGAGGTCCCTTTTCCTTTCCAAGACAACTCACTGTGGGCCCATCCTTAGTTTGCTTGCTTAGTTTGTTTACTTGATGCAAACTAGAGTCCTCTGAAAGGAAGTATCAGCTGAGAAAGATGTCGTTGTAGGCAAGCCTGTAGAGCATTTTCCTAATTATGTTTGATGGGGCAGGGCACATGCTTCACCCCTGAGCTGGTGGTCATAGGCGCTCTAAGAGAACAGGTTGAGCAAGCCACAACACACAAACCAGTAAGCAGCCCTCCTCCGTAGCCCCTACATAAGCTCCTGGCTCCAGGTTGCCACCCAACTTGAGTCCCTGCCCCATCTTCCTTCTGGGATGAACAATGATGTGGAATTGTAAGAAAAATAAACTCTATTGGTCACGGTGTCTCATCACAGCAAAAGAAATCCTAAGACGCTTTTACCTATATTTCTATATACTCATTTAAAATAACAAACAGCAGGGTGATAGTCATGGTGTGTAACAGCCAATAGGACCACCCAGCCAGAGTGAGACAGCTAGCTGAAACGTACAATACTACTCTATCAGGGTAACACACAAACACACACACACACACACACACACACACACACACACACACACACGATGCTGTCATTTTGTACTTTCAAAAACAGCACAGTATTATGAACATTGTTGCTTTCTTATTATCCTTACAAAGCAATATCTCATGCCTTAAATTCCAACTGTGGTATGGCTTCCTCATTCCTCTTACTCGAGGTACGGAGCCATATCAACCTGGCCTGATGCATCAGCATTGACTCCACAGGACTGTTAACAGCCTTCTCTCTACCAGTGCTTCTGTTGCCAGGCATTCTGGGAGAAACAATTGTACGTATACATGGCCCTCCACTGGTGCTCTGTCCCTCGGGTATCTGGTCCCAGGGGTGGTAGGTTGAATGCTGTGTGGTACATTTTGCTATATGGTGCCAGCTTCTTTGAGTTCTGTGATAATTTACTCTTTGTTATTGTTATTTTTGAGACAAGGTTTCTCTGTGTAGCCCTGGCTGTCCTGGGCTAGCTTTGTAAACCAGGCTGGCCTGGAACTCACAGAATTCCACCTGTCTCTGCCTCCCCGAGTGCTAGAATTAAGCGTTGCCATGCCGGTCTGATGATTTATATTTTTAACCACCAACAGCATCTAAGGAATAAGCCACTCACCCAGGAATAGGTAAGTGGCTTTCTGATTTTTGTCACCTATACAGGCAAAAGTGATACTCTGTATTTTCTGAAAGAGTGAGCCTGACCACCTGTCTGCATGTTGGCTGTTGGGGTCTGTATACAGGAGATTCCACAATGTAATCAAGGCCAGCCACCTGTATGTTAGGGTTGAAACAGACTATCGATTCCCAGCGTCCATAGCTTGCTTATCAGACTGGAAGCCAGGTTGTTGAAGTCCTGGATAACCTGCTGCAACAGCTGTCCAGTTCACCCAGCACAGCTTGGGCCTGCGGGGGAGCCAATGCAGGTCCATTTGCAGGTCATGAGCTTTGGCTCAAATGGCAGCACAACTGAAGTGTCCCAAATGGCCAGAAGGTGGCAATGTGGCCCTGTGATGGTCAGGCAACCCGTAGGCACAGATGCCAAATTCAGACTGTGGCAAGCTGTGAGGTGGGAGGGACTGTCCTGCAGTAGCCTCTCCTGACCGCTTGAGGAACCTGGCCCTTTGAGGGTTAAGTTCACTCAGCATTTATTGAAATGAGCTAACTCACGTCAAATACCGTCCTGGGTTCCTTCATTTAATCTTTATGGATGCCCCCAGTAGATAAATTATTTCTCATCTAACCAAACAGGGAAGACAATTTCTTAACATTTAGCTATAGTTATTCCATGCATGTATCATTTATTTGATTCTCAGTGTATTAACACAAGAGACACTCTCTTCATTAGCTGATTCATGCTGACTATATTTTACCTGTCCCTCTGTCCCCCACCCCTTCCAGGTTCAGTGACAATAACTGAGTTAGCCAAGAAAACTTAAAGCCCGCTGTTGTTCACATTCTAACAGTTCCCTGAGGAAGCAGATTGGATTGATGAGGACATAAAGGACCTGAGGTGGCCTGTGACACACAGCTAGGCCAGAGGGTCACATGGAGAGTCTGTGGACCCCGTGCAAGATCGTACTCAGCTGATGTGATTACTGAGTAACCTACCACTGCAGTTTTCTTAGGGGCATTGCTTTGCCGCTCTTTACTGTCCCCAGAGTTCCTTTTCTTTGTTTCTTCATGCTTCCCTAGGACATATGCCAAGTTGGCATCTGCCAAAGGGCTGTGCCAGGCTGGTGGCCACTGAGAGAGGAGAGCTCCCCAACTCACCCCTCCAGGTATCTCCATCACCATCACACTGGCCGAAGTAGCCCAGGCCATCACACCTGCCCCATCCATCCATCAGTCCGTCCGTCCATCCATCCATCCAACCATCCATCCACCCACCCACTCACACACCCCAATGCTTCCAGCACCCAGCTAAGGCCTTAGTTTACCAAGGCTAAATTTAACCAGCAGCTGCTTCATCGGATGCTGTATGTTTTCAGTGAGGCGGCTAGGGCCGCTCAGCTGGAAACTGCTAAGGGCTGCCGGCCAGGCTCACACCCATGCTTTGAGTTGAGCTCAGCATTCAAGCAGTTCCGAGAACTTGTGTCTTTCCCTCTCTTCCTTTTTAATTTTTTTAAAAAAGATTGTATTTATATCATTTCTCCCTTCCCTTTCCTCCTTCTAAATCTGCTTGTATACTGCCCCCAAGATGGAAAGAGCAACAGCCAAGAGCTAGAGGATCAAGTGAATTAGAGAGAATGATTCTCCCCTATCCCCACAGCACTAGGCAAACATTTTTTTTTTTTTTAATGATTCTGGCACCTGTCACAGACTACAGAGTTAAAAGCTTCAGGCAAGCCTTGGGTGATTGTGATGACCAAGGAACTTAGGCTTGCGAACCCCATCTCTTACTATCCCCTCGTTGGTACCAAACAGTAAGTACAAACTGGGTTTTAGTATTTTATAGAGAACCCTTCAAGACATCCAAGATAGGACTCACCTTCCAGCTCCCTCTGGTGGAAACTCTAAGGCAGGCATGAGAACAAGTGACAGCTTCACACTGTCACCAGAAGCCTGATTTTTTTTTTTTTTTTTTTCATAGACAACCACTCAGAGAAAAGCTGGATCCAGGGCTTCCATTTCCATGCAGGAAGGAATTTCAGGATGAGCCAATACGAGCCAGAGCTGGAATTTATTAAAAGCAGAAAGGCAGGCACCCAGGGAAGAGTGAGGCACACCTGAGAACCCAGGTATGGGCTGATGAAAGAAGAGCTGTGTTTCAAGAGTCCTCGTGGTGGCTACACATCGGGTTCTGATAAGACACCACCAGGAGCCAGCTCGGTGGCACAGGGGGTTGAGGACCCGTCTTTTACTGTGTGTGGTTTCTGGTGAGAGAGATCCTAAAAACTGTAGGTTTACAGGTGAGTACAAGGCCTTAAATGGATGCCACGGACAGTGTTGTAATTCTTGATTCTCAGCTGTTGAGAGGCTTCACCCAGATTCCGAGCTGAAGAGCACCTTTCCCCTTTCATGCCCACATCCTGTTTCCTGTCCGTCTGTCCTGCCACAACAGCACACAAGTCCGGTGTCCGGAAATCCCACCCCTGCACAGGGAAGAGAGCAGATGTGACTCTTAGGCAAGGTTTGTTGAATCTCATGGCCACCAATCAAGATAATGACCTTAAACTAATACTGTGAGTGTTTTCCAAAATATAATTCACTAATGTAGCAGATGGCTCCACCACAGCTGTAATTTGTCCCCAGAGACTCTCAATATATGTATCTTCTTAGAGTCAGTAATTAGTCTTAGTGATTAGAGATTAAAATCATCGTAATGCTGCTTAACTGTGCCCTCTAAGCAAGCCATAGCACTTGAGGAATTTCCAGGTATGGCAATATACATTTGAAAAACTGTTAATTAGAATATCTTGATGATTTAAAAATCAACTCAAACCCCCCCTTTTGGACCACCATTTGTGTGCTCACTACCTCAGTTATTTTTTTGCATGTGTATGTATGTGTATAGTGCGGGTGCTGGTGCGTGTTTCCGAAGCTGGGTACGTGCTCATGTGTGTGTGCAGGTGAGAAGACGCTTGTGTGAGAGTGTACGTGGCGGCCAGAGGCTGGCATCAGGTGGGTTCCGTTGCTCTCCACGTTGCCTTTTGAGGCGTGGTTCCTCACTTGAACCCAGAGGTCATCAGTTCAGCCACTCAAGCTAGCCAGCTTGCTCCAGGGATCTGGTTCTTACTTCTTGGGGAATGGCATTGCGTGGGCCACCATGTGGACCTGGCACTTAAAGGGAAGTCAGGGATCTGAAACCAGGTCCCCATGCCTGTGGGACAAGGTGAATTACGCTCTGAGTCATCTCTTTAGCCCATGTACCCCAAGTTTTAATGCTTATCTAAGACAAATGGTTGTTTTATTAAAAATTTAATTTTTAGGAAGCAGGGCTATTTTGTTGTCTCTGCTCTACTTAATGTGTATTTGCTGCTCTCTGTTGGTCCTGGCCTCCTCCTGCCTCTCAACTTTATCATTGGTTTCATGTCTTTGTCATTGTTGCTGTTGTTTTGTATATCGGATATGTCTCAGTCCTGTCCTTTAATGCACCAATCACATTCCTTATATTTAATGGCAGTTGGTAGTTTTTACTTCTCTTTAAACTTTATTTTTATATATGTACATTCAAGAATAAAATAGTGGGATTCAGTATCGTTTTGATATCTTCATTTCTGTTTTGTTTTGGTTTTTGCTTGTCTTTTGAGATAGGGTCTCTCTACATAGCCCTGGCTTGCCTGGAACTCACTTTGTAGACCAGAATGGCGTTGAACTCACAGGCATGTTCCTGCATCTACTCATGAAGACCTGCCAGCCTCTGTCTCCTAAGTGCTAGGATTAAAGGTATGCCCTGTTACACTGGTGTATCTATGCTTCTAAAGCGTGTTTATTGTTGGTTTGACTTTGCCTGTACCTCTTATTCTGTTCATTACTTTATATGCCTTGACCAAGTAGCCATTTATTCCCTTTCTCTCATTATTAATTTCCATAGCCTCGACAGAGTGTAATTGCTATAAAGTAAACAACAGCTTAAAGTCTGTAATTTCAGGGCCAGTCAGGTGGCCCAATCAGTAAAAGCGTTTTCCACGTAAGCCGAGTTTTCCACGTAAGCCATAGCCTGGGAGCCTGAATTTGATCCCCAGATCCCACCTCGGAAGGAGAGAACCAGCTTTTGACATTTGCCTTCTGACCTCCACAGGCATGCCATGGCTCATCAGGTGTCCACGCAGCTTGCCCTGCAGGCCATGCTCTTTAGAAGCAGCATCTAAGCCCTGCAGGCTTAGCTTGACCTTGCCACGCCCCTGCCTCTGCCTCCTGAGTGCGTGTGTGCATCCTATGTCCAGCTTCACTTTTACTGTTGACATATTTTATTGCCCAGGGTGGAAACAATTTTTTTTTCAGTACTTCAAATATTGCTTCATATTTTTTTTTTTACTTGCATTGTCTCCAATAACAACAGCAAAACATAGTTAAAATAATTACTAACTGGTCCTCTGAATATAAACATCTTTACTTCTTCTGTGGCTGATTTTAAGAATTTTTATCTTACATATTTAGTTTTAGAAATTTGGCTGTGCAATGTCTTGCTGTAATTTCTCCATGTGCCTTGTGCTAGACGAACCTCTAAGTTTCTTTTAGCCGTGTCACAGATGTGATTTCTTCGTCTTTCCCCTACCTTTTGGAGACTTCGATTGCATGGCTATCAGGGTGCAGCTGCTTCCCATGGTTCAGCTGCTCTGTTACTTAGCTAGCTTTTTTGAGTTCGTGTTTTGCTGCACAAGGGAGCTCCTTTGTAGGGCAGACTGTTGTCTAGCCTGTGCTCTTCCTGCCTCAGCCTCCTGAACACTGCTATCTGAATCTGGTATGTGCTGCTGTGCCCGGAAGGCTATTTTACTTTGGAGTGTGTCTTCCTGCTATGTTTGTTTATTTTTTAATTGTTTGCCTTGTCATTGAATTTGCTACTGTTCTCTATACCATGTAATCTGCTTTTAGCCCAATGCAGTGTACTTTTAATTTCAATACTATAATTTTCGTTTCAGAAAGTCCACTGCATCTTTTAAATGTACCATCAGCATTTCCACTTAACATGTTCAACACTTCCTGTAGCTTTCTGGGTGTATGGAGCTTAGTTAGAACCACTCTGATATTCTTTTCTTTTCTTTGTCTAGCATACCGTAGGGCTGCATATCAATATATATGCATTTATATATACACATATGCATTTATATAATGTATAGACAATATTTTTCTTTCAGTACTTGAAATATTGGCTTATTATATATAAATTATACATATAAATTAATATGGGAGTGCTGACTCATTCTGTAGTCAAGACTAGCCTAGTATTCACTGTATATCCCAGGCTGGCCTCAAGCTCATAGCAATCTTCCTGGGTCAGTCTCCTAGGTATTGGAATTATAGGTAGTGAGCCACCATGCCAGGCTTGACCCACAGCGATGAGCTTTTCATAGCTTTTCAGTTTTCCATACTTACACTGAGGTTGGCTGGCCCTTGTTCTCAAGCCGTGTGTGTGTGTGTGTGTGTGTGTGTGTGTGTGTGTGTGTGTGTGTGTTCCTGTGCCTGTGGAGGTCAGAAGGCGGCCATTAGTCCTCTAGAGCTGTAGTTACAGGCAGATAGGAACCACCTCATCTTTGCCCCTAAGCCAGTCTTAAATATTTGTACATGCACTCCAAGGACAGAGGCGACCCAGCACTATTGCTCCTGCCAGGTTTCTTGGTAGTGAAGTTTTCCCACCTCCTTCCTCTGGATGGTCTTCTCTGGGTCTCCAGAGTGAGAGAGTGTAGCAGAGTGTACCGATGTCCTTGTGTGGTGTAGGATCCAGAACTGAAGAGAGCAGCCTGATTCCAGTGAACACATCTGTAACCTTGATGACTCATTCTGCTCCTTGATCGCCAACCTGACAGGGAAAGTTAAGCAGCCTTCACATGGACATTATTCTTTCTGGGAGCAAGGGGACTTTGTGAATATGAAGTAGTTCAAAGAACCAATATCTTGGTTTTCATCTTTAAAATCTTATGCAAACATTTGAGAGTCTACTGTGAGTGGTAGGTGAGCATTCATCTTTCATTCAAAGAACAGACACTGAATATAGAGGAGGAGGTGCCAACAGGAAAGGCAATAGTCACAAGATAGCACCACACAGTTCCAGGGCATGTGTATTGACTAGGGCCACAGGGAGCACAGGAAGACCACACTGGCTGGTTTTGTGTTCCTCTGTGGACTCTCAAGTGTGCACTGGGGCTGACGGAGGCAGTCTTGAAGAGCTGGTGTTTCCCTGTCTGGGAAGTGAGGTTCTAATCACAGAATAACTTCCCCAGTGATATTGTGTAAAATTAGAAGCACATTCTGGAAGAATGTGCTATTTACTCCAAGTCAAACATGATGGTTTGAACTGGAGTCAACTTCTGCAGAAGTCACATGCTTAGATGCCAAAATAGAAAGGAAAATATTTTGTAGGACACGAAGTATTATTCAGAATAAATTATGACAGACAGATTCTTCTAGAGGAAATTCCCACACTTGGGACATGGCACTGCTACAGATATGAACACTGATATGTTCCTTCTCACTGGTGAGAAGCAGTCTCCATTGCTTCTAGTCTTGCTGACATCACACTTCAGTTCCTTCAGTCTTTCAGTATAGACTGAAGACCAGTGGCTCTGAGAGACACCTCCATGCCTTCATTGCTGAACCAGGACCACCAAAATGCCCAGTTTCATCGACTTAACAACTACTGAGTTCTCAGTCTTTCCAGTAGGCCAATGTAGAACTCTCCATCCCTTATCATGCAAAGCTAGCTAATAAATCTCCTTTGTGATATAATTTCATTCTGTTATAGAGAGCTCTGACTAATACAGAGAACAACTATGTGACAGAAAGAGGATCTGAGCCACAACTGTGCATCCAAAGCATTGGGTTTAGGCAAGAGAGATGGCCTTTCTCATACCTTGAACTTTCAGATTCTTTTACAGCCATAAGTCACTTCATAATTTCAAATAGGAAAGATGTATACTCTTTAAAGTGCAAAGGAGAAGGAGCAAGAAGGAACAAGAAAAAGAGACAAGCAACAATTTTGAGGAGTCAAATAATTATGAATTTTGGGCTTAGTAACAATTTTTAATGTAAATTCAAACACTAGCATGCTATGTTCTATCGATAGGTTCATGAACTTATTTTCAGAGAACAAAACAGGGAGGCAGTGAGTGAGACACCTTGTTTCAGATCTGATCTTTCTGTTTGTGTGAGAGGGTTTATTAGGAAGACAACTTAAGTTTGCAAGTAGCCAAATACCCACGAAATGTCAAGGTGTTCTCTTCAACCACTGCCCCCCACCCACCTCAAACAGCAACAAAAACATTTGGCCTGACACTTAGAAGTAAAGTTTAGCTAAAAGTTAGTCTGTGCCCCTGTGGGTATCTTTCCCAAAAGACCATGAACTAATTGAGTTATTATAGATGCATGAAATTCAGTCATTCTGTCTAGATTTTGTGTTTTGTTTTTTTTTTTTTTTAAAAAAAAAAAAAAAACAAGGTTTTGCTATGTATCCCAAGCTGGCCTTCAATTCAAAGTCTTGGTGCCTCGGCTTCCTGAGTGCTAGAATTTCATAAGCGTGTGCCACCACACCCAACTCTAAGGTAGAGTCTTAAATGTTTTACATGTTTTCAGAGTTTTGAAATTTTCTAATTTTATTTCCTCTATTGAGTCCTTATTTCTCTTAAGGAGGTGATTGTCTTAATTTTTGTGTCATTTTATACTTTATAAGGCACCATTAGTCTGTTACCCTTGGCATTCTTATTATACCCTGAGGAAGGATATTTTTATTCCATTTCAGCTCAGAAACTTGAGCTCCTGGTATCTCCCTGAAGCATCTTGGCTAGCACCTGGAAGAGTCGTGTCCAGTATCTTTATATAGTGCCTCTAGACCAGGGTCTGCTCCAAAAAAGCACATGACTGTAACACTAAAAGAAACCCAACTGCTTCCTAATGAAAAAGAATTGAAATGGAAAAAAAAAAAGAGTTAAGTATCAAAGTTAACAGCAGCTGGTGAAGAAGTGCATTAGAATCCAAGTCAGCTAGATGCTAGACTTGAGATGGTAGGCGCTCTTGACTGTTCAAGAAATGGTTTTTACATGGTATAGAGTAATAACACTGTTGATTTAGGGCTTCCTGAATACAGATAAGGTGCTATATATTTTACATTCAATGTTGCATCTTCTCCGTACAACCAACCTATGAATGGGAACCTATTGCTCCCATTTTACAGGTATAGCTGAGGCACAAAGTGACAGATCCTGCCTATCTCCAGACCTACTGAGAACCTTAACCTAAGTCTACTAAAGCTCCAACATGCTCCTTCCCAGTTCTGTTTCAGTATGAGAAAGTGTGGAATATTCCAGGAATAGTTTTAAGCTAAGAGAGCTGTATCAAGCTTTCTTGGATTAACTGGTAATATTCTCCTCAGGAAAACAAGAATTGTAAAGGGACTTTGCAGAGGGAAAGTCTGAAATATCACAATATTGGAGCTTGAGCAATAAATACATGTCAAAAAGTGTGGCTCCCTGATGGGGCTTAGACAGGTCGAAGGTTTGTTTATTTCCCTGAGTATGAAGAAAGAGCAAAGTTAGGTTATATAGTGATTTATTGCTGTTGATGATGAAAGAAAAACATCTTCTGGAGTCATAGCCGCCTTTGTCTGCTAAACAGCTGATGAGGTTGACAGTTGCTTCTTGCTTATTTTGTGTTGTTATCACTGTGGCTGGTCTCAAGAACACAGACTGGGTCAAGCACACCTTTGGCACACACTGCCGTGCCCCTGGCACCGTGTTTATGCTGAGCACTTTCCTTAAACCTGCTATAAAGTGCAATTGAGAACACATTCTAACACATTGTCCTGGAAATGCTGGGCCCAGGGCTATATCCCAGGCCTATAAGTTGTCTCTACCCCCATCTACATAAAGCCTGTTAGGAATTGCTTTGGAGAACATGGCGGCTTTGGACAGGAGGCCTCGTTCCTCTCCATCACGAGTTAAGGCTGTGGGCACGGTCAGTCAAAGGCTGTGTGAGAACATTGTACTCATGACATCCTCTCCACATTCCCAGGAAGGGAAACAAGCAAGGGATAAATTCCCAGGGAAACAGAGGCTGTATTTCCAGGGCTCTAGGGTCATCATGTTCTTTGTTCTCTGCCAGTAACAGCCCTGCTCAAAGTCCCTTGCCTTGACAGGCAGGCTGGGGGCAGCCACACAACTGCCTCTGAAGGGACCCTGCAGGGCCCAGGCTTTGCCCACAACCCAGCGAAAATCCCTGTCCCCTCACAGGGAGGAGCCGAAATTGCCTTGTCTCAAAATCTGGACAAGTCTGTCCCTTTCTTCCTTATCATTTTCTATGGAAAATGTTTGCTCCTATTTCCTATCCCTTGTCAAAGTAAGTTAAAATCTGAACCCACAGCAAGACTGGGCATTTTATATTTTTAGTGGCAAAGATCATTGGTAACTACCATCAGTCTAACAAGGGTATTCAGAGCAGAATTTAAAGATTGTCTCTAATTAGTTTAGAGTGTAAACTCTGCGGACACACACATTGGTTCAATTCCAAACTGCACAGTCACCAGAAGGTTAAAAAACAAACAACTCTCTGTCACATGGTTAAGCTTGCTCACCTTCAGTGTTTATGAACGAATGCAGCAGCCCTGTGATACCATCGTGGGGAGTTACCAGATATCTTTAGTAATCCTGTAGTCCAGCACCTATCTTTTGTATGTCCGTTAGCCCACGGCCCAGAGCACACACATTCCCACTGCACGCTCATGGCAGATACTGGGAACGTGGCTCCTGATGTACCACCAAGCCTGGAGACCTGAGTTCAGTTCCTGATACCCACATGGTGGAAGGAGAAAGGGCACTTCTGCAGGTTGTCCTCTGACTTTCTCAGCCTGGCTGTGGCACTGGTGCCGTACCGCCCACGCCCCAAATAAATACATGATTACAAAATGTAGAAGAAGAAAACTGACTCCTGACAGTTATCCTCTGACTTTCACACAGGTACCCCTTACTTGGACCATGCCAAGCTGGGCGATAGCACATGAAGATTCTTTCCTATCTTCTATGCTTGCTCTTTTCCAGGGTGTTTGAGCATTGCCACAAGCAGCTTTTTAAAAGAAGTTCTGATACTATACAAGGCGAATCAAGACTGCAGCCCTCAGTAGTGCTGGCAAAGAAGCAGAGGCGTTGCTTGTTAAAAATTGACATGAGAGGGAGACCTGAAAGGCCTAGGCCTCATGCTGGGGTGTTGAGTAATAAGGCAGTTAGGGATCTGGCCAGGATCCTGAGTGGCCTGCCAGGACAGTGCTGGCCCCTGTCCCAAACATAAAGGACAGTTTATTATTCCTATGTTTTTGTGGCTGTCTCTCAGTTCTGTGGGATCCCACAGAGATGCAGGCTTCTACTCTTGGGGAAAGGCCAGTCTTCTAGTCTTTGCCAGGGGAGTTGTTGTCAGAGGGGTCTTGCTTCCCATCATACTGGTCTGTCTCTCCTGTTACAAATCTTATTTTCAATCATCTTCCTGTACACAGTAAAATCTTTCAATTTCACTTCTCTCTAGAAAGAAAGGAGGAGGAAAAACCCTTCACACCTGCTAGCCATATTAACTACTTTCCCTTCAATACAACAGCCATATTTCTGTTTCTGTGCCACATACCAGACACTATAGTCAGCAGATCTTCCAAACCACAACCCAGTGGAAGCCCAAGGCAAGCTGACTTCTGTTTGTGAACATGAAAGCACAAAGAGAGCTGGGTGATTAGCCAAAATCATCCGTTGAAAAACGAGTTAACCTTGCACAGCAAAGCTGCCCATCTCTAGGAGAAAGTGATTTAATGGTAGAAAGAAGGCCCTTTAGATGCATTCTCATTAGAAACCCTGGTGAGATTCAGGAGGACAACATGTTTATAAATAAAAAACAAATTCCTGTCAAGAGGAATAATCCCAACTAAGCATTCCTAGGCGTGCAATCATGGCAGTTTGATTACCAAAATTAATTCTAAAATTTCAAAGAAGTCAACGAAATTAAATAGGTACATCTGAGAACGGAGCTAGTTATGCAGAAGATAAAGGTGACAACAGAAATCTCCCCAAAGGCTGAGGCATGATGTAAAAATAAAAAGAATACGAGAAAAAGACTAAGAGAATACCTGGACAGTTATCCATGAGGCAGGAAGACTCTGGAAAGAGGACATTAAAAATAAGAGAAGTGGCCAGGTTCAGGGGCACATACCTGTGATCACAGCAGATCACAGAGGCAGGCAGACCTCTGAGTTCGAGGCCAGCCTGTCCTACAAAGTAAGTCCAGGACAGCCAGCGCTACCCAGAGAAACCCTGTCTTGAAAAGCCAAAACCAAAAAAAGACCCCCCAAACCAAAAAACAAATTAGGGAAGTGACTAATTATTCAGTTTGATACATAATTTGATATATAACTGGTGGAATTTCTACATTGCAAGGGTGAAAGCAGCATCATTAAAATCTTCAGATGGTTGACAAGCTTGCTCAGCAGGTAAGGTAAAGATAACCTTAGCTAACTTGTGTCCAATCCCATGTTGGAAGAGAGAGCTGACTCAATCAAGTTGTCTTTTGACTCCTATATAGGTACAGATTCACTGTCCACCCCAATAAATAGATAAATAAATATAATTTTCCACAAAGAAAACAAAATATTGTGAAGGGACTCAAGTGAAAAGGTATATTTGGAAATACTGAATGTTAAGATATAATGGATGAAGAGGGTGTAGCTCAGGGGTGTAATACAGGAAGTTCTGGGTTCAATATCCACCAGGCGCGTGCACTCGTGCGCGCGCGCGCACACACACACACACACACACACACACACACACACACACGGGAGGGGAGAAGAAACCCTGTTTTGAAAAAGAAAAAAGTATAAACTAAATAGTATTCTATAACCCCAGCTTTATTGTTTCACATTTGTGTAAACCTATTTGAAAAGTTCCATAGTAACTAATAGGTTTTATTTATTTAGAAAAAATATATTTTTACTAATTTTATTTTATGTGAATGGGTGTTTCATCTGCATGTATGTCTGTGCAGCATGTGTGTGCCCTCACGCCAGGTCAGAAGAGGGCACCAGATCTTCTGGAACTGGAGTTACAGATGGTTGATAGCCACTAAGTGGGTGCTAGGAACTGAATTTGGGTCTTCTGGAGGAGCAGCCAGTGCTCTTAACCACTAAGCCATCTATCCAGCCCATACTCTTTCAGTCTAATCTATCTATCTATCTATCTATCTATCTATCTATCTATCTATCTATCTATCTATCTATCTATCATTTTGCTATCAAACCCAAGTCAAAATAAATGGAAAATGTCAGGAATACTGACAGAAGTTATCCATGGGTGGTAGAATTGAGATGATTTGAATTATATCTAATTTTCTACCAACAATAAATTGATTTTTTTCTGATTAATTAATTTGTTTATTCACTTTACATACCAGTCACAGTCCTGTCCCTCCTCTCCTCCTGGTCTCCCTCTCCCACCTTCTTCCCCTTTTCCTTTTCCCCTTCTCTTCAGGAAAGGGGAGCTACCCCCCACAACATGTCTCAGCACATCAATTCTCATCAGAACTAAGTACATCTTCTTCCACTGAGGCCAGACAAGGCAGCCCCGCTGGGGGAAAGTGACCCAAAAGCAGTCTACAGAGTCAGAGACAACCCTTACCCCAA
Organism: Psammomys obesus; assembly: GCF_907164565.1. Classification (NCBI taxonomy): domain Eukaryota; kingdom Metazoa; phylum Chordata; class Mammalia; order Rodentia; family Muridae; genus Psammomys; species Psammomys obesus. The sequence continues at coordinate 11,297,913 of NW_026585644.1, forward strand.
TTTCTAGGGGATCCTCATGAAGACCAAGCTGCCCATCAGCTACATACATGTAGGGGGCCTAGGTCCAGTTCATACTTGCTCTTTTGTTGTGGTTCAGGCTCTGTGAGCCCCATGGGCCTAGGTTAGTTGACTGTTGGTCTCCTTGTGGAATTCTTGTCCATTCTGGGTCCCTCTATCCTCCCTCCAACTCTTCCACAGGACTGCCCAAGCTCCACTTAATATTTGGCTATGAGTCTCGGTGTCTGTTTCTATCAGCTGCTGGGTAGGGCCTCTCAGAGGACATTTATGCTAGGGTCCTGTCTGCAAGCATAGCAGAGAATCATTAATAGTGTCAGGGGCTGGCTCTCTCCCATGGGGTAGGTCTCAAGGTGGGCCAGTCATTGTTTGGCCATTCCATCAATTTCTGCTCCATCTTTATTCCTGCACATCTTGTAGGCAGGGCAACTTTTGGGTCGAAGGTTTTGTGGGCATGTTGATGTGCCAGTCCCTCCACTGGAAGTCCTGCCTGGATGTAGGAGGTGGCCACTTCCATCTTCATATCCTCTTACTGCTAGGAGACTCAGCTGGAGTCAACCCAATATTCTCCCAGGAGCTTATTCAATCATAGGTCTCCAGCTTTTCCCAGAAATGACCCCATCCCCTTTCTTTCTCTCTTCCAGCCCTCTCACCTCCTTCCTTTGCTCTCCTCACACCTGATACCCATTCTTGTTTTCCTCAGTCCTTCTTCCACCAAGTTCTCTCTCCTCTTCCACTTTCAATGTCCATTTTATTTCCCCTTCTGAATGAGATTGAAGCACCCCTCTTCTTGAGTCCTCCTTGTTACTTAGCTTTTTTGGGTCTGTGGTTTGAAATATGCATATCCTGTATTATATGGCTAATATCCACTTATAAGTGAATACATACCATGTGAGTCTTTTTGGATCTAGGTTACCTCACTCAGGATGGGGTACAAAGTTGAACTGAGAATTCTCAATAGAGGAGTCAGTAATGGCTGAGAAGCACTTAAATAAATGTTCAACTTCCTTAGTCATCAGGGAGATGCAAATCAAAATGACCCTGAGATTTCACCTTACACACATCAGAATGGCTAAGATCAAAAACTCAAGTGACAACACATGCTGGAGAGGATGTGGAGAAAGGGGAACCCTCCTCCATTGCTAGTGGGAATGCAAACTTGTATGACCACTTTGGAAATCAACCTGGCACTTTCTCAGAAAATTGGCAATAGTTTTACCTCAAGACACAGCTATACCAGAAGATACTCCACCATACCACAAAGACATTTGCTCAACTATGTTCATAACTATTTAATTTCTAATAGCCAGAATCTGGAAACAACCTAGATGTCCCTCAAATGAAGAATGGATAAAGAAACGGTGGTACATTTACACAATGGAATACTACTCAGCTATTAAAACCAAGCAAACCATGAAATTTGCAGGCAAATGGATAGAACTAGAAAATAAATTGCTTTTAAAATAAGAAAAACTACTGAAGGTACCTAGAGACACTGGTCCAGCTGCCAGACAGTGGAAGGCAGGTGGTGCCACCATGATGAACAAGCAAGTGCTGGAGAGTTGGGAGAGAAAGAGAAACAGAATAGTTTGTGCACTCTGAAGAGAGGAGGAACTGGAATAGCAAGGGTAGGGAAGAACCGCTTGATGTGAGCGGCCTGCGCAGTCACCTGAGGCCATGCTGAGGTCCTGGCCTGTGCTGCCGCTGAGGGTCATGTCTGGGTCTTAAGCAGCAAGGGTCTGTGTTGATGTCTGTGGCACCTGTTACCACCATGTGTCCATCCTGGTCTGGGGTCATCTTGATATCCCTGGGTTGCACAGAGCTGGGCCTGCCCCTCCCCAGCCGCAGCAGCTCTTGGGAAAACTGGGCTTGCCCCTAGCCGGGATGGTGCTGGAGAACTGGCATGAGTTCCGGTGAGCCTGTGCCACCCCTTGCCAGCAGCCACAAGCAGGAGAGCTGGCAGGCTGACCCAGGCCCAGATCCACCCCAGCATCTACACCATCTGTGAACTGCTGGAATGCCTGAAGAGTCTAGTCCTACAGATCCGAAGCAGCAGGACCTCCATGACACAGGGCAACAACAGGGTATCCGAGGGGAGTCGGTACTGATGGTGTAGCAGAAGCCAGAGGCCTGGAAACAGACCAATGACTCATTGCAATAAACATTTGTAAATAAAGATGTGTGGACAAAGGGGTACACTGTGTGACACACCACAGCTTCCATGGCGAGATTTGTTGTCATTGTTGTGTTTATTTTTATTTCTTGTTTTCTTTTATGGGGGAGGATGGATATGGAGGGCTGGGGAGATGAGTGGGATTGGGGTGCATGATGTAAAATTCACAAAGCATCAATAAAAAGGTCTTAAAAATTGAGGAAAACCTTATATCAGTTTCTATCTTAAGGGGCTAGAAAAAGAAGAGCAAATTATAGCCAAAGAAGGTAGAATATATATTTTAAAACTTCAAGTAAGTTAATAAGAAGTCCTCTTAAAACTCATTCCTCCACTAATTACTGGCTTCCAACTTGTGGACATTTTTGCTTTTTATTTTTATTCCTACTTGTTTGGGCCTGAGTGCTCTCAGACTTTCATTTCCCCACTTCTGTCTCCCAGTGCTGGGGTTACAGGTGTGAGTGTCCATGCCACACTAGAAGCTCCTTAAAGCCTTTTCTGAGGGTCCATGCAGCTGTGCCTGTGGCATGCTGAGGAGTGGCTTGGACATCCTCACCATCTTTCCTCTGCTAGCCAGGGTCATCCCTGCCTCCAGTCACTCCCTCAAGGAGCAGGGTGGTGTCCTGGACTAGAGCAGGACTCTGCTGTCTTCTCTTGGGTACACAGTGTGGGCAAAGAACAAGAGGAAGTAGCAGGTCCAGGCTTGGGAAAGCGTAGTCATGGGCAGCCTCCGTACCAAGCAGATGTTTGTAATTGTTTCAGTTAACACTGAAAGGCCTCATTTGACAAGATTCTGGGCAGGAAAAGGCTCAGCTTGGAGCCTCTTTCCATGAGCAGCATTGTGGGGCAACCCAAGGCTCACTCCAATGTTGCGTCCAGATTGGAACAAACCCGACTTACCAACTCACGGTTGGGAGGGCTAAAAGGCCTCAGACCTGTTGTACTTTCAGTTAGGCAGACTGAGAATTTGCCCACATCACTGGGTGTTATTAGAGCGGAGTACAGGAGTAGAGCCAAACTGGGCATTGTCTGAGGAAGCGTGCCTGTGTTGGCTTCTCTTTTCCCACTCTTCAGAGCTGGCTCCATCTCACTACTGGGCTGCATGCAGCAGGGCACAGGGGGAAGAAAGAAAAGGGTGGGAGGAACCAAGAATTAGACAAGCAGTGACAGACACAAGCACCAAAGCTCCCTTTGTAGCAGAATGCTGGAGTTGGAACTAGCACGGCTCTGTGCAAGGCAGACATGCCAATCCCAGACACAGCCATAGTTTTTCAGGGCTACTGAGAAGTTCTAGAGATGGATGGTGATGCTCAGTGTGATTGTATTTGATGCCCTACACCTTGCACTAAAAAAAAATGGGTTACATGGGTAAAGGTTACGTTACAATACACAGTACCAAAGCTTTTGCTATAAACCTAGCAAGCATGGCTCCAAAGAATGGAGCTTTAGATAAGAACAACCAGGTACAAAGTGAAAGTCACATGATTATTAACGAAATCAATTATAGTCTGAGAGAAAACAAATCTTAGAGCCGGAACATAAGTCCTCAACCACTGTGCATGCATCAGTTCATCGTACCAGGAAGCACAGGGTCAGGTATTTGCTAGGGTCAAAGTCCAGCCCTTCTCAAGCTTTGTGCCCACTGACAAGCTACACAGCCAGCCAGAGCTTGTTTACTCCTGTACTGAGTGAAAACAGTGATGTCACACTCAGGTCGACTGGAAGGATGAAGACAACATAGCTGCGGTGTTTAGCATTGTCACCCTCTCCTGTCGGAGTTCAGCTCCCGTGTTTCCCCTTTTTCTGGGAGTGAAAGGTTTCAAATATTGTCTATTATGTGTTGGGGGTTGGTCTGATGCTTGTATTTTGGTGCTAATTACTGGCTCTCAAGATCTGGTTGCTGCCTGGATACACTTATCCTAGCTGTGTAAACCTGCCTAAGACATTATAGCTGATTGGTTGATTAAAAGGCCTAAAACCTGAGCAGGGCAGAATGGAATAGGTATGGCTAAGGTTCCTGAGCTTTGGGAACAGGAGAATCATGGGAAACAGAGAGATAGATGGGAATAGAGGAGGAAGGAAGTTGTCATGATGGGTTAGCGTGGAGAAGGAACCACATGGGCCTGGAGGAAGGACTCCTGTGATGGTGTGGATGGAAAAAAAACACCAAGATGAAAAATATAAGCGAGTATTTATGAGATTATGAATGGAAGGTAGCCTAGTTAGGAATGGTTAAGGCAGATGGCATTGGATGGGGGCTGGGAGGTAGATGGTAAGGTCATTGAGGCATCGTAGGTGAAGTATCTGCCTGGCCCATGGTAGATAAGGCAATTATAAAATCTAACAGGCATTGTGTCTTATTATTTGTGATAGTGAGTTAAATAATACTGTGGCAATAATTATGGGGCTAATAATAAATATAGTCCAACACCATTTTATTTACTACAACAATTATGGAACAAAGGTTACCAGGTTGGGACAAAGTAAGGACAGCACAAGCCACCACAACATACAGTCTTGGGTAGCAGGTTCTGGCAGCCAGTAACCAGGAACAGCAAAGGCACTCTGAGTCATTGGAGGGGCCTGAAAAATGTTTACAAGTTTTAGGGTACCAGCCTAACTACTGTGATTAAGAAACTCTCCAATACCACAGCTCAGGCAAGATGGAACCTAACAGCCTTCCCTTACATACAGCTGAGAAGTAAACTGTTCTCCACAAACACAGTTTCCAGCTTGATGTCACCTAGGGAGCAGGAGGGCAATGAGGACTGGAAAGGTGTGCTCATTTCTTTCTGGGGCAAAACTCAGGGGAGAGGCACAGCCCATTCCTACCCAGAGTCCACTGGGCAGGTCCATGCTGTTAAGGAGGCTTGCAGCTGGGCAGGCACCACAGGGCTCAGTTGTAACAGATGCGGAGGGGGAGGGAGGCTGCTGAAGGCTAGCCCCCTCGTTTACAACCCACACTATATTTTTTTTTTCTGGAGCCTACAACTCCGGGCTGACAAAAAGAGCAAGACTAATGTGACCCTCCCCTCCAAATGGAAGCTCGGTTTCTCATTGATTTATCTAATAAATACACATAGCTACTTGCCATGTGCTGTGAACCACAGAAGACACTGTAAATTCAACAGGCTGCGAAGCAGAGGAGGTTCTTGAGACTGTGAAACTACACTTAGCTAAGAGAGAAAGTAGAGGAACACAGACCAGGGAAGACACTGGAGATCAGTAAGTGACAATATATAAGGTACTGTGATGGAGGAAAAAGTGGCCAGGTGGATGGGGGTAGCGACCTTGGTTAGCAGCCAGTCATTTGAAGCACGAGAAGTTGGAAATAGCAGGCCTTGTTAACCATTGTTGACCTCCTGATGGGGGAAAGCTTTCTCAAGATTTGTTGTAGAGAAGGGCTGGACTCTGGGTTCTGGATTCAGAGGGAGAGAGAGGGGAGATGCAGAAGACAGGTGGCCGCCAGGAGCAGGCTCAGCAGGGCGTTGGAGGTCAGGGCACTTTGCTTTACAGAATTTTTTCTTTTTTTCTGGCATTGAGCAAACTGTCCCCAACGTGTGTTAGATCAGTGAGCAAAGTAGAAGATAACAGCCATCTTCCGGATGCTTGCAGGCTCTGGTGAAGATTAAAGATGAACTAGAGACAGCGCTGTTCAAATGACATGGTAACAGGGGGGGACGCTGGACCTCACTGTGCCCTGTGCACCACTGAAAGTTCAGTGGGCTCGACAATGTGTCTGGTGCCACACACTCAACCCTATCATCCTAGGTGGGATGGTAAAGCGTGACTCCAGAGAGCTTGTTCAGTGCACTGGCAAGGCCTCCAGGAATCGCTACTTGGGGAGCCGGCTTTGCCACTCCTCAACAGCCGCTTTCACAGATTATTTCCTTTCCTATTTAGCTTTTAGTTAGCACACGTCCTGGTTAGTTTTTGTCCACTTAGGAGCTTGAGTCCTCTGGAAAGAGGCAGCCTCAATTGAGAAAACGCCACCACCAGACTGGCCTGTGGATAAGTGTGTGGTGTATTTTCTTGATTCATGATTGACATGAGGGAGCCTGGCCCACTGTGGGTGGTACCACCCCAGGCCAGGTGGCCCTGGGTAAGTGTAAATGGAAGCCGAGTGAGCCTTAGGGAGTGAGCAGAATTCCTTCACAGTCTCTGCTTCAGCTGCCGCCTTGGGTGAGCTGCCACCTTGGCTTTCCTGTTGCTGCTGCTGCTAATCACAGTTGCTATCAGAACTAGCCTCTCTAAACTCTCAGTGTGGGGCTGGCACAGGAATAGCAGCTCTCCGGGAACCTTCTGGGATTTGCCTGCCTCACAGACTGAGTGAATACCGGATTCTCGGCTCTCAGGTGTGACGCTGCTGTTACTATTTAAATATGTTAAATTATTGGTGCTTTAAAGCTGACTTAATGACTTCTTTAATATGTACAATATGAGCTCCAGCCAAAGGAGTCTCAAGAAAGCATCTGAGCCTTGGAGATGTTCTTAGACCAGGGATTAAAAACACCACAGAAATGCCAACACACCCTCCCTTCTCCTTTTCACGCTGTTATATTCATCTACCACCCATACGACACAGAACTCCTTTCTCTACTTTGTAATTCACTTGTTGGAAAGTGACCCTGTCACTTTTGGGCTATAGGTCTTAGGGTCCTGTCTCCTCCAGAGCTGAGCACAACCTCATGGGTGCTAAACTTCTGAGTCCAAAGCCAACTCCCCAGAACAGGGACACTGGCCAGTCTAATGGGCCAAGGGGGCCTTGCCTAACATGGCTGACACTTAGCAACACCACAGATGGTAAAGGGAAGGGAGGCTGCGAAGAATGTTGTGTGGTAAAGAGTGTGACAGCTGGAGAGTTGAAAAAAGCAACTGTGGTCATGTGTACATGTGATGTATGTGTGTGTGTGATATACTTTAAAAACACAAACACACACAGGGATAGTTGTTGGTGTGGCTTAGATGTTGAATACCTCCCAAGATCCTAAAGGTTAAAAGTGAGTCTCCAGCATGGGCTGCTGGGGGATGGTGGAATCCCTGGGAGGTGAGGCCTCGAACTGCGCTGCTGGTTCTTACAGGGAGGCCTTAGGGAGTGGTTCTTTGTGAGGTTTGTTACGAAATCCCGACTTCCACCCAGCAGTCTTCCTCTCCTGTCGGTTTGGGGTGCGATTTCTTGCTTCCTGCCTGTACTCTTGGCATTTCCACTACCTTGTGCCATACATCTTTCCTAAGCAGTGGCCTTTATGGAGCCAACCCTATTCCATCTGGCATTGAAGTTCCCAAACTGAGCTTAACAACCCTCCTTTTCCTCATAAGTAGCGTGTCTCAAGTATGCTATAGTGACAAAAAGCCGAAGAATTCACTCACCCACATTTGGATTCGCAGTAGTCCTCTTTGGTGCCTTCATGCAAAGTTACTGGGCTGTAAGATCAGGCTATCAGTCTTAGAGTCAGACGGATCCCTGAACACTCTGAAGGCAAATGAGACACACCCTTGCTCCCACTGTCACACCTGTTGGCACTGGGCTGAAAATGTGGCTTAAGCCAAGGCTAGCAACTGCTCACCACAGACAGGTTCTGTCTGGTTATTCTGTGGGGCAGAGTGGGGGAGATTATAAAGACAGATATGACAGCAGCTCTAGGGAGAGGATGGTGGACCAGTCATTGGTACGCTCAGGGCTGGGCTTCTTGCTTCCCCTGACCTGTGTGGGAGCATCTGAAAAAAGGGTTCTGGCATCCTGTGTGCAGGTGACTCAAGACTCTTCCTTGTTCAGTAACAACTTGCGCTACTTTTACTGTGGCTCTGCCTCCTCATGCTCAGAGAGAGATACAAAGTCAAGGAAAGCTCAGATCCCCAGGAGGCCATGAGAGGGCACGTGGAGGGCACGTGGGGGGCACGTGGGAGGGAGTCTTTGTTCTTTGCTTTGATCTTGGAAGGCAAAGCCAAGCCTTTCCAGGTTTTCAGTCAACTGCTTCTTCTCTTGGCAGGCCTTTATCCAGACTAGGTGCATTTATTGTGAGGGGGGACGACAGAGAAGAGGGTCTTCCGGAACCTCCTTCATAAAGTTATTTTCTTGCAAAGGAGCCTCTTGGGCCCAAAGTACATGGTTAAAGAGAAGTAACCAAGCAGTGTCTCTTCATACAGCCACAGATGAATAATGTGTCCACCCTTTGAGCATCTGTGAGGATCAGAACCACCTACTCAGACTGAGACCCATAAGACCCATTGCAAATACGTGATGCCGCCGCTGCCGCTGCTGCTTTCTTGGCATTTGAGCTCATTGAGGGGGAGTGAGGGATGTCTTTTCCTCCTCAGCTTTCCTAATTCCATGGTTTCAGAAAGGTTACAGAGGACTAAAACGAGAGGAAAGGGCCTACAGTGTGATGAACTGGCAGAGCGGAGAAGCAACTAGTGTCTCAGTTGTGCCCTTTGTTAGCTTTCCTAGGGAGAAAAATCAACGCATCACCTGGTTAAACCCCACCCCATTCACCTGCCCGTTATCAGGCTTGGGGACCTTTAGTAACTCCAGCTGCCAGTCCCACACTTAAGCCAGCTCTGAGCATGGAGTAACTGAAAGGTTGCCTTTGTAGTTTCTGTAAAGCTAGGTCCTGATAGAAAGAGCTAAGGCCTAGAAGGCTTGTTTGAATCTTGTCTTTGCCCCTGTGAAAACCTGGGCAGGTCTATCACGTCTCTTGAACTTCCAATTCCTTCTCTGTAAAGTAAGAGTTAGATTCAGTGATTCCTACTACCAGTTCTTGTTCCATCTTGCTGAGATTCTGCTCTTTGCTTCACTGCTTTGGAGCTTTCCACTCACTTACCAGAGAGTATGTGGCTGGGAAAGAGGAAGCTAAGACTAGCTGCGTGACTTGTTTGCTCCGACTGCCCCTGCATAAACACTAGGCTGGGTGGCTTCACACAGACTGTCATCTCCCAGTTCTGGACAATAAGCATCCGCGCCTCTCCTAGAGGCCCGTCCCCTCGGCGGTCAGTCATTTGCTGGCAATCATTGACACTCTGTTTATAGACTTATCATCCATTCACATAAAAATCACCACTACCAATAACAACAATAACAAACCCCACAACAAAGACATTAGTCGTGTTGGATTAGGATAAACTGGTGGACTCTTTCACCTTTATTATCTCTATAAGGAACCTGTCACTAAATGAGGTCACATTCTGAGACCTTGTTTGGGAGTTAGAACCTCCAACCTGTTTTCCAGGGGACATCATTTCCACCCACATTGCCGGGGCGGTGCACGACTGGGTCTATTTATGCATGGGATGGTGGAAGGGAGAGCTAAATAGGTCTGCAGCTTTTTCAAGTACGTGGTGACATCCGCTAGTATCTGTGCATCACTTGCCTGGGTTTATCTGGTAGCTACAGGTTTGAGGCATGGTGTCTGATCAGGTGAGCCTCTCTAAGGAAACAATAGGTTCTTCATCTTCTCTCCGGCCTGTTCTCTGTCTTCTTTGGTATCTGCAGCACCCGTTTGTATGACTGATTACTCTGCTCCTTCCCAGCCTTCCTACTTGGTTTTGGAAACTGCATATTTTGCTGCTTACTCTCTGGATCTTCTTTACCAAGTCACACTGACGCTTTCCATCTTTCCAGGAATTCAGAAAGCTGGAGGGGACCGGGATGTTTTCTAAGCCCTGGGGGTTTGCCTTTCAGGATGTCCATCTCTTCACTCCATTCGCACTTTTGTTCCATTTTCCTGTATTGTCACTGTGAGCTTTTTGGAACCATTCCATTAAAGCCTGGTAACACTGGAAACACAGATTGTTCTAGTTCCACTAGCTAAGTAGCCAGTCAACTCACAGGTCTGTAACTAGTTAAGGTAACGTGTGTGTGTATGCACATACACACACACACACACACACACGCGCGCGCGCTCGGATGTACAAGAGCTCAAGTACACAAGCTAAAGTCATCTGGAAAGAGGGAGCCTCAATTAAGAAAATGCCTCCAGAAGACTGGCTGTGGACAAGCCTGTAGGGCATTTCCTTAATTAGTGATTGATGTGGGAGGGCCCAGCCCACAGTGGGTGAGGTCATCTCTGGGCTGGTGGTCCTGGGTTCTATCAGAAACCAGGCTGAGCAAACCATGTGAAGTAAGCCAGTAAGCAGCACCCCCTCCATGGCCTCTTCATTGTCTCTTGCTTCCAGGTTCCTGTCCTGTTTGAGTTTCTTTTCTGACTGTCCTCAATGACAGACTACAATTTGAAAGTGTAAACCAAATAACCCTTTTATTCCCCGACCTGTTTTTGGTCATGGTGTTTCATCACAGCAACAGAAACCCCAACTAAGACAGGAGGACAATGTAACCTTTTAATATCAAGGTCTGTATCCTTGGATTGAGTTACAGCTAAATTGCATTTCAAGTGCCTGCCTCCTGGCTACTAGCTTAATTGTTTTGAGTGTTGATCTGCTAATGATCTACAGAACAAGGACTACCGGACTTGCCTTCCATTGCTCATAGGGTTGTTAGCAGGAACGTCATGGTGTTTGCAGATGTCGCTTCCCACCTGTGAGTGCTTGCTCATATAAGGGCCCCGGAAGGAGGTCTTATTTCTACATGGGGTTAAATCAGGAGGTGAACAAAGAGAACTTTCACTACAAGTCACCCCGAGTGTCCAGGAAGAGGTTGGGATCAGAGTGTGTGGGGAACTGGGAAGGGTCATTTAAACAGTTATTATCTTAATCTGTGGCCTGCGTCCTGATTTTAAGCTAGTGTTTAGTGCTGCCTGGGAATCAGCCAAGCTCAGCCCTTAGATGATCAGATTGGGGCAGAGCATGTACTGTTCTGGAATAAATGAAGCACAACACGTAGCCATCTTTTCGATCCTGTCCCTCATCCAAACGAACATCGAGCTTCACTTTAATGCAGTGAGTAAGGAAGAACAGGAAAGATTCCATTTGTAAAGCGGGGCCTGCTCCTCCCTGTCTGTTCACTGTGCCTCCCTCTCCAGTGGCCACTGGGGAGTTGGTGGTGGAACTGGGATGGCTGTGAGGCCTGAGGCTTCTTCTCAGCAGCACTTGGCTGTCCCCAGCATGTGGAAGGTGAGTTTCTGGCCTTCCTGGGTCCCTTGCTCTGCTCTGCTCTGCTCTGCTGAGTTTGGGGTCCTATCAGCTGGTTTTTGAGCAAGGAAAGGAGGCTGCTTTGGGGCACCTAGGCTGGCATATGTGACATGGGCACCTGAACAATTTTGGCAACCTGAGAATTCCATAAGGAGTTCACCCTAAATTATTTATTTGGGTCACATTTCTTTTCACACTTATCTTTAAGATAAAGGTATGTTTTCTCTGATAGCATCTCAAACATCTATGCGAAGGACATGCCTTGGCATCCTAACCTTTTCCGCATATTAGTCATTGTAACTTTTTGTTTTTTGGCTCTGACCTTGGGAAAAAACCTTGACATGATTTCCTCAGGTCCTTGCTACCACTAGGTATAATCATGAAAAAATGATTCGTAGAACTGGTCAGGCAGTCTGGTGATGGCTGAAATGCATTTAGAGATAACATCAGCAGGATTTTGAAGCCACTCAAAGATGCTCAGAAGGAAACAAACATGTATATGTATTTGGAGACATAGTCTCATTCTGAGCCCAGGCTGGCCTCAAACTCTTGATTTGCTTGCCTCGACCTCCTGAGAGCTGTGTACTACAACAGACATTATGTTGAAAGGCTGAGTTTCTTCATTACAAGCCTCAGCTCAGGATTGTCCCTGCAGCCATTCAACTTCCAGTTTTTGCAAAGATCCACTGCTGATCCTGACAGGCTGCTCCTACAACAGTAATTACACTCTCACAACTCATACTCTACCAGTGCTAGCCTGTCAGTATGTTCTGGGCTTTGCTGGCATTAACAAGATTAATTCTCTGTTTCACTTATACACCAAATGAAGAACTTATTTAGTGGACTTTTGAATAAAAATGTAGATGAACTAAAGCATTGTAACTAAAGTAGTCTCTTGCTTGTAGGCAAAGTCATTTCTGTTTTCCCTTATATCCCTTGCTCAGCTTTTGTTTCTTAGGTTCTTTTCTTAGGTTCTTTTCTTTTTCTCTTCTCTTCTCTTCTCTTCTCTTCTCTTCTCTTCTCTTCTCTTCTCTTCTCTTCTCTTCT